>NC_080797.1:48619089-48923219 GCF_028018385.1 Neofelis nebulosa
GGGATTATTCTATTTCTGTGAGAACTGCCATTGGAGTTTTAAAAGGGAGTACATTGAATCTGTAGATTGCTTTGGATGTGTGGACATTTTAACAATATTAATTCTTCCAATCTTGAGCACAGAATATATCTCCGTTTATTTGTGTCTTTAATTTCTTTCATCAGTGTGTCATAGTGCAGACAGGATTGTTTTCTTAATTTCTCTTTCTGATTCTTCATTATTAATGTATAGAAATGCAACTGATTTGGGGAGTGCCTGACTGGCTCAGTTGAAAGAGCATGTGACAATTGGTCTTGGGGTCATGAGTCCAATCACCACCTTGAGTGCAGAGATTACTAAAAATAAATAGTTAAAAAAAAAAAAAAAGAAATGCAACTGATTTTTGTATATTGAATTTGTATCCTGCAACTTTACTCAGTTCATTTATTCTAACAGTTATTTGGTGAAGTCTTTAGGATTTTGTATATATAGTATGCCTTTTGTTTCTTGCTTCATTGCTCTGGCTAGGACTCCCAAGACTATATTGAATAAAACTGTTAAGGGTGGGCATCCTTGTCTTGTTCCAGATCTTAGAAGAAAAGCGTTCCGTTTTTCACCATTGAGTATGATATTAGCTGTAGGGCTTGTCGTATGTGGTGTTCATTATGTTGAAGTACATACATTTCTATACCCACATTTTGAGCAAACGTTTATATCATGAATGGATGTTGGATTTTGTCAAATGTTTTTCCTGCATCTATTGAAATGATCATATATTTTTACCCTTCATTTTGTTCATGTGGTGTATTTCAGTGATTGGTGTGTATGTTGAATCATCCTTGCGTCCCTGAAATAAATTTCGTGTATTAAGGAATTCAGTTTGCTAAAATGTTTTGAGAATTTTTCATCTGTGTTCATCAGGGATACTGGCCTATAATTTTCTTTGCTTGTAGTGACCTTGTCTGGTTTTGTTACTGGGATAATACTGTCCTTGTAAAATGAGTTTGGAAGTGTTCTTTCCTCTTCTATTTTTTTGGAAAAGTTTGAGACAGATTGGCATTAGTTCTTCTTTAAGTGTTTGGTAGAATTTACCAGTGAAGCCATCTGGTCCTGACTTTTGCTTTTGGGGAGGTTTTTGATTACTAATTCAATCTCCTTACTAGTAATTGGTCTGTTTGGATTTTTTATTTCTTCATGATTCAGTCTTGGTAGGTTGTAGATTTCTAAGAATTTTTCCATTTCTTCTAGGTTGTCCAGTTTTTCAGGTATTATTTCTTTTTTTTTTTTTTTTCTTTTTTCTTAGTGAATCTGGCTAAAGGTTTGTTAACTGTTATGTTTATTTTTTCAAAAAATCAGCCTGGTTCCATTGATCTTTTCTATTGTCTTTTTAGTCTCTATTTTATTTATTTCCACTATGATCTTTGTTATTTCCCTCCTTCTATTATCTTTGGGCTTGGGGCGCCTGGGTGGCTTGGTCGGTTAAGCGTCTGACTTCGGCTCAGGTCATGATCTCACAGTCCGTGGGTTCGAGCCCTGCGTCGGGCTCTGTGCTGACAGCTCAGAGCCTGGAGCCTGTTTCAGATTCTGTGTCTCTCTCTCTCTCTGCCCCTCCCCTGTTCATGCTCTGTCTCTCTCTGACTCAAAAATAAATAAACATTAAAAAAAAAAAATTTAACTTTGGGCTTAACTTGTTCTTTCTGTTCTAGTTCCTTGAGGTATAAAGCTAGGTTGTTTAAGACCTTTCTTGTTTCTTAATGTAGTCATTTATCATTGTGAATTTCCCTCTTAGAACAGCTTTTGCTGTATCCCTTAAGTTGTTATGCTGTGTTTCCACTTTCATTTGTTTCAGGTTTTGGTTTTTTTTTATTTCACTTTTGAGTTCTCTTTTGACCCATTTGTTCAATAGCATGCATGTATTTGTGAATATCCCGTTTTTTTCTTTTAATTGATTCCTAGTTTTATACTTTTGTCAGAAAAGATCTTTATACAATTTCAGGATTTTTAGTTATTAATATTTGTCTTGTGTTTTAATATAGAATCTGTCCTGGACAATGCTCCATGTGTTCTTGAAAAGAATGTATATTCTGCTTTTGGATAGAGTGTTTTGTAAATGTGTATTAAGTCTGGCTGGTTTTACATTATATAGTTTAAGTCTAGTGTTTCCTTACTGATTTTGTCTAGAAGATCTATCCGTTGATGAAAGTAAGGTTTTGAAGTCTCCTACTATTATTATATTGATGTCTATTTCTTCCTTTAGATCTGTTAATATTGCTTTATATATTTAGGTGCTCTTATGTTGGTGAATAAATATTTACAAATGTTATATTCTCTTGTTGGAGTGACACGTTTATCATTATATAATGGCCTTCTTTGTCTCTTATTACAGTCTTTGTCTTAAAGTCTGTTTTGTCTGATAAAAGTATAGCTACTCATGCTTTCTTTTGGTTTTTATTTGTGTGGAATATCCTTTTCTATCCTTTCACTTTCAGTCTATGTCCGTAAAGCTGAAGTGAGTCTCTTGTAGGCAGCATATAGATGGGTGTTGTTTTTTAATCCATCCAACCAGTCTGTGCCTTTTAATTGGAGAATTTAATCCATTGACATTTAAAATTATCATTGATAAATTTATTGCCATTTTAAAATTGTTTTCTGGCTGTTTTAGAATTCCTTTGTTCCTTTCTTCTTTTACTCTCCTTTGTGATTTCATGATTTTCTGTAATAAGATGCTTATATTCTTTTCTCACTGTTTTTTTTTTTTTTGTGTGTATCTCCTATAGATTTTTGCTTTGTGGTTATCATGAGGCTTACATAAAACATCTTATAACAGTTTATCTCAAGTTGATAACACCTTAAGCTCAAACACATTTTATTTTATTTTATTAAGACAAGCGAGGTGGTGCAGGGAGGGCAAAGAGAGAGGGAGAAAAAATCCCAGGCTTCACTCTGTCAGTACAGAGCCCAGTGCAGAGCTTGAACTCTCAAAACATAAGATCATGACCTGAGCCGAAATCAAGAGTTGGATACTTAACCTACTGAACCATGCAAGCACCCCTTAAACACACTTTAAAGCTCTACATTTGGGATGTCTGGCTGACTCAGGTGGTAAAGCATGGGACTCTTAAATTTGGGGTCATGAGTTTGAGCCCCACATGGAGTGTAAAGATTATTTAAATTAGAAAAAAAAACTTTTAGGAGCACTTGGGTGGTTCAGTCAGTTAAGCATCTGACTTTGGCTCAGGTCATGATCTCACAGTTCGTAAGTTCAAGCCTTGCGTCGGGCTCTGTACTGACACCTCAGAGCCTGGAGCCTGCTTTGGATTCTGTGTCTCCTTCTCTCTCTGGCCCTCCCCCTCCCCCTCTCAAAATAATAAACTTTTTTTTTTAACTTCTAAATCTCTTAAGTTGTTTTCAAAATAAATATTCTTTGCTTTTATGAATGTCTTTATGTAATGTATTCAGTTTGTACTATTATAGAATTTTACCCTAATATTCAATTTAAATAGAAATTCCAGTGATCATCTCTGATGTAATGTAAAAGCTATAAATTCGATATTAAAACATTTCATTTTCAATAGTAGTTGCACAAGTCTGTTCTGATCACTGTTTTGATAAATGTACTACTTTTGCAATCACTTCATTTCATCAAGTTAATATCCCTACTTTTGCTTATAATTCTAGAGTTTATTTCATTAGTCTTCATCTCATAAGCATGTTTGAGTCCATTATAATTCAAAAACAATAGATGATCTATGACTCTTTAAAACAGACCTTTTAAAGTAAACTTACTTAAATATGCAGTGTTAAGACATAGTAGTTACATTATTAATATTGTTGATTAAGATAATAGTAAGATAAAATATTTTGTTCACTTGAATTTAATGAATTAATCTACATTTTTATGTGAAAATAACCCATAGGGAGCCCTGATAAAGGGTAGAAAATTGCAATTAGGGCATGTTTTAGTCTGAAAGATTTAAAGATTATGAGTTATGTTTCATTGCAGTTTCTATGAAGATGAGAATTAATTGTATACTTTAATTATGGTATTATGTTTAGTATTATTTCATTGTAAAAAATATTTAATTACATGGTTATTAGGATCTTAAATTTTTATTTATTTATTTATTTTATTTATTTATTTACTTTTATTTATTTGTTTTGAGGGAGAGACAGAGTATAAGAAGTGTAGGGGCAGAGAGAGAGAGAGAGAGAGAGAGAGAAGGAGAGAGAGAGAGAGAGAGAGAGAGAGAGAGAGAGAGAGAAAATCCCCAGCAGGCTCCTCACTGTTAACACAGAGCTAGACACTGGGCTCGAACTCAAAACTGTAAGATCATGACCTGAGCTGAAATCCAGAGTCGATACTTAACCTACTGAGTCATCCAGGTGCCCCTAAAATGTCATTTTAGATGGTGAAAGAACTTCACAAATTCAGTGTATTTTAAATTGCCCTTACATACAAGGAATTATTATTGAAACAGTTGTTCTGTGGTTTTTAATTTTATCTGTGGAGCCACTTCAATACCATCCCAAGGTCAGCCAAAGTTTTAACATAGAATGGATTAAGAAGGCAGATAATTTATAAAATTTTTCACCATTTACCATCTCAATCTAACATAAGCTATTAAGCAAATATTAATTATCTTCATAGTACTGCATTTGTTTAACAGGTTTAGGTATTTTTTGTTGCTTTTAAAGAGATCTTGAAATTTCATGTGATCACTTATGAAAATTGAAATAGGTGGACTGTTGCCATTTGAAGATAAATGTTATTTCATGTATTTTAAATCCATCTGGTATCTTTAGATTCAAAGATTAGCATTTTGCAAGCTAATTATAACTAGCCATATAGTTTCTCTTCTCCCTTAATCACAAAGTTTTCTTAGGAAAAAGAAAGGTGAAGTAAAAGTCATGCAGGAATATTCATACTTGAAGGCTTTATCTGTTTTTTCTTTATTAATCCTTAAAGTCTCCGTGATAAGGATTTATTATAACACTGCTTCATTTGTTTTATTGTAGTTATTGGAGAAATGTTTCTAATGTCTCTTGTTCTTCATTTCAGCAGCATGGTTAGTTAAATACACAATCACAGTTGTTGAGAGTGGGAAAGATAATTTTACTTTCTTATATTGTGTTTATTTTTTTTAAAGTAGAAAGAGATACATGATTACAAATTGCAAATGCATGCTGCTTATTTAGGTAGAACTAGAGAATAAAACGTTCCTCTCAGGCATTTAAATTGTGAAATAGGTAAACTTTATGAAATGTGAATCCAGAGAAATGAAACTATTAAAAGGAATTTGTTTTTAGTTGTACAGATTTATTTTTAATAAAGAATGACAATTGAGGAAGTAATCAAATTGTACTTGCTACATTGTTCCCACAGATACACCAAAACCATTAAAATGAGATACTAATTTCTTTTGATATTTAACTTGAATATTGACTACCTACCATATTAAATTGTTAAGCTTTTTGTTTAAAATATTGATTTTAAAATTATTGATGTCCTTTTGTGGCTATTTTATTTTATTTTATTTGCCAGACTAAAAAGAATAGCAGATTATGCTTGAAATGATTCATTTAAACTTTAGTAAAAGAGTTTTTTTGGCTGGTGTTGAGGATGTGTGTGTGTAAGTTGAATTTATTGTCAAATAATATAGTTCTATTTTAACAACAAGCAGAAATATAAATAGACATATTCATAGACAGTGTTACTTTAAAATCAACATGATAAGAAAGAACTGTCAACTATGCAAATAATTTAAAAGTATTTGAGTTGAGGGGCGCCTGGGTGGCGCAGTCGGTTAAGCGTCCGACTTCAGCCAGGTCACGATCTCGCGGTCCGTGAGTTCGAGCCCCGCATCAGGCTCTGGGCTGACGGCTCGGAGCCTGGAGCCTGTTTCCCATTCTGTGTCTCCCTCTCTCTCTGCCCCTCCCCCGTTCATGCTCTGTCTCTCTCTGTCCCAAAAATAAATAAAAAACGTTGAAAAAAAAATTAAAAAAAAATAAAATAAAATAAAAGTATTTGAGTTGCTTTAAAAAAAAAAAAAAGAAATTTTAAAATATAAAGCAACAGGGATGCCTGGCTGGCTCAGTCAGAAAGTGTGCAACTCGATCTCAGGGCATGGGTTTGAGCCCTACATTTGGTGTAGAGATTACTTAAATAAATAAAACTGAAAATAAAATACAGAGCATCAGAGTACAATTACATTTAACATGTAGAACATTTTAGACCATGAAAGAATGATGTTTTCAATAAAATTATGTCAATAAAGCCTTTAGAGCCATATCAGTAAGTTGTAAATATATGGCTTTAAGCAAAATAAGTTTAAAATAAAAACAACAAAATGTAGTTGTGTTTATGAAATCTAAACATGAGTTACTACCATAAAATATTTTAGGGGCGCCTGGGTGGCGCAGTCGGTTAAGCGTCCGACTTCAGCAAGGTCACGATCTCGCGGTCCGTGAGTTCGAGCCCCGCGTCGGGCTCTGGGCTGACGGCTCGGAGCCTGGAGCCTGTTTCCGATTCTGTGTCTCCCTCTCTCTCTGCCCCTCCCCCGTTCATGCTCTGTCTCTCTCTGTCCCAAAAATAAATTAAAAACGTTGAAAAGAAATAAATAAATAAAATAAAATATTTTAGATTCGGTACAGACACTAGTACAATGCTTCCCTGAGGTTTTTTTGTTTGTTTGTTTTTGTTTTGTTTGTTTGTTTTTCACTACACTGGCAAGGAAAAACATCAAGAAAATACTCCCTCAAGCTGCATATTCTGCTTCTGTTGGCTTCTTATAATGAAAACAAGTGTGTAAACTTCATATTAGTTGAATTTAAATAAACGTTTATAGATTGTTTAGTATAAAAATGTAATTTTAATTCCGAGAATATTGTGAAAGTCCTGGAAAATAAATTACAGGAACTGAAAGTAGCATGGTCAGTGTGTGTGTGTGTGTGTGTGTGTGTGTGTGTGTGAGCACATGCACGCGCGCGCGTATGTGTGTTCAACACATAATGAGATTTATGAAATCCATTTCAGTAGACAACTTTCAGACTTTTTAACAAGTAAAACTTCCCATTAAAAAGGCACTTAATTTGTTTTCCTTGTAAGACATGCAAGCTGAAAATTAATTTAAGAAAACAAAAAGGTAAAGGGAAGTTTCTACCTGATTTATTTGGATAAAGTAGCTCTTTCCCCTCAAATAAAAATTCTTACAGCACCCTGAAGGATAATTAATGATGGGCACCCAGGCATCTGAAAGAACAAGGAGTCTGTTTTCCTTTGTTTTTATCTAATTTCTGTTGAGTAAAGAGATTCTGCCCCAGAGGGATGAAATGACTCCTTACTTTCAGGATGTTTTTAAAAACAAAATTCCACAAACTTCTCTAGGCTTAATATTTTTTATTATTTTGTATATTAGGTGATCTACATAACATTTAATCTTTTTTTCTATTTTTATTTAAGATTTTATTTTTGTTAATCTCTGTATCCAACATGGGACTCAAATTTACAACCCCAAGATCAAGAATCACATGTAGTAGGGGTGCCTGGGTGGCTCAGTTGGTTGAGCATCCAACTTCAGCTCAGGTCATGATGTCACAGCTCGTGAGTTCAAGCCCTCCCTTGGGCTCCAACTTGAGCTGGAGCTTGCTTCAGATTCTGTGTCTCCTTCTCTCTCTGCCCCTCTCCTGCTCATGCCCTGTCTCTCTTTCTCTCAAAATAAATGAAAACATTAAATAAATAAATAAATAAATAAAAATTTTTAAATGAATCACATGTGGTAGGTCAGTATTTCCAAAATAATGAGTTGGTTCATAGATAGTTTATAACATTTTCTTCATCCCTAGATAATCCGTAGATAATCTGAAAAATAAAGTAACAGCGTTTTGGCTTATTCTTGAAATGTGGTAAAAGTTTGTCTTTAAGGATGTAACTAATGTTCTATCAAGATTTTATTCATATTTTTTAATGCAACCTATGATTTTTTTTAATCATTCATCAAAAGCAATGATTAAGTGAATCAGGTTGTGTGGCATTTAATATTATAAATTCTATAAAGATCCATCTTTTCTTCTTCCCTGTACATTTCATTAATGTTTTGATATCCTCCTTTTATACAGGACTTTGCTTCCCGGGCTAAACTGGCAGTTCAAAACCTAGTACAGAAGGTTGGATTTTTTGGAATTTTGGCCTGTGCTTCAGTAAGTGAATTGTATTAAAAGTGAGGAATTCCAATAAATGGTAGATTTATATATTGATCCAGTTTGTTTTTAAAGATAACACACTTAACAAAAAATAAGGTAACATACTTGAGTGAACAAAAATGCTATCACTTTTAATGGGTATATAAATTTATTAATCATTCATCTTACTCATCAAATGAGCTGTTTCTATTGAATGGATTCGTATCTAGTTTATTGACTTTCAAGCATTTCATCTTGCCATGATGACTTCAGACCTAAATGGCTTGGTTCAGTAAGAATAAAAGAGATAAAATTCATCCTTTGCATGAAGAATTTATAAAATGAAGTGCATTTAACCAAGTAACAATGACTTCATTCTTTCCAGAGTTATAGATAGGTAGTCTTTTTCCAAAGTTTCAAGCATTAGTTATAAGGAAGAAGTCATGTGAAACCTGTCTTAAGGGGCATTTACACCAAGTTAGGTAATTGAAACCTCTGGGGCAAAGTTAAGGGCATTTTTGGCTACAGTGAACTAAGAAGCCACTTATGTCAAAAACTTAATTTCTTAAATTGCAGATTTGGGAAATCGACATTCCTTGATGAGCTGGTGTTTATCCTGGTCCTTTTCTAATATGATAGAAATAGTTATATTTGAAATGGAGCATTTTGATCAAAGCTTTCTTTGGTAGCCCATACACAATTTTTGGTAGTTCAGTGGTGGATTTGGCTGGATTAACTAGGTGTACCTAGTTGATACAATAAAAACTGCAGCTATAAATATAATTCACAAAATTATTATCTACTGACACACAGCTGCTTTGTCCATTATGTTCTAGAATATGAATATATCTTTGAGTACTCTCTGCCCCTCCCCTGCCTTAGCAAAAGCAAATGCCCAAAAAAAGAGGACTTTCGGTGCCAAAATTTCTAATGTAATGTCAACATTCTAGAGATACTGTGAGATACACATATGCCTCAATTACTATCCTTTGACCCAGCAATACTAGAAATTTTCATAATCTAAGTTTTCATTTCAGTGTATGAGCTCTTTATCATAATTTGATCTCTCAAGTATTTGAGCAGTTTATAAGTATACTATAGTGTGATATTGTAGAAAGAAAATTGGCTTTGGCATTCCTAAGCCAGTCTTGTCTCTTATTAGCTATGTAACCTAATCAAGTTACTCTCTTTGAGCCCTAGATTTCTAATTTTTTTTTTTTTTTTAATGGACAATAAGTCACTCATCATTGTAAAGGCTGATTGAGGATTCAAGAAACTATATGTAAGGGGTGCCTGGGTGGCTCAGTCAGTTGAACATCTGACTCAGCTCAGGTCATGATCTCCTAGCTCATGAGTTAGAGCCCGCTTCAGATTCTGTGTCTATCTCTTTCTGCTCCTCCCCTGCTCGCTCTCTCTCTCTCTCTCTCAAAAATAAATAAACATTAAAAAATTAAAATATGTATGTGTGTGTGTGTGAACTAACACAGTGCTTAGAACATAAATGTTCAACCATTTTTTATCATTATTCCTCAGCTTTGATTTAGTCACTGAGTGTTGGGAATAAAGAGATGAAAGATATATTTCCTTTCCTCGAGGATCCTGAAGTCTAGTGAGGGAGACCATTGAAATACAAGGATAAGCAGAAAGTGCTGTGGAAGTCAGCAGACTGGGATTAAATTGAGAGGCCTAATGGATAATAATGTCCTTACTTTAGAGGCTAAGAAAACAAGCCTGGGAACCACATTGCCTGGGTTGAAATTCTGCTCTGCTGCTGAAATCCTGCTTTCCCAAACAAACTGTCAAATCTGTCTCATTTTCCTGTAAAATGAGCATAAGCATATCATATAGCATTGTTTTGGGGATTAAGTTGAGTTGGTGATGCAGAAACTTTAGAAAAGTATCCTAAAAATCAGAACATTCAATAAAAACTAGCTTTCATTATTCCTAGGGAAAACATGAGTACCTTCAATTTATTAAAATAAAAAATGGTATTTATTCTTTGGCACTCATCTATCTCTGTGACCTCACTGTTGCCAATCCATTTTCCATACTAGTCAGTCTTCTTTATATTTGACTAGGAATAGTCAGTATTGAACAGAAATTGATAGATCAGTTTGGCCTTCCAGGAACTTTTTTCCAGAAAATTGATATTTCTGTTAAAGTATTAAAAGTATATACTTTATTTAAGGTAAAAAGAAGTTTTTAGTTATTTTGTTGTTAATGTTTAAACTAACAAATTAAACTCCTACTTGAGGGAAAATTTCAAAGCTACTTAGTAGCTCTTTTTTTTTTTTTTTTTTTTAAGTTTTCTTTATTTATTTTGAGAGAGAGAAAGAGAACATGTGCAGGAGGGGCAGAGAGAGAAGGAGAGAGAAAGAATCCCAAGCAGGGTCGGCACCGTCAGCACAGAGCCCAGTGTGGGGCTCGAACCCACAAAATGTGAGATCATGACCTGAGCCAAATTTAAGAGTCAGATGCTTAACCAACTAAGCCACCCAGGCACCCCATTAGTAGCTTTTGTAATCTCAGTCTTCCTTTCTGTATTTAGTTAGATGGTGAAAAAAAGAAGGGGTGCAGGGGCGCCTGGGTGGCTCAGTCGGTTAAGTGGCCGACTTCGGCTCAGGTCATGATCTCACGGTCCGTGAGTTCGAGCCCCGCATCGGGCTCTGTGCTGACAGCTCAGAGCCTGGAGCCCGTTTCAGATTCTGTGTCTCCCTCTCTCTCTGACCCTCCCCTGCTCATGCTCTGTCTCTCTCTGTCTCAAAAATAAATGTTTAAAAAAAAAAAAGGGGGGTGCCTAGTGGCTCAGTTGATCTGACTCCTGGTTTTGGCTCAGGTCATGATCTCACATTTCACAAGTTCCAGCTTTACATTGGGCTCCTTGCTGACAGGGAAAAGCCTGCTTGGGATTCTCTCTGCCCCTCCCCTGCGTGCTCGCTCTCTCTCTCTCTCTCTCTCTCTGTCTCAAAATAAACTTAAAAAAAGAATAAATAGGGGCGCCTGGGTGGCTTGGTCGGTTAAGCGTCTGACTTCAGCTCAGGTCATGATCTCACGGTCCGTGAGTTCGAGCCCCGCGTCGGGCTCTGTGCTGACAGCTCAGAGCCTGGAGCCTGTTTCAGATTCTGTGTCTCCCTCTCTCTCTGCTCCTCCCCTGTTCATGCTCTGTCTCTCTGTGTCTCAAAAATAAATAAACGTTAAAAAAATTTAAAAAAAAAAAAAAGAATAAATAACATGCACATGCAACAATAAACTCATTAATTATGCTCAGACTGTATTCGGCATACACTGAGGTGTTTAACATGTTTAACAAATTCTAATTTTTAATCTATTCTGATTTACATATCTTATATTTCTATTTCAACTTGAGATAGAGCCTGATAATAAAGGAAAACAAAATTATAATCCATGGAGTTATGAGGGTCACGTGAGAAAATATAAGAAATGATAGATGTAAAGCTGTGCAAATGATATTATTATATGATTGTAAGACATGAAATTGCATTAGACATTTGAACTTGGATGAGAAAAACAAAAGTTATTAAATCCAAGTGTTATGAACAAAAGAATATTTGAATTCTAATTTAGTCATGACATTGTTTTTAAAAAGAACATATGTGACAAATATCTTTTAAACAACTAGTCTTTTCTTTGAAAGTTCAGAAATGAAATTATATAAATTAATTGGCTTGTAAATGGTTCTGCCAACTGCCACAAGGACAGAGTGCTTCTATGGGAGAAA
This sequence comes from Neofelis nebulosa, assembly GCF_028018385.1. Classification (NCBI taxonomy): domain Eukaryota; kingdom Metazoa; phylum Chordata; class Mammalia; order Carnivora; family Felidae; genus Neofelis; species Neofelis nebulosa. Next base: position 48,630,986 of record NC_080797.1, read on the forward strand.
AATGGATGAAGTGCTCAAAAACAGCTTGTGGTTTCCTTGCATTTTTACATGAAATTGTCTTTCAGCATTCTTGAAATGTGGGAATGTTTGGAAAAGGTATTTGTTGTGAATCACTTCTTTGTCTCGGACTGAGTATTCAAAACATCTGAATCTATGCGCTTGTATTTCCACACTTGATTTTCTGCCTAAAATATATTACACAGCCTCACAGCCTTGTACTGTCATACAAATTACGAGATTTGTCTGTGCAAAATACAAATTACAAGGTTTTTTTTTTATGTTGAGGAATAAAAGCGCATCTGCCTATAAATATATTTGTGAATTTCATAAGGATATTTGCTATATAGATATGAATGATTTCTAGATGATATTCTTATTTCAGGCTGAAGATTTTACAACCCCAGTATTACTGAAATAATCTCAGGACTTTTTCTTCGTTTATACCTCACCTTAGACACAGCTACCAAACGGTTAAGTATCTGCTGAATGGGATTAAATTCCTGTGGGTCCATTGGTTTTACCAATTCTAATGTGATAGAAAAAAGTATATTTATGGGGCATTAGCCATAAGTAATGTAAGCAAAAGGACAGTTGGGTTTGCTTTAACAGCAGCCTGAGATGAATATGAGACCGAATTTACAGAAACATTAGAATACTTGCCTAACCTTCTGAACAGTCTAGTATTGATCAGGGAATCTACACCTCTCTTTGTAATGTAAGCAAGGCTTAAGCATAATTCCACATACCTGTAGGTGGTAAAATTAAAACTGTTCCTTGGATTATATATGAAAGTCCCATTTTAATGTGTGTGTGTGTGTTGTTTGTTTGTTTGTTTGTTTTAAATAGATTCCAAATCCTCTATTTGACCTGGCTGGAATAACATGTGGACATTTTCTTGTACCTTTTTGGACTTTCTTTGGTGCAACTCTGATTGGAAAAGCAATAATTAAAATGCATATCCAGGTAATTATACCCTCTGATTTACTGTCTGATGATGGTGAGCCCCTTGAAATGCATTGAAACTTAATCCCTTTGCTCATTCCAGTGTGAATTGTTAATATTTTGGTTCTGCTTCTTTGGGTTGGTGTTTTCCTTAGGTATTTAACCGTGGAAAGTCATCTGGGGATTAGTGAATTTGGGGCAGGTTTTCCCTGTCCCTGTTGGAAAATTGTGCCCCTTTATAGACTTTTTCCTTGTTTTCTTTCTTTCCTTCTTTCTTCCTCCCTCCCTTCCTGTCTGTCTTTATTTCACTTCTTGCCTTGTGAAACTTTTCATCTAAGACTTTTAGCAAACAAAAATAGTGCTCTTATATAGGAAAATGCACATCATCATTTTCACATACATAACCAAAAATGCCATATTTTTACTGACTATTAGCTGAGAGAATATTGCCTTACACTAATTCCACTTTTCTTTCATACCCCCAAATAATACTTCCTCTCAGGGCACCAATGTCCTTTACAGAAAACCAGCCAGATGTCAGTGTGGCAAAGAATGGGGAAGAAAGGAGTCTCTGAAGAGGCAAAGAGCTGTGGGTTGTGGTTAGAGAAGTGAGAATCAGCTATTGTTCGTAGCCAGTCTTAACAAAAGCTTCAGGACAGAGAGGTGTGTGTGTGTGTGTGTGTGTGTGTGTGTGTGTGTGTGTATGAATAGAAGAGAGAAAATGAGGGGAAATGAATATATGCTTCTCAAACCTTGACATGAATTGTTGCCTTTTAAAAGGGCAAATCTCACTAGAATAAAATAAAATTAACCTGAATAGAATGTCTTCATCAGTGAGGTTTACGTCAAAGAGGCATTCACCAAAGGAAAGGCAAGAGCAGTGAGTAATATCTTTGCCCTGGTATAATTCCTTCAAAATTAAAAGCATATCTTTTAATTTTCTCCAATTTCTTCTTAACACCTCTCTTCCTTCAGTTCTTAGAAGAGCAGACTGAGACAGGAAAACTTCAGCTACTTCTATCTGCCCAGTTTCTAATATTAGATTTTGGCATTTGGGATGAGTATTGAGCCTGTCCTCTACTCTCCTGCCATGAAAATCACTCAAAATTCCAAGGACATTCCTCCTTCAAGGAATATATTTTCTCCCACTTACATTAAGTATATTGTTCAATGAAATGATTTTTTAATATGGGAATGCTAGTTACTTTGGTAAATATTACAATATCCTGTTAGATTTTTACAAATAATAAAATACCATGGTGAGTAGTAAATTATTTTGTAGTGTATCAGAAGATAAATTTTTCTTTGATCTTTTTAGTTATTTCTAGGGGAAGAAGGAAGCTATCATTTTGCTTTTTGAAAAGTATTAATTGTCCCTTGAAAGTATTAATGCCTGGGGCGCCTGGGTGGCTCAGTCGATTAGGCCTCTGACTTCGGCTCAGGTCATGATCTCGTGGTTTGTGAGTTCGAGCCCCACGTCGGGCTCTGTACTGACAACTCAGAGCCTGGAGCCTGCTTTGGATTCTGTATCTCCCTCTCTCTCTGCCCCCCGCTGCTTGTGCTGTCTCTCTCTCTGTCTAGTCAGAATAATAAACATTAAAAAAAATTTTAAAGAGAAAAGAAAGTATTAATGCCTAAGAAACAATAACATTATTTTAATTCCCTTTATGATAGCAACCTCTCTGGGAATCCATAAACTTTATGCGTCCAGCTTTGCATAGTAACTTTCTATAAATTAATAGTAAAATTTATTATGTCAAGAGTATTCTATAGTGATAGGGCATGCAACTTATCAGACTTCAAAACAGAATATGCAAATTAGTATATTTTTTAAACATTCTTAGATTTTATCAAGTTATGATAATGCTTAATTTTTTTTATATAGGCCTTCACACTTTATTTTTTTAATTATTTTTTTTTTTTTTAGTACTTCACACTTTAAAGCACTTAGTGTATGTGAGCTGATTTTATTATTATAATCATTGGATAGAGAAATTACTACTCCAATTTTGTAATTGTCACACTTAGAAGATTAATAAGTAGTAGTTGCCTAAGAATGTAAGTAACAGCTAGGATTTGAACCCAAGTCTTTTGGCTTCAAGTTCAGTGTTCTTTGCATTCTTCGGCATTGCCTTCTAAACTATAAATTACTTACATGATTAAGGAAATTGAATTGTGTAATGCCTGCTATTTATCAAGACCTGTGCCAGGCAGTTTGCACTGGTTATCTCAGAACAATCCTGTGAGGTAGTTATTATCCAAATTTCATAGGTAGGAGAACAGTGTTAGAGAAGATAAAATCCATGCCTAGGCTCTGGAATTCAAACCAAACTGTATAAATTTGAAGGTATTCCCTGTATGTGTGTAGAGGGAAAAAAAGTTCTATGTTTCTGAAAGCAGAGAATCTGAGTTTCTTCACTAAACAGACTATGGGATGTGTTTGCTGTGTTCCATTGTATCATGGAGACACATACTTTCTAAAGGCATGTTACTTGGTGTACATCCAGATGTAGCTCAGGACAACAAACATTTCTCATTCTTGGGTAGACAATAGTAGTGCATAATATAAGCATTTTAGCTATTTCTGAAGTAACCAGGAGGAAACCCCACACACAGATTTTTCTGTAATCTAATAACAAATCCATCTTTTCTTCTGATTCTCCTTTTTCCTCAGCCTAAAGCAAAGAGCCAAAAATATTGTTATTTTTATTGATACCTTGCTATTTGTTAAACTTCCCTTAAAAATTTCAAATTACCCCACCTAATAATATTAGATTGGGATTTCTAAAGTCAATATACTTACACTCAATATTTCATATACCCTGTAATTTACTTACCATGTATGTTGTTTGTTGCCTCTTTACCTTTCTGACATGGACACATACATGGAAATGGAAGCTCCATGAAGGTAGAGAATTTTGTCTTTGGCCCACTGAGGTATTCTGGTGCCTAAAATATCATCTGACGTGTTGTAGACACTCAATAAATTTTTAATAAATGAATTTAAGACTCTTTTTTTCCATTGAAGGACGCTTCTTTTATAGATAGTTTCTTTGTTCGTCCTGGCACCATTAGTTCCCTACACCCTCTTTTTTTTTTTTTTTTTTTTCTTTCCTAATCAACCCTTTCCCTTGACTATTCTGCACACATGGTTGAGTGGGCTGTCTGGTGGTCTGTGCCGTGTGTTTGTTTATTTGGTAGAATCCCCATTCAGACCTCCAGCCCGAATGACTCTGAGATGAGACATATGTTCTTAAATATCTGACACATTTATGTCTTGCCCAGCACTGTGAATTTTCAAGCTGTTACATATAAAAAGAAAGTCTTGTTTTGTTTTCAAGCAGTGAAATTATGCAATTATCTGGGCATTGGCTTATTTTCAATGTTAGGAAATGATGGTAAGGGAAAACTCATGGTGGTGAAATCACTGAGAGGCAAAAGCCATTGTTAGTGAAAGATTTATAGTTCCACCTAACTGGCTTTTAGTATGGAAACTAGAAGGACCCTTGTATATAATGCTTTTCTCCTAAAATGATCTGTATAATTGTCTTGTTAGTTTTGTAATCTTCATATACCATTTGTGTAACATTGTTTATGAAATCACCATCCATTTTGTAACTATTTTTGACATCTATATGTGCTCGCTTTTTCCATAAGATAAGTAGTAAGTATCTTTTTAAAATTAATAGATATGGGAGTGCCTGGGTGGCTCAGTCGGTTAAGTGTGCGACTTCAGCTCAGGTCATGATCTTACAGTCAAGCCCCACGTTGGACTCTGCACTGACAGCTTGGAGCCTGGAGCCTGCTTTGGATTCTCTGTCTCCCTCTTTCTCTCTCAAAAATAAATAAATAAACATTTTAAAAAATTAATAGGTACATAAACACCAAAAAAGACTATGAACTTTTTTTTTCTTTTTTAGTCCTACTTCCTTACACATACCCAGCTGTGCAGCTGTCAATGTCTCTGCTAACAGTAGACATTCCTTAAGAAAATATCATTGCTTTATTAGTCTTCTACCTGAAATGATATGCTTTAGTGTAATTTAGCCACTTTCCTGAGATTCATAATGGGTGGATAAAAAGGAGTCTACTGTTATTTATTTTATTTTTCTTCCCTCCCCTGTGGTTGCATAGTCTGAAGTTATTATTTGACAAACAATAACAAAGATTTAAGCAGTCGAGGGACAACTTTGAATTACTCATGTTTAATCAGAGAATTATTATCAATCCTTTAGAGCTAAACTTTAATACCACATTCTTGAATCTCTAATTGTACTTATGTACCTCTCCTTTCTCTGAACTTCTGTAACACATTTTTACTACTAATGTATGTCATCTATAGTTTGTATATATGTGTGTGTGTATATATATATATATATACATATATATATATATGTATATATGTGTGTGTGTGTGTATATAATATGTGTGTGTGTGTATATATATATATATATACACACATACACATAATTTATCATTTTTCTACTATAATACAGAAAAATATTTTAATTTCTTCAGGGCATTGAAGAAGGAAGTGTCCTTGCCATCTTTGTGTTCCCTGAAAATCCATAATAATGCCTTATGTTATATATTATTTTGAACATTTATTTGAGTTGGGGACATTTGCTACCTGTTAGTCCTAAAGGCATCTTTACTTGTAAGGTAGGATGTCAACATCTTTAATTAATGGAGAGTACTAAAAAACACCAAATTGAAATGACCCAAATCTGATGAAGATTCTGAATAACTGTTGATACTTTTGCTTGTATAGTAAGGCTAAAAGTCCAAAATCATTCAGGATCTGAAAATGGAACTTTAATAATAACTTCTATAAATTTTCTATGAAGGGCATACAGGCTTTTCAAGATCCTATGGATTAGATTTAGACCAGACGCATGTCATCAGGCTGATCAGCTTTAATTTCAGTAGTGGGGTCTGTATGGGAACCCATGACTTCAGTTTGTCTATGTATCCATTCTAGGATACATAGAACATGCGGAATGTCCACCCAGCCTTGGGTTTCATGACTCATATTTTTCCCTCAGACATGGTCGTGTATGCTGGTTAGAATACAGCTGTGCTAAAGGAAAAACATCTTTAAAATACAAAGTAGGTAGCATTTGTCAGTAAAGTGGTGTTTGGTATATTTTGTTTTTTTAAAGAATTTTAAAAATTGCAATTGGGGCAGTACCTCATCTTTTTAAACTCTTATCAGAATTATGAATTTATAGTGGGGTTTTTTTTGGGTAACATATTTTAACTGGCATTTTCTTTACAGAAAATCTTCGTTATAATAACATTCAGCAAACACATAGTGGAGCAGATGGTGGCTTTCATCGGGTAAGTAGTTCTTTGTGGACTAATATTAATATCACTGAACAGAAGAAAATGTATAAAAGATTTTATTGAAACATAATTTTTCTAATGCATATTTTTTTATCTTTTGAGAAGGAAAAATCTTTTGCCCTGTTATTAAATTGAAGACTTTCTTGCTCTACAGCTGAGAAAGATGAAGTTCAGATAACCCTTATTTAATTTTAAATTTTTAATTTAATTTTAATTTTAAAGTCATATAATTCTTGATTTAAAAGAAGCTTTGGGAAAAAATAATAAAGTTTAAAAATAAGAATAAAAGAAGCTTTGGAGTTTGAGACCGTTGCTCCTCCAAAGAAATAAGAAATTCTCTTTATATAAAAGACATGTGTGTATTATTACAGTTTAATGGTGCTTTAGTACAGTGCTATGATTTTTAGCCAAAATTGGATGCCAGATACACAGTTGCATTTAATTTAAATATAAATCTTACATAAAATATTAATATTTCATTAAAGAAGGCATGATAAGATGATTTAATATTACAAAATAGGTCAGTTATGAACCTGTTACTTCACTAGAGAAAAATCCGGCCATTTAAAAAAAAAAAAAGCCTAGCCTATCCAAAGCTTTTATTTTTGTGTTTATAGAAGTAAGTTTTAATTTATGCTTTAAATGATAATGTCATAAATTTATGGAGTTAACTTTGATAAAAATAAAGACAGACTCATTTTATCTGGTTAATCAGATTATTAACTGGAATAGGAATACTGTCAGATAGCAAATTGAACTTTTTGTATATATTTTTTTAATTCAGTGTTTACAGGTATGAGGTTTTCATTTAATACTTTAACTGCCCAAGGTCTCCTGGCTGGCTCAGTCCATGGAGCATGTGACTCTTGATCTCAGGGTTGTGAGTTTGAGCCCCATGTTGGGTATAGAGATTACTTAAAAATAAAATCTTTAAAAAAAAAAAAGTTTAACTGCCCAGTGGTAGAAAGTACACTTGATGTAGTTTTTTGGCTTTTTTTGTGTTTTTTTCCCTTTATGTAGTTTTAACATGAATCTTTATCTTAAAAGCCATTTGTAAAACAAAACACTTAAGACAATTTTTGCTATTTAAAAAATTGCCATTTGGAGGTAAGTTTATGAGTATTCGTTTTACTGTTCTTTAAACCATACCTTGTATATTATATTTATTCTCTTCTATAGATATTTTGTAATAAAATAGTTTTTAATATTTTCTATTATGGTTTTAATATAATAATTGAGGAAAAACATATTCTTGAGAATATACTCAGTAGGGCCAGTTATTGGTTTTATTACTCCTAAGCTTCTGATCACAAATGTGGATTATAGTTTATACATTAAAATTTAATTACTCCAGTTTTTTGTTGCCTGGATCCTTACAGATGAATTGGTTTACAAGTCACCCTACATAACATTCAAAAAGAAAGAAGAAATATTCTTGTCCCTTATTTTTTAAATACAAAGAAGGCATTTCATCTGTTCTTAGAGTTTATTGTTCCACCTCAAGAATTATGAAGGACACACAGCTGACTACTACAAAAACCCACACATTATAGGAATGACTGTGCATGTAGCACTCTACATCCTTCCTTTCTTCTGTTCCCATGCTGAACATTTATAGAAGGAAGTTTTTCAACAACTTACCCACCACTACCACCTTCTGTTTCCCCAGTCTTTGGAGTTTCTAAAAAGATTAGTGGGGTGCTTGGGTGGCGCAGTCAGTTAAGCATCTGACTCTTGATCTCGGTTCAGGTCCTGATCTCACAGGTTCATGAGTTTGAGCCCCATGTCGGGCTGTGCACTGATGGCACAGAACCTACTTGGAATTTTGTCTCCTTCTTTCTGTCCCTTCCCCATTGTGCTCGCTCTCTCTCTCTCTCTCTCTCTCTCTCCCTCTCTCCCTCAAAATAAATAAATAAACGTTGAAAATTAAAAAGAAAAGTAAATAAGTAAATAAAAAGATTAGTTAACTACCTGTCTTCCCTACTCACATCAAATTATGTTCCCTTCCAATCTGTTCTCTATACTGCAGTTAGTAACCTTTTAAAAATATTAATCTGAACACATTACCACCACCGCCCTTACCCCCAGCTCCTCATCTTTTTTAAAACTTTTACTTGTTTTTTCCTTCATTCTTAAAATAAACCTAAAATTCCTGAACGTGATCAGGAACATGATCATGAACCTTGTATGATGTATCCTCTATAATTTTCTCTTGTTGAGTCTCCCATGAATGGTCTTTACTTGCTTCTGCTTTTCCCTTTGCCTAGTTCAGGGCTTCTTAACTTTTGCACTGTTGACATTTTAGGCCAGGTAATTCTTTGTTGTGGGCGACTGTCCTGTGCACTGTAAGGTATTTGACTGCATCCTGTCCTCTACTCACTAGATGCTAATAGTCTCTCCCAGTCATGATGTTAAAAATGTCAGGGCACCTGGGTGGCTCAGTTGGTTAAGCGGCTGACTTCAGCTCAGGTCATGATCCCACAGTTTGTGAGTTTGAGCCCCTCATCGGGCTCTGTGTTGACAGCTCAGAGCCTGGAGCCTGCTTCAGATTCTTTGTCTCCCTCTCTCTGGTCATCCCTCTATCTCTCTCTCTTTCTCTCTCTCAAAAATAAATAAACATTGAAAATAATTTTTAAAAAATGTCTGCAGACATTACCAAATGTCCCAATGCATGTATACCTCCACAACCACCACCAACCCCATGGAGAACCAGTGGCCTAGACAGTGTCCTTTAAATTTCAACTATTACATTAACAAAATGCCTTCCCTGACTAAATCAGATATCCTCTTTTCTAGAGACGCCTGTTCTACATGCACTGACAGTTGTGTTTTTCCATTTATGTTTGAGGGTATATGATTATTGTCTTTCTACCACTAACATGTATGCTTCTTACTGGCAGAGGGCATGCCTTCGTTCACTATTGTGTCTACAGCACCTGGCATCTTGATTGACACATAGCAGGTGCTTGATAACTATCTAGTGGATAAATGAACACATGGTATCCAAATAAAGATCTGGCCAATAAAAATTCGCATATCATTTCATGGCCCAGAGTGTTTCCCCAGCCTTTGGAGTTTCTAAAAAGTTGTATTACTTATACACAGTAAATAGAAATAAGAGTCTTTATAATAATAGGCCAACAAATCAAAATTGGAATTCTTATGGTTTTCAAAATCAGTACTTTCTTCCCTTTACTAGCTCATCTAGCACAGCCCTTCACAGAAAATCCAGTGATTCTTGGGGTGCCTGGGTGACTCAGTCAGTTAGGTGTCCAACTTCAGCCCAGGTTATGGTCTCCTGGTTTATGAGTTTGAGCCCCTCATCAGTCTCTGCCGTCAGCACAGAGCCCACTTTGGATCCTCTGTTCCCTCTCTCTTTGCCCCTTCCCACTCGCTCTCTCTCAAAAATAAATAAACTTTTTTTTTTTTTAATTCAGTGATTCTTAAAGATGGTTTTGCATATGGGGTGCCTCGTTGGCTCAGTCAGTTAAGCATCAAACTCTTGATTTCAGCTCAGGTCATGATTTCACAGTTTGTGAGACCAAGCCCTGCACTGGGTTCTATGCTGGTAGCACAGAGCCTGCTTGGGATTTTCTCTCTCTCTGCCCCTCTCCCCATCATGTGTGTGCATGTGTGCACATGTGCACATGTTCTCTTTTTCTCTCTCAAAATAAACTTTTTTTTTAAAAGGTGGTTTTGCATAAAGGTATTCTAAGATATTCAAGACCTGCTGGAATCCAGTTTTAATTGAATTAAATGGGTGGTATCATACTTTTAAAATTGTTTTCAGGACATGGATACTGGAACATCCTGGTATCCTCTTTTCCCCAGTGCTGTCTACAGGGATTACCTCATTAACTTCTTTTCTAGATAATGTATTAAACGGCATAAATAACCAGACTTGGCAGATAATAATTCTGTATTACCAGCTGCCAATAGATGTTTGGTTTTGTTTTTTTTTTTTTTGTTTTTTTTTTTTTTCATATTTGTCAGGAATAACATTATCTTTCTAAATTTTTTTTTTTACAGTTTATTTATTTTTGAGAGACAAAGAGAGAGAGAGAGAGTGCATGAATGGGGTAGGGACAGAGAGAGAATCCCAAGCAGGCTCTGCACTGTCAGCACAGAGCCCAATATGGGGCTCGAACTCAAAAACCATGAGATCGTGACCTGAGCCGAAACCGAGAGTAGGACGCTCAACTGACTGAGCCACCAGGTGCCCCAAGAGTAACATCTTTTAATCAAATCCTCCAATTAAGCTTGACATGATCTGTTTTCCTACAGTTTGAAGTAGGAAGTGCTTTTAAATACAAGTATCTAAATGATAATAAACAGACTCACCAAACCTAGACTGAAAATGAAGTTAAACAAGGATAATGAATTTTGGTAGGTGTAAATTTATTATTACATATATAATAGTTTGGTAGTTTGTTTTGGAAAAGGAAAGAACAGTTAAATTGACTCCCTTAGACCCCTTGTTGAGTTGATCTGAAAATACTACCTCTAAGGACATTATCCTTTGATTGTTAAGTATCCCTCTTTACACTGTTAAACTGTAAATGGTTTAGCAAATCATCAAACCAAACTAGTAAAGTTTGGAATACGGGCTTTTGAAGGATATTTAAAACCAAGTACCCATAATTAAGGGAGTGGTGAGTTGCTGTGGTAGAGGGAAAAATCAAAAGACAAGACAAAAAAAAGCCAGCAACAATTCAAATTTAAAATGATGAGATACTGAGACAAGAAGGAATGAAAAATGAACCCCAAGAGTAAAGGAGAGCTAGGGAGTGGAACATGAAAAGAGTGTACTGCCTTTGAACAAAATAAATTGAGATTTGAATATGAAGTCTGCCCCAGACTAGTTATTTAACTGGTAGCATTTCTTCTCCAGTTCAGGAGGCCACTGACAACCTTTCCAACTTCCAATCAAATGTGAAATGCCCAGTTTAGTAGAAACATACTTCTGTCCGTGGTTTAACATTCCAAGGCATGTGAATTTTTAAAATGCTTTCCATCTCAGGGAGCCCAAGTGGCTCGGTCGGTTAAACATCTGACTCCATCTCAGCTCAGGTCATGATCTGGATCATGAGTTCAAGCCCTCAACAAGCTCTCTGCTGTCAGGGGAGAGTCAGCTTCAGATCCTCTGTCTTCCTCTCTCTCTGCTCCTCACTTTCTTGCTCTCTCTCTCTCTCTCTCAAAAATAAATAAACAATTTTTAAAAAGTCACCAGTGGGGCGCCTGGGTGGCTCAGTCAGTTAAGCATCTGACTTAGGCTTAGGTCATGATCTGGTTAATGAGTTTGAGACCCACATCAGGCAGTCTGCTGTCAGCACAGAGCCCGCTTTGGATCCTCTGTCCCCCTCTCTCTAGCCCTCCCCTGCTTGCTCTCTCTCTCTCTCTCTCTCTCAAAAATAAACATTAAATAATAATAATAATAATAAATTTAAAAAATCACCAGCAATAAATAAATAAATAGTGCCTTTCATCTAGATTTTTTTGTTGCCTGTGTCTTCAGTCTCTGTTTTTTCCAGTTTCTGTTGACTGGATAGAAAGGTAGAATGCTAAGTGACTATTTTGTTTACTCCCAGGAAGGATTGAGGGAAGGCCTAATTCTTGGCCTTTAACCGGGATGAAGTTTTTCATCAAAGATTGTACAAATAATTCTTGAAGATATTATTTAAGTTTATTTATTTAAGTAATCTCTACACCCAGCGTGTGGCTCGACACAGGAAATGAGGTCAGAGTTGTTACAAATAACTCATTTATATAATTTGTGCTTTAGTTTTTTGTTTTGTTTTTGTTTTCATAAAAAGAGTATCATACTAAGGGCGCCTATATGGCTCAGTTGAGCGTCTGACTTTGGCTCAGGTCATGGTTTCGTGGTTCATGAGTTCAAGCCCTGCATTAGGCTCTGCGCTGATGGTGCAGAGCCTGCTTGGGATTCTCTCTCTCCCTCTTTCTGTGCCTCCCCCACTTGTGCTCTCTCTCAAAATAAAGGGGGTATCATACTATATGTAATTGTTTCAGATTTCTTTTATGTTGCTAATGTTATTCTGTGTTGCTGAATATAATTCATTTTGGTTGCTATATGTTATTCCATTGGGTAATTATTTATCCACTTACCATTGATGAACATTTGAAATGTTTCCGTGTTTTTTATTTTTTCGAACAATGATTTATGAGCATTTCTTAGTGCAGGAAAGGTGAGCACATAGTAAAGAGCCTGAGAGTATGGTGAAAGGGAAAACACAGAAGAGGGAAAAGGTAAATAAGAGAGAAATTGGACATAAGCAAGATAACCCTCAGTTTTGATAACTTAGTTTTGATAAGATAACTTAATTTTGTCTAGGTCCATATTTGGGCAAATTCTTACCACAAGTATGCCTGTGGCCTACCAGGCTAAACTGCTCACTAATGCCACCCCAACCCCTCACTTCACCCCACCTCCAGCATTGAGTTATTATTGACCATTACATCTCTGGCAGTGTGGTTTAGTATTAATTTTACACAGATTTGAATGCTATACTGATTACTGAAGGAAATATTCCTTTCCAAAGGGCTGGTACTCTTAATGTAACTAGGGAGTGGCCCAGCTAAATATGATACCGTAAGTATACCCTTGTTTTTTAGTACAGTATGTCATTGTATGACAGTCCTAAGGTCCCAGAGAGAAGGTAAGCCCTACCTTCAAAATTTACTGTAATTTTAACAGTAAATAGTACCCTTCCTTCAACTAGAAATAATAATTAGTAGATTTATTTCTTAAACAGTTCCTGGAAGTAATCGCTAATGTCATTAAGTTTAGGGAAAGGTATCTCTATTATATTTTCTTAAATCAAAGGGTTAGTCTAGTTATATATGGAAATCTTAACATATGTAATGAATCAGTTTTATATTCTGAGAGATGTTAGAATACAGATAATTGCCTTGAGAGAAAGCCTTTTGGTTTATGATATGTTTGGCAGGAGGACAGAGAAAGGTTCTGAAAAAAAAAGTGTAGGCATGTAATAGAAGAGTTTTTCACTGTTTGGTATCTTAGTGTGAAATAAGTCAAGGGATGGAACCAAAGAAAGAGGGAACTTCAGAGCTTCAAAGGCATTACATTTGTTTCAGTCTTTTTTTTTTTTTAATAAGATTTAAAATTAATTTTTATTTAATTTTAGACTTTCTCCAAATGAGAGAGACCTGGGCATAAGAGCATGACCAAGTCTAACATTAAAATCGTTATTAAAATGACACGTTCCAGTATTCTCACCAAATAGAAGATGAGAATTCCCAGAAAATAACATTAAGCATATGACTCGTAACAAACCATATGCAGAACATTGGCTTATTGTCAGGTTGCCAGGGTCTTATTGGAAGACAAAGTCCCTAGTTTTACCACACAGGAAAGTTTCCATAACTCAAATCATTGGACTTGGGGGAGGGGGTTGGCTGGAGCAGGGACTTTTTACCAGACACAGAATGTTCCATGCTCTTCGCTGCCTATTTCTGAGTTAACTTGATGTTTGACCTCAGAGTCGAATTTGCCTGTGGCAAGAGAGGGATCATTTTAACCAGTGAGTAATTAAGTGCTTGAGTCTTAAGGATGTTTCTTGTTCCTTATCCTATGACAAGTGGTCAGAGTGAGCTATGTTGGCCTGGACTTTTTCTTCTACAGAAAGAAAAATCTATTTCCATTTTAAAATACAAAATGGTTAATGTAGTTGATTCTCTTTGCCTTTGATCTATAAAATAATTAGAAACGGTTGCAGAAGTGTAAAATACAAATATTTGTGTTAACTAAAAAAGGATACATTAAGTTTTAACATTGCAGCTGCTGAGACTCCTTTGTACACACTGACTTTTTAACATAATCTTCTGCAGTTAGGGTGGAAAATGTTCATGTCCTCTTCCTGACGTTTGTTATCTTCTCTTTTAACACTTAAATCTTCTATATTTTTGTTATGGATATTGGGAGGCATCATAGCTAAAGGATAAAGCAGAAACTCTGAAGTTAGACTGTATGAGAAGTTGCCATTGCATTAGGAGCTTACTGTTGACCATAATTAGAGCATTTCTGTAGAATGATATAAACTAAAACTGAATTAAATTGTATTACATGGAATTGTTGATTAAAGGAAAAAGCAGATCAGGGTCACGCCTGACACATTTTAAGTGTTGTGTAAATATTTGTTGACTGAATGAATCCATTCATTCATTTCTAATCATGAATGCATTCATTCATTCATTATTAGAACAGTATTTTGAGACTGAAGGAAAGACTCTAGTAAAAAAGCTAGAGATGGAAGATAGAAATGAAAAAAGGGAAGGATGTGGGTTGGAAATTAGCATTTACTAAGAACCTGCTTTGCCAGATGCTTTACATACATTTTTACTGAATATGCATAACAAAACCTGTAAGGTACTATCACTGTGTAGATAGGGAAACTGAAACACAGAGAAGTTAAATTCATGTAAATGCAAGAGATGGAGATAGGATCCAGGAGACAAGATCAAAAGCCTAAGTGGATTATTTTCTTTAACCACTGCTTCCTTCAAAACTAAAGATTCTAAGATCTTTTGAGGTAGAAAGAGAAATATTGAGGGAGTGCTGTAGAAACCAGTGAGGTAGTCTATTTGAAGTTGGAGGTTTGGACTAGAGTGTCAGTTTCAAATGGCTACTGTGTGAATTTGATAGGGAGTCAGTGTGAATTTTTTCTTTCCACTCCTTGTTCACACTTGCTTTCACCTTGTACAGCTGTAATTAGTTACTGCAGATGTTACTTTGAGGGAGAAACCTACTGGCTTTTGTATTGTAGGTTTAAATGCATTTTTTCCTCTCTCATCACCCTTCTAGATTAAGTTCATTAAGGACAGAGATCATGACTTTTTTCTTCTTCATTATCTACTGCGTTTTGTGATTCTCTTCCTAACTAATGTTGGAATAACTAGATTGTTCTTAGTTGAGGTTGAATTCCAGTAACTGTCATTTTTTTCTCCACACACCTTCCTGCCACTTTGAATGACTAAATTCAGTAAGTTTTTATGCCATCCCACCTTCAATTTAAAATTCTGCAAACTCTCCTTTATTCTTGATCTTTGGGTCTATGGGTCCCTGTTGCTGATTTCATCCTTAGAATTCAATGGGTCTTCAAGCCAGCCACAAATTTGTCGCTGTATAAAGCTGCCATTGGTGTACCATTTTCTAGAACTGAAATCAGTTGATTTTTTTTACAGGGTTTTGTTTTGGCAGCCAATCATTTTTACTTGGTTCTTATAAACTGCTCGTTTAGTTCTGGGTTCATTCATTAACATAAATGCCCACTTAGCTCCTACTGCTCAGGTTTTGTTTTCAAAAGTGTCCCTTTAATGATAGCATAATCCAAAGAGTAGCTACTAATTATAAGGAGGTTTTACCTCCATTCTGACTGTAATAGAAAACAATTCCAAATGTTCAAAAGCTAGGACAATTGCAGATTATTATTATTAATTTTTTTTTTTTTTTTTGAAAACGTCTGTGATGGAAATGTGCTGTAAGCCAGTAGTAACAATACACCTGATGTTTCTGGATAATGCAGTAGTCTTCCTTCTACACAGCCACTAAGAAACCGATGGTGTCATGTGTTTATAATACTGCTGAACACACGGATTAACTTGAGTACAAAAGAGGTTTAAATCATTTGAAAGGGACACAGATGTGAATGAAATTCAAGATGTTTTAATTCCAGATCCTGAGGTTGAATCACAACGAATTTTAGACAGTGCCAGAGATTATCAACCCAAACTTTTGTATCTGAGAAAGCCCTAGATTGTTTAGTGTAGTGTAGTTTTCATTCCAACTTTATTTTATGTTGGGGTACTCTTCCAAGGTCCTGAGATATAAAGGAATTTGGTTTGGGCTAGGGCTGCCACATTTCAGATCCAAAAGCAAGTAGAATACATCAGTTAACATTTTTTTCTTGTAATATTAGCTTCAAAGATTCAGGTTCCCTATTCAATTACATGGGGAAATTAATAACCCTTTCATTCCAGTCATACAGAATTACAGGATCCCACTTTGGGTTAAATATAAGTTGGTTTGCAATTAACATCAGTTCATTTACTTGTCATATTCCTGGGTTAATTAGGTATCAATTTGTTTCTCTCTCTCTCTCTCTCTCTTTTTTTTTTTTTTTTTTTTTTTTTTTTTTCCCCTTTCTCTAATGTCTGTGGACTGGAAAGCTATAAATATTAATGGGAGTCATCATGATGGCCTTTGACTTCTTCAGAAAGATTGCATGATAAACTACACTCCCCCTTCCTTCCTTCTTCAGAGCAGTCTACCTTATGACCATTTCATTTGGAGCAATCTGTCATTGTTGAATCAGGCCTGGAGTCTGAGATCCATTCTGAGTCACTATGAATAGAGCTCTAGTATTGGTTGGGCCACAGGGAAACTGGTGGTTAAATACTGTGAGAATCTTTATCAGACAGGAAATGACAACTCATTAAAATACTAACCGTTAAGCCTGTTTAGATCACTGCGGAGGGTGGGGGCGGGGGTGGGGGGGAGGGTGGATTTAACTGTATAGTGTTTGGTTAAAATCTGCACACTTCTGGAAACAGGAAATTATTTATAAAACTTATCAAGAAAGGGAATTGCTGGGGGTGTGGGGCATGTCTGGCTAGCTTAGTGGGTAGAGCATGCAGCTCTTGATCTTGGAGTTGTGAGTTTGAGCCCCACATTGGGAGTAGAGTTTACTTTAAAGGAAAAAAAAATTTTTTTTTTTTTAAAGAAGAAAGGGAATTGTTAATTCATCTTCTTACTGAACTTCTACCATGCTGTCATTGCCTCTTATATATAGAAGACAAGATAAGCATGTAAATGGGCAGTGGAATGGGAAGGAGTTTTTATTTTATCTCTGAAAATATATCCTACTAGTACCTTCATTGTAAAATTCAGTCTCTTCAGCAGAACCACCGGTTGGCTTGAGTCTGCAGGAGACCATTTTCCATTTAATAATAAGACTCTCTACTCCTGTGCTTCTGGGCCAATTCTCAGTTGATAGAGGAATTCTCTGGAGTCAGAGGATAAATCCGATTTATTGATTTACATACAGTGATCCTCACTCAATCAAGAAAATCAGTCTGAAGACCCCTGATACTCATTTGAAGTATAATTAAAATTTAACCAAGGGCACAGAATTTCAGTTTCTTGAGGTTTGACTCTCCAGATTCTTAATAGCACTCTTTATAAATGACCCATTAGAAGTCAGCAAAAAAGAGACATGCAGTCTGTGTCTTTACAGAAATAGCTTCTTTTCTTTCTGATATATTACCAAACAGTCCTGCACTGAATTGCTCTGCTAACTATACCTTCTTGGGAATAAGGTATAATATTTATACCCCTTGAAGTTTAGCTTCATGGTCTAAACCAGTGGTCTCCACCATCAGAATGGGACTAAAATAATAGAACTTCTAATTTTTTTCAGAACTTCTATTTATATTTATGTTCATCTTTGTTTTCTTTTTTTGTGTATTTTTGTTACATATATAACATTATGGTAGCACATACATATAAACTTTATATGACTATACACACATGGAGCATATAGTTTACCAACAATCTGATTGGCACTCCCTCAGGCCACAGGTCAGAAAATCACATCTCATGGAATACAAAAATAGGCTAAGGAAACAGTGGGAGTTCCATGATACAGAAGGGGTTCACATTGGGCCTGTTGCAATATATTGTGTTTTTCTGTGCCCCATTAATCAGATTTATAATTCCTAGTTTTAATTAAATTAACCTTCACAAAACAGACAAGTAGCTTTAAAAGTTTCCTATAAAGAAACAGAAGGAAGATAGTACTAATAATGCAGTCACAAGAAACCGTAAAAAAAGTTGCAGCATTGACATCTTACTAGTATATGTCTACAGAAGTCAGCCAACAAATTTAGAATTACTACTTTAATAAAGGACAAGTACGTAATATGCCTTGAAATATTCACTAATGATAACACAAATGCCATCATACTTAAAGTTAAGTATTTTTTTAAATTTTAGCTTTATTTTATCCTTTTTTAATTTGTATTTGTGTATTTTACTGTTTGCACGAGTAATATATACATATATTCAAAATGTTTACAAACCATTGGTCTAAACTTCTTGGCCTCAAAAGCCACTTTTTATGCTCAAAAAGTAGTAGGCATCATTAGTTTACTTCAAAAAAATCTCTACTATGATTCTGAATTATAACAGCAGTAGAATTGATTAAACCCTAACTTTTCCTTTCTTTTTTTTTTTTTTTTTTTTTTAAATTTTTTTTTTTTTTTTCAACGTTTTTTTATTTATTTTTGGGACAGAGAGAGACAGAGCATGAATGGGGGAGGGACAGAGAGAGAGGGAGACACAGAATCAGAAACAGGCTCCAGGCTCCGAGCCATCAGCCCAGAGCCTGACGCGGGGCTCGAACTCACGGACCGTGAGATCGTGACCTGGCTGAAGTCGGACGCTTAACCGACTGCGCCACCCAGGCGCCCCACTTTTCCTTTCTTTAATATTGTCCTTGACCTGAATTTTATTCTAAAAACATTTTTCTGCCATTTATAAGCTTTCAGAGGTTTGACTAATCACACCCTGAGAATGTTATTTAGATGTTATGATTAATCATCAGAGAGATGTTAAATAAGCCTCAGAGTACAGCACAACTAGTGAAAGAAAGGTAGAAAATACATTTTGCCTTTAATTTTTTCTAAGAAAGATAAAGGCTTCTTACTCTGTAGCCTTTACTAAGAACTGATGTCAGACAATATATTTTCAGGAAAGCCAGTGTAACTTCCATGATCACATCAGTGCTAAGATCCTCAAAAAAGTGATTAAGAAAGGAGCAGAGCCTATATTAAATAAAACATTTACTTAATCATACCTACTTAATTTCCCTAAGCATTTTAACTGCTTAACCTTTATATGAGGCAGCCCTGTGTAAGTAGGTCTAAACAACAAGACAGATCAATGTTTTTTAAGTTCATGTTATTTCTGTTATTAAACACTGTGCCCCAGTTTTATGGTGGCACATAGTAACAAAAACATACACTTGGCTGGAAAAATCCAACCAGAATCGTGAGCAGGAAAATTTCAGGTCTTCTAATAACAATTGTTAGTTTGATGACCATCTCTATGATGGAGAAGAGATTGAAAGTTTTAATGATGTGTTTTTTATATCTGTTGAACCATTTTGTTTGAGAGTTACACAATTTAAAAGGAATTCCTTGGAAACAGGAATAATAATGACCGATAAAGTTTTGGGATGGGTTGTGTGCCCAGGAATAACCAACAAAATGAAAATTTAAACACTGTGACAAATAATCGTACCACCCACTCTCTCTCCAGCCTCTACCAATTGTGATGCTTCCTCTGGAAGATTTTCTGGCTTTTTGTGGGTACAGAGAATAACGCAGACCTTTATTTATAATAAGTCAATATGGGGAGAGTTTAAAATATAGATTTATTTTCAGAAAAATGATTTTCAGAAGCAGAGTCACATAATGTATTAAAAACTGCAGAAAAATAGTTGTTTGCATATTGGTCAGGGCCCTTAACAGAATTTTACAAAGAAGTTTGTCTTGTTACATACCTCCTAAGGTATGTAAGCCTGGTAAAATACTGTTCCTGTGAAACCACTTTTCAAGCTCTGGGTGGGTTTGGACTTACGTAGGGTTTTTTTTTTCTTTATTTTTTCTCCTTTGTTTTCTCTTTGTTTTTCTCATTTTGCATTTTCTGACAGTTTTTTTTTTTCTTTATTAAAATCAATAACAAATTCAAAACTTGCCGTTACTTTTTTGGAAATTTGTTTTTTAATGAGATATTATCTGAAACATGTTTGTGTATGCCAAGAAAATAAATATCAAGATAATTACTATCCACAAAGCTTTTTCTACCCACCATGTTGAAGGTCTACAGCAAGAAAAAGCAGATGAGATCTTTTTGTTGTTGTTTTTTCTGTTTTTGTTTTTTAGGGTTTTTTTAAGGCTTTCTTACTTAGAGAAAGTGACTGTTTACAAGGGTAGTTTAAACATATTTAAATCCAATAGTTGACTGAAAAATCATTTTGTGTTTGTTCTCCTCCTACTTTATATCCTTTTATATCACGAAACTATAATACTTTGAACTTCATCAGACCTAATGGCAGATGGAGGACTTCACGCCTTCACTACAGGTTGAGATGACTCCTTGGCCAGGTGCACAGGGTACTTTGAATTTAATGGCTTTCAGAGAATGGCATTTAAGCTATTTCCTAAGCCAACTGTAAAAAAACCACTGAACTGGAATTCAAGTTATTCTTCACCCCCCCCATCCCCCATATATGTATGGGGGATTAATCTTAAATGTCAGAACGGACTCTTCTGTCTGCTGCTTGAAAATAACTTGAGGGATGAGGTCATGGGCTGGTATTATAGTTTGCTTTAAATGCAAGCTAAGATTGACAGCTGTACAGAAATATTAATGAAATATATATATTTAAAAAGAGTGACAACTGCACTTTCAATTTTTATGTAGTCCATTACTAAAATAGCTTTGATGTTAATTAAGGGAACTCTAGTGTAATGTGCTTTGTATAAGCTGAGGCAACTGTGGCCTAAGCCATTGTTTGTAGAGCTAGAACAATAAAAATAAAACTAAAATTTTGATGAGTATATCAAGGTTAAGAGAATCTGACAATTAGTTATATAGTAGTTCATACTTATGTGTTCTTTTTTTTCGGATTTATTGAGAGCATGTGACATTTGTTCATGATAGTATTGGTTAATATATTGCAATAAAAACTTAAAAAAAAATTTTTTTTAACAGTTATTCACTTTTGAGAGACAGAGCACAAATGGGGGTGGGCAGAGAGAGAGGAAGACACAGAATCCAAAGCAAGCTTCAGGCTCTGAGCTGTCAGCACAGAGCCTAACTTGGGGGCTTGAACTCACAAACCGCAAGATCATGACCTGAGCCAAAGTCAGAAGCTTTGGCTGAGCCACCCAGGCACCCCTGCAATAAAAACTTTTAACTTCTCTATTTCAACTGTTTCCCTAGTCTCTTATGAGAAACTAATAGATTCGTCTCCCACCCCACCAAAAACTCTTCAAAGCATGTAACACTATATAGCACCTTAAAAAAATTACCTCAGTATTAGCCCAAGATAGTTGAAAATTGCACATCACTAAATGTAAATGTGCAATAAACTAAATGAAATGTAATGACATATATTCTCTCTCAACTAGAGTGTAGCTCTTAATAGACTTAACAATGGCAACATTTTTTAACTTCACATTATTTTGAAGAGAGTCTAGAATGACTGTTGCCAGTCCCTTCCTCATTCCCCTCAACCACAGCAATAAAAAAGTAGAACCTTTCTAACATGTGGGTCTTAGTTCTTCATTTTCTCTTTCAATAATGGCCCAAGAATGGAGCCCAAGAATTATTTGAGGGAAACTGTAAGCCTTATTTCTGCTCTAGTCTGAAGTTAGAAGTCAGAAGAAAGAACAAGGCACATATAATGGAATCCAACTCTTAGAGGACATCAAAAAGAGAATTTTCAAGGCATTTCTTGTATAATCTAGCTGTTCACATTAGTTTACAATTATATCAGCCTTTGTAAATAAAAGGAGTGTTTTAACCTTAAAAAAAACACAATGGCTTGACTATGGCTTATCCTTGGAAGTTTAAAAACAACGATATAGGGTATTTTTTTTTTTAATTTTTATTTATTTATTTTTGAGAGAGAGAGTGTGCAGGGGAGGTGTAGAAGGATAGGGAGATGGAGAATCCCAGATGCCAGCTTACAAACCATGGGATCATGATCTGAGCTGAAGTCAAGAGTCAGACGCTCAAACCCCCAGAGCCGCCCAGGCTCCTAGCATTTGTTATTAAGAGTGAATAAGAATTGATTTTCTGAAGTTAAGTTCTGTCTGGCTGGTTCAGTCAGAGGAGCATGTGACTCTTGATTTCAGGGTCATGAGTTTGAGCCCCATGTAGAGATAACTTAAATAAAACTTCAGAAAAATAAAAAATAAAGAGAAAGTTTGTCCTCTTGTTGCCCTGTTGTAGTGAGAATCATCACTGATAAATAGCAACACAGCTCAGACCCAGCTTCTCTGGTTTACCCCTTAATGTAAAGCCACTTAAAAGTCAGTGAGAGAGAGACTGAGGCTGTAGGTTAAGAAAGAGACTTTGCCCTTCCTTTTCCATTTTTCCTGTCTGTCCATATGGGTCTTATGTGCTGATGAGTACAGCCATGGTCTCTGCTATCTATATCTATTCAGCCCTTCCCCGTGTCCTTCAATATTTATTAAAGGATCTTTTTGACAGCTTCACCCCACACTGATCTCTCCTTTCTCCAGTTCCTTTGGAATATATCTTCTATACCAAAAAATTTTAGTATTGATTTGTAAATTTTGTTGTTCACAAATCAGTTTGTGTGTACATGTGTGTGCCCGTGTGTTTTGAATCTCCATAACGATTCTAAGTTCCTTGTGGGCACAAGCTATTTCTTGCAGTTGTTTTGTTTTCCCTTAGTGCCAATTACAATGTCGGACACAAAATAAGGACTCCATTAAGTACTTGGTGGTTGATACTTAAGAGGATCAAAGAGAAGTGTCAGCCAGAAGTTATATGTGTGTTAACTTCTGGTAAATATAGTAGCAAAAAATTTCTCTTCCTCTGCTTCTCTGCTTTGTATTACAGAAAGCGGTAACTGAATTGTTCTCGAAAAGAGGTGGTGAAGTTAGTACTTATAAGAGGGAACATTAGGTGCCGTTGCAAATACATATTGACATAGCTTTTGCTGGCCGCAGGAGATTGAGCTCATCTACCTTTTAGCCCTGTTATGGCAGATGAGAAAATAAAAGGTACAGAAAATAGAGATGTTTGATTTTCTAAGTTGCCTCAAGTTACCATTTTAAAAAACGCCTGCAAGCATTTCTAAAACAGGATCCTGGTAGCTGGTTGCCAAACCGGTTTAACAGCACTGCCTCCACATATTCTGGGTGAGAGGGACCTCCGAGTACATAAACTTATCAGAGATCCCTATCCCAGTCATTTCAGAACAAGTTGTTTAGTAATGTACTGTAGTTTCTGTGCAAGCCATCTACCATAAACCACGAAGTGATTCAAGGTTCAGAGTTCCTTCTTTGTTCCTTTGTTAATCACTGACTTCTGACTAGTGGGAGGTGCCTCCCAAATTTGCTAATGCATTCTTTTTGGATAAGGATGACGCACAGATTGTCCTAATAAGGACTTAGATTGAGAAAGGACCGCCCCCCTCTGAGAAGATGGGACAAGTCAGAGAGAGGGCGGGCAGTTTCTTTTTCAACTAGGGATGACACAAGCATAAGTCATTTCCTTATTAATCGGTTCAAACCAGTTCTTACAGGAACTGGTGGTGATAAATGTGGGACTTCTCAGAAGTCATTCATTTTATTCTTTGTGCCACAACAGCGTGCGGCATCAGCCTAGCTGGTCTCACTCTGAGGATGAACTCTTGTGCCAGAAGGGGCTCAGCTCCTAGTTTCTCTCCTGAGTTGGTGGAAGAGATTTTTCTCCTAGAAGGGGTTATTAAAGGATGAATGTATCCACTGAAAAGAGTTCAGAGGATTTTGCCAGTTGTGCTGATTGTTGTATTTTTTTTCCTCTTTCTGTCCAATCCCTGTTTTTTGAGTCCAGGTGGTAAGTGGATTTTTCTTTCACATTTTTCTTGCTTTTCTTCCCAAATGTATCTTTTTCCTTGGGTTATCGTACCCTGCTTCCAGTGCTGTCCCCGGCATAGGTCCATCTCTGCAGAAGCCATTTCAGGAATATCTGGAGGCCCAGCGGCAGAAGCTTCACCACAGAAGTGAGATGGGCACACCGCAGGTGAGACTTTGCTCTGTTTTCCTCTCTTCTGCCACCCCCCTCCCCCCAGTCTCAGGCTGAAATTATACTCCCAGCACTCACTGGCATTTTGAGGCAAATAGAGTAGTTTGTCTGTCAGTCTTCAGTAACTGAAGTGGAGGCTCTGTTTACTCTCTACTGGGACACTGGCTTTGACTAAATCAGAAATGTAATTTCCGTTTTTATCTGTCTTCTCCAAAGAAAAACAAAGGAAGGCTAATGGCAAATGATCTGTTATGTAGAATGAGTTGTTGCCTTGATCTTAAATGATTTATTACCAAATCTACTTCCCAAGTGGATTAAAAAGTTAAAATTTATAGCATTTCATAGCATAACAAAGTATGTGACTAACGGTAGTCACTTGACTATCTCCTTCATTTTTGCCCTACTTTTTTAAGAGATGGGAAAATAATCTTTTTTTTTTAAAAAAAAAAAAAGGCTCTTCGCATAGCTGAACTTAAAAACTTTAACTTAAACTAAGGCTGCCTTTTCTGTAAACAGTTCTGTGGCAAAGGGAAATGACTAGAAGAGGATGGGTAAGCAGTAACCTGAAATGGGAAACTTGAAGGAAGCATAGTTGTTGAATTCCCCCTCCCCCCCCCCCCACCCGTCGGCCTTACACTCTGTGTGGCCCTTTGCCGCCCTCAGTTGACCAAACATGACTTCAGAAATAGATGACATATTTTAAAAGCTGCTCCCAGTGCTGGAACGACATGTAACTATCTGGACACTGCTCTCCACAAGTATCTACATGGCAACTTCAGAGAGCAGAATTGAATCAAAAATTTTATTATGTAGTAAAAGAGGCCACCTCACACTGACCCATTCTAAACTATGTGAATCAACATTGACTTTACATCTGACAAAGTGAAATCTTAACAATTGGGTGTCAGAAGGCCTGAATATAGACTTCAGGGTATCTAGAGACACGGGCCTTCTCATTTTCATTGTTTAGACTTTATAGCTTATAAGCCCCAAATTCTCATCATTTTTCTTAAATATTGTAAATGATCCCCTTTTTACTGCTGAACTAATGAAGCATTTCTCGTGGGTTGTTCTGCATTTATTCTTACAGGGAGAAAACTGGTTGTCCTGGATGTTTGAGAAGTTGGTCGTTGTAATGGTGTGTTACTTCATCCTGTCCATCATTAACTCCATGGCACAAAGTTATGCCAAACGAATCCAGCAGCGGTTGAACTCAGAGGAGAAAACCAAATAAGCAGAAAAAGGTTCTAATGGCAGAAATTAGAGATGAGTTCTGCCTTAACTTGGGAGGACTCCAAACCAGGAAGGAAAATACCCTTTTCCACCCTATATCAATTTAAAAAAAAAATGTTTTGTTTTGTTTTCTGAAGACAGTTTAGTCCATATTTTGCACTGACACACTTTTCCTTTGTGTGTTAAGGTAAGGTATCCACCCTCAATTCAATCCAGCTTGTGTTTTATTCAGGTGGAACGTGATGTTCAGCAGCGAACTTAACAGAAACCGGGCTTTTCTTTGTTGCTTTCAGAAGGCCCACGTGGTACAATTAAAGAATTCCGGACACCAAAAACTAGTTCCTAAGTATGTTGAGTATGTCAAGCCTTTTAGGCTTGTCAGAAGTGACTCCTTTGTTTTTCTAAGTCATTAAAGTGTGTATAAATTATACTAGATTGGATAACGGTCTTGCATGTCTATCATGGTAAAATTTATTTAATCCTGTCCAACCCTTCCTCTCCTACCTTAAAAAAAAGGCCATCTTATGATGCATTGCACACCCTCTTGGGAAACTGATCTTTAAATTTTGAGACAGTATAAGAAAATTCTGATTGGTGTCTCACGAATGAGCTGACACCATTTTTTATTCTGTATATTTAGAATGAAGTCATGAACAAACTTTATAAAGACATCTTTGATCATTCCAAAATTGTGTCCGTTTTCTTGAGCGTTTTGATTTTTTGCTTCCCTTTAGCTACTTCCAACTAATGGTCGGCTTTGTCAGATCTACCTACAACCATAATTTCTTCAACCGTTGTTTATTTACGTGTAGGAGCCACCACCGAGGCACTTTCTTGTTAACCTGGAATTGGGGCAGCTTGCTACACATTGATGAAATGGCTCCCTAGGGATTGACATAGCGAGGGGTTCGTGAAAACAGGAGAAATGAAAGTATACAAATTAAAGGGCACTGGAGAGAGAAATAACTCGTTTTTTCAAAAAACCACACTTTCTCCTGTCTGTGTTCGTTTTAGCTCAGCATGTTCTCTGTTTCTGACAAAAATTTACTTTTAGAATGTAACCTAATTTTCTTTCCTTTCTTCAGTGAGTGTTATGTTCTTTTGGGATGTTTCCAGTTGAACTTGGTTGTTTCGTTTTGCCTGGGAGGAAAATAAACAATTTCACTTTTTTTCTTTAGGAAAATCTTTTCTGACATTATGTTAAAAGTAGAATCGGGTTTAAATCGCAACGGGCCAGAAATGCCTGATTGTTTTATCAAATCCTGCCTGAATGTCTACTTAGTTTGCCTACCGTCGTGACATCTCCATGGCTGTACCACCTTGTCGGGTAGCTTATCAGACTGATGTTGACTGTTGAATCTCATGGCAACAGCAGTCGATGGGCTGTCTGACATTCTGGTATCTCTCATCTGACCATCCATACCAAATATTCCCATTTAAACATTACCTAGCCTCATGGTTTATGACAAAAAAAACTCTCGTCCTTAAGTCTAGTGGCACTTTGAATCTTTTATGCCATGATATTGCAGCAGTATCGAGAAGATTTTATGGAAAATTGGGATGGTCTCCATGACCACAGCTAAATAAAGGACAAACAACCTGCCTTATGGGTTTTGAAAAGGTTATTATTCTTAACAGTCTTTTTTTTTTTTCTGCCCAGGGACCTTGTGGTAATGTGATTGTTCCTTTATTTGCAAAGCGGTACCCAGGTTTTATGTTAAATAGATTCACGTTAACCAACAAAATTTTTTAGATTTTTTAGGGTTAGCATAAACTTCTAAGTCAGCTTCCAATTGTGTGTCATCTCTTTCACCTGCATTTTATTTGGTGTTTGAAGAAAGGAAAGAGGAAACCCCGTATGAATTATACTATATGTGCTAAATCTTCCAGGTTTATTGGTAAACTTATTTCAGGGTACAGTGTTTAGAAAAAAAGAAACATTTCTTAGACTGAGGAGCTAAGTAATACATTTGACTTATTATGATAATGGTTTGTTCACTCTTTCAAATGAGTTTGCCTTGAAAACAAACGAAAAACAGCTGTCCCCCTTTCCTCCACAAAGCGTTCAGGTGGGACATGCTCAGATGATCCTGCTGGATTCCAGCTGGCACAGAACGTTACCCTTCTGTTCCAGTGGTTCGGTTCGTTTGTCCCTTTCTTGTATCCACCAAAGTGAACAGAAACAACTACATGATCCCCAAAACAAACCCAGTTGATTCCAGTTGGTGGGAGACCAGAAAATTTGTGAGTGGATGGTTTGATATTACTGCAAATTTAAAAAAAGCAGGGGGGGGTGGTGGTGCCTGGGAATTCTAATTCCATCTAATTTAAGTGTCATTTTGTGCCTTACATTTCTGTGGTACTTTATCGTGTCTCTCAACTCCATGGCTGTCAAAACAATACAGTACGATATAATGCAATACATCCTCAGTTTATACACTTATGTACTGAGGAACACCTCCCTAGAAACAGTAATGTGGGAAACGTGTAGTGTTTGACAGAAAGAGAGATTTGGATGATGGCCACTCCTCATCTTCTAAAAATCAGAAAAAGGTACGGCTGGAGTGCAGTTTCTGAAATACACTAGTTCCGCAGATGCAGTAAGTAGGAAGTGCTCCCACATGAACAACCTCTGCCTGTGTTTCCGCTGTGCTCTCTGCTGGCTGTAGCTGTAGTAGGACTGCCGTGAGGCTGGTCTTGGCTTTCACTACTCAGCAGTGATTCCTTAGAGGACAATTAATGCATTAGGCTAATTAGAATAACGTGTTGTCCTCTTGTGCCCTGGGGTGAATTGTGTTTTGACTGACCCATGTGTAAAGAGCTCAGAGGAGTTCCCAGCCTTTTACAGTCAAAAAGCCGTTCCATAGATTTTGAAACCCACTCGCCTCCATGTGCAACGGTCTATGTTACTGATGGCTTATAGTTCTGCCTCTAACATGTGACTTTGAGAAAGTCTTAAACTCGGAGCCTAGATTTCATCTATAGGAATAGAAATAGGTTGTAATGATTAAATTGGATAAATGTGAAGTACTACCATAATTGTTGGCATGTTCTCAGTTTTTAACTCGTCAAAGACCGCATTTGATACACATGCAAAAATTTTACATTGCATTTGCTCGGAAAACATGTTTTTATTTGGTAGGCTCCACTCCCAACGTGGGGCTTGAACTCACAACCCCAAGATCAAGTGTTGCATGCTCTATAGACTGAGCCAGACATGTGCCCCAATATATGCGTTTTAAATACTGTCTGCAGGTATGCCCTTGTTTTGATGTAAATCTGCTCTTTCTAAAGAAGTTAAACCCAAATATAAATAAAGAGAAAGGCAGAAATTAAGGAACCAATTGACTTGATAAAAACAAAACCTTGTTAAATCTAAACCCCCCAGTGAGGCAACAAAGTACAAGATACACAAAATTTACTATAATTGAAAATACTTTTCTAACCTTACATCCTTAAAATATTGACATTTTCCTAATTTAGTTTTTATTATAAAATACTAAAGGGGCGCCTGGGTGGCTCAGTCGATCAAGCTTCCAACTCTTGGTGTCAGCTCAGGTCATGATCTCACAGTTTGTGAGTTGGAGCCCCATGTCGGGCTCTGTGCTGACATCGCATAACATGCTTGGGACTCTCTCCTAAAATAAATATAAATAAACTTAAAAAAATAAAATACTAAGGGGTGCCTGGGTGCTTCAGTTGGTTGAGCATCTGCCTTCAGCTCAGGTCATAATCTCGCGGTTCATGAGTTTGAGGCCCTTGTCCGGCTCTGCTGACAGCTTGGAACCTGGAGCCTGCTTCAAATTCTGTCTCCCTCTCTCTGCCCCTCACCCGCTCACACTCTGTCTCTCTCTCAAAAGTAAATAAACATGTATGTATATATATATATATGTGTGTGTGTGTGTGTGTGTATACGTACATACAGTAAGGGGTGGCTCAGTCAAGTCGGTGGCTGAGTCTGACTTCGGCTCAGGTCGTGATCTCACAGTTCATGAGTTTGAGCCCCACATCGGGTTCTGTGCTGACAGTGCAGAGCCTGGGGTCTGCTTCAGATTCTTTGTCTTTCTCTCTCTCTGCCCCTCCCCCGCTTGCTCACTCTCTCAAAAATAAACATTAAAAAATAAAATACTAAAAGAAATCTAGAAGGTAGAGAAAAAAGGAATATCTGCTTTTTTTTTTTTTTTTACATTTTTTAATGTTTATTTTTGAGAGAGAGTGAGACAGAGTGTGAGCGGGGGAGGGGCCGAGAGAGAGGGGGATGCAGAATCTGAAGCACGCTTGAGACTCCGAGCTGTCAGAGCCTGATGTGGGGCTTGAACTCACAAACCATGAGATCATGACCTGAGCCGAAGTCAGATGCTTAACCAACGGAGCCGCCCAGGTTCCATCTAGAATATTCAGTGAGGTGAGCACTGGGTGTTGTATGGAAACCAATTTGACAATAAATTTCATGTATTTAATAAATAAATAAAAAGAATATTCAGTGAGGTTTGTTGGGTATAGTGAAAACAGTTTAAAAAGTTGGCATGTGGGACCTTCCTCAATAGACCTAAAAGTCTCATTTTTGTTAGAAAACAAAAGTATTGGTTTGTTTTATTCATAAGTAGTTATTAATGTGCTCACAAAAAGTTAAATCAACCTAAGCAGGAATTATTTTTTTTAAGTAGGCTCCACACCCAATGTGGCGCTCGAACTCGAAACCCCGAGATCAAGAGTCGCTTGCCCTACGGACTGAGCCAGCCAGGTGCCCCTAAGCAGGAGTTCAATAGCCATTTTTGAAAGCCAAGTAGCATTCCATTTCTAACTGACAATGATCAAAACTCAGATATTCATAAAACATGGTAAATGAAATGCTAAGCAAAAAACTTGCATCTGAAGTGTTTGTTCCTTTATTCTCAAAGACAACAAGAAAAGAAAGCACGTGAAGTACTCGAACATTCTAAAAGTGATTGAGTCATTTGCGTCTGGTAGTTGAGGCTTCGGTTGCTGCCCTTCCCAACAAGGCCAGGAGTTCACCTGAGGTAATGCGTTTGCCTTGGGGGTGAGGCCTTGAATTGCAGCAAATAACATACATGTATTTGCATATTCAACCAATACTCATAAAAGGGATTATAATGAAAACCTGTTCTGGACAGCTGCTTACTCATTGCCTTTAGAATTGTGTGGTGCTGGGATAGGCAGGTGCCAGCTGTTTGCTCATTCTCTTTGACCTACTAGCCTTGCACAGTTTGCTGTGTGGATGTTGATACTACTAAATTAAAAGAAATTTATTTTCGGCCCCCGCTCTCCACCCAAACACCCTGGATTCATTTGAGATCTGGGATTCTAATTCTGTAGTTGGGAGACTGGCCCAAACTGTGGCCCAGTGTGAGTCAGTTGTAAGTGGCTGGCTGACTCTATGGGAACAGGAATGAGATGCAGCTTAGACGGTTTGTCAGCCAAATCCACAAATGTGTGGCTTTTTGAAACATTGGACATCTGTTCCTTTTAATTTAAAATAAACTTTTTTAAAAAGCACAAAGTTGCTTGGCTCCTTGTTTCTTTGTGTCAGCAGCAGTTGGTGCTCTAACCTAGGAAGCCTAGAATCGGAGAAAATTTGGAATCTTGAGAGCACACTTCAGAGAGAGTGGAAGGGCGTTGCTTCAGGAGGGGAGGAGATGATTTTACTGGATAGAGTCTGGAAATCCCCTTCAGGGGTAATCAGCCCAGGTGTTCAACCCGTTTGTTAACTATGTCCAAATGACTCAAAGGACAGAAGGAGGGCTTGGACACAGTCCAGCGGTAGTTGTACAATGTAGTCTTTATTTGCATTGGAAACCACATTCCTGAATTCTTGAGAGGAAGGCTCTGGCTTATTCTGGGCATCTTTGACTAAGAGGGACCCCAAGCCTTCTAAATTAACAGTCACTGCCTTCTTTTGAGACTTTCCAGGCAGTATCTACAATGATTGATTTGATGGCCTTCCACCTAAAGCCCTCAGGAAAGGCCTTGTTCTTGGAAGGAGGCCTTTGTAAGCCACTTTTCTCTCCTCCCCCCACTTCATCCCAAATGTGTCATTTCCCTTTGTTGCCATGTATCCCCTTAAGGGGGATAGAGCATGAGCAGCTTTTTCCTTCAGATGCTTTTGACTGACCCAACCCGACAGTATTGCTTCATTGTGTCCCAGCCTGTTTCTGATGGAAAAAAAAAATGTTTCCATGCAGTGAGGCAGTTTGAGATTCGTAGAGAGATGTTTCTGCCCTTCCCTGAAGGTGGGAAAAGACTGTTCAGATTACTCTTATCTTCCTTTGGCCGCCATGTTGTGTTGGAAACTCCGGCAGCTCAGTTTCACTCCTCTTTGCAGTGGTGAAGAAGCCTGGCACACCAGTCATCCAAGAGCCATGTTGTTCTCAACCTCTTTTCATTAGTTAAAAAAAAAAAAAAAAATGAAAATGAGAGGAGGCCTTTCTCAACCTTTCACTTTTTAGTGCACCTCCCAGCCTCTTGGGAGGCCCTTTCACTTGAGTGACAGGCCTAACCTCTTCTAGCTGCCAAACTTTCTCTGCTTAACCTGACAGTGGCTACACTCTTGCGACTCTTCGGATACCTCTGCTCCATTCTGGCCACTGTATCCGTCCCTTCCCACTCCCATGTCCCTTCTATGGTATATTTTTGTGCAAAACCCCATTAATACCAGCAATCAAGATTAGGTCCCAGGAACCTCCGATGTGCCCTTTCCCGGGAAGTACAGTGGATTACTGTAACTGTGATAACGATTGATTACTTTGTAAGCAGGCACTGTTTTCAGTGTTGGTTTGTATTGTTGAGTATTAAAATCCTTAACAACCCTGTGAGAAAACTAAGGCAGAGAAGTTTAGTAGTTAGCCGTGGGAAGAAGGGAAGCAGAGAAAGGATTCAAACCTAGGCACTCTGGCTCTTACACATTCAGTTCTACAGAAAAGTCCAGGCTTTTTATTTACATCCTTGTCTCATCTTGGGATCACAAGTAGGTGATGGAGAAAGACAACAGAAAATCAGGCCCACAGCCTTAAAAGTTTGCTATTTAAATAGATGAGCAACCTCTGCTTGCGTTTATCACAGGGGTGGAAACGCTGGCTCCATCCCTAGCCATCCTGTGTGGGCAGGTTCCCAAAGTGGTGTTTGCTAGAATTATGATTACAAAGCAATTTCTATTTGTACAGATCTTTTTTCTCTTTCAAAGCACTTTCACATCTTAAATTGTATTTGATCTTCATAACAACCCTATGAAATAGAGCCAAAAGTGGCATTAACCAGGTTGGTAGGGGGAAACATTTTTAAATTCACTTTTTTTTAAGTGATATTTTCTTTTTATTTATTTTTTAATGTTTATTCTAAGAGGGATATGCAAATGGGAGGGGGCGTGCAGAGAGAGAGAGAGAGAGACAGAGGATCCCAAGCAGGCTCCTTGCTGTCAGCGCAGAGCCCACAAGGGCGGCCTGAACCCACAAACTCTGAGATCGTGACCTGAGCCCAAATCAAGAGTCGGACGCTTAACCAACTGAGACACGCAAGTGCTCCAAATTTACTTTTTAAATCTCCACTGGCTTAAGGTACTGTGGGGAAGAGACAACACTGATGACCGTAATCTTTGCCCTCCAGGAACTTCCAGTCTCCTTAGGGGTATTGTGCGTATATACAGATAACTACAACACAAAGTGAAATGAACAGCGAAGGAAAGAACATTAAGAAAAGAACCCAGAAGAGGATGGGAATGGGTGACCAGGAAGGCTCAGAAAAGGTTTCATGAGGATGTGGCATTTGAATAGCCAGCTAGGGTGGGGAGAGGGCAGGTGTTCTGACTAGAGAAAGCCCTGTGAGACAGCAGGAAAGCACGAGTAGGAGAGCTCTGTGTAGGGCGAGTAGAAGAGACAAGACCAATGAGTCACCTAAAGTCAGTCCGCCCACCTCTGGTACTCTTTGCCTTAGCCCTGTTTTGTATCCTTGAAAGCACATATGTGACTCACAAAGTAGTTTATCTGTTTTCTTGTTTTTGCTTGTTTCCTTCACTAGAGCGTAAGCCCTATAAGGGCGGGCACTGTTGCACTCTCCATTGTTTCCCCGGGGCGTGGCACTCGGTACGCTCTCAGTGTTTGCCGAGTGAATGTTGCAGTGGTCCAGGAGGGGTAGCAGCGGAGCTTCAAAGGCAGGCTGGACAGGCTCCCTAAGATGAGGTGCCAGGGTACTAGGCAAGTTGGAGTAAAGGTCAAGAAGGGGGGCACCTGGGTGGCTTGGTCGGTTAAGCGTCCGACTTCGGCTCAGGTCATGATCTCACGGTCTGTGAGTTCGAGCCCCGCGTCAGGCTCTGTGCTGATAGTTCAGAGCCTGGAGCCTGTTTCGGATTCTGTGTCTCCCTCTCTCTCTGCTCCTCCCCTGTTCATGCTCTGTCTCTCTCTGTCTCAAAAAAATAAATAAACGTTAAAAAAAAAATTAAAAAAAAAAAAAAAAAAAAAAAGGTCAAGAAGGAATCTGAGAAGACAGCAGTGCTGATCCATCACCAGGCCAGGAATACAGGAGGAGGAGCAAGTTTGAGAGAGAGAGAAACCGTGTTCTGTTCTAAACACATTGCCCAACAGGATAGTGGCTCCTACCATGGGTCTCTCTCAGGTTTTCTAACTCCTAAGCTTGAGAATGTGCTATCCATTAGACCACTCTGTGACTTCTGTCAGAGAATAAACTGGACTTTTCCAGAGAATTCTCTGGAGTAATACATCCTTTGTACTTTTCCATAAGTGATCATCTTAGCCTTAACTTGTTAGGTAGCACTGTTCTTCTAAACACGGCACTGTGACCAGACCTTGGGGCCACAGGAAACTGCCTTAAAATTCCTCACCCCTGTTGTATCCTGCTTGCTTAATGAATGACTCCTCCCTATGAGAACTGAGAGGATGGTAATTCCTGGATAGATTGTCTTTATAAGGAGAAAAGTTTGGCAATGTGATTTCCTGTGTATTTGTCCTGGAATCCAAGATTCCAGTAGTGCTAGACTAGATGGCAGTGGCAGCCACCTAGAACCCACATGTCGTAAGTTTTCCGAAGTAAATATGAGGGCATCCCCCCAACTGCCTTTGCCAAGCCAAAAGGCAGAATCACGGCTTTATTACACCTTCTAGAGCATGTGGTCAAGGCGGCTTTCCATTTGGCTGCTTTGGTACTGGGGTTGTTTACATGTTTCAATAAATGAGTTATGCTTATTGAAGTTGGCTGACTAGGAGTTCAGAATAAATGACATATGACCACAATTATACCACTCACCGGGAAGAGCAGAGTTCAAAAGGAGAGATTTATTTGTGTAATAACCCTTTGGTGGAGAAGAGAGGTACAAAACTTTAATATTCTCTTCTCAGGTGGGTGCACAGTTGTTGAAACCTGGGAGAATTGGGGTGTCACTGTTCCTGGCTTTCTGATGGAATCAGACAAAAAGAGATGCCTATCTAGTAAAAGCATGTATGTGGGAGTGCTTTGCACAATTTCAGAAGAAGAAAGGAAGCTGAAAATAGTGCTTTTTAGAAAAATGTAGAGATCAAAGAAGTTTTCAGATGCTCTCCATTTCCTCTTCAAGCATAAAGAATCCATTGGAGCATAAAAGATCCCTGGTCTCTGCGCAGAGGAAGTAAAAAGTTCTTTCATGCAGGAGCACCTGGCTGGCTCAGTCAGTGGAGCATGCAACCCTTGAACTCAGGGTTGTGAGTTTGAGCCCCACATTGGGTGTAGAGATTATTTAAAAATAAATCTTTTTTTAAAAAGTGCTTTCATACTCAAAATCTTTCCTACCTTTTAGTATACTTTTTGGGCTGCTGTCAGACCGTGTGTGTGTGTGTGTGTGTGTGTGTGAGAGAGAGAGAGAGAGAGAGAGAGAGAGAGAGAGAGAGAGATTGATTCAGTCTTCCTTGTGATAGGCAGTGTTCATTAGAAGGGCATGTTGAGATAGTAGGACTCCACAGGTAGTCTTTAATTTTCCTCTTCCTCCTGTTTGTTCCCTGAATGTACATGGAACATTCTATAATTCTACACCTGTTTATGTGATAATTTACAGAACAGCGATGCTGCTTACTACTTCCACCCCTTGTTACTGCCTTCTGATTCATTTGACTTATTCCTTCATTCTTCAAACTGTCTCCCAAGTGTTAACATCCTTTTAAAAATCATTTGAGTTATTTTATCTTATGTTGGATTTTTTTAAGTTTATTTTGAGAGAGAGAGAGAGAGAGAGAGAGAGAGAGAGAGAGAGAATCCCAAGCAGGCTCCATGCTGTCAGCACAGATCCCCATGTAGGGCTAGAACTCACGTACCATGAGATCTTGACCTGAGTCAGACGCTTAAAATTGAGTCAGACGCTTAACTGACTGAGCCATCCAGGCACCCCTTACATTGGATTTTTAAAGCTTTGTTTAAAATAAAAATATGCTGCGGCACCCGGGTGGCTCAATTGGTTGAGTGTCTGACTTCGGCCCAGGTCATGATCTCGCGGTCCGTGAGTTCGAGCCCCGTGTCGGGCTCTGTGCTGACAGCTCAGAGCCTGGAGCCTGCTTCAGATTCTGTGCCTCCCTCTCTCTCTGCCCCAACCCCACTCATGCTCTGTCTCTCTCTGTCTTAAAAATAAATAAAACATTTTAAAAGATTAAAAATAAATTAAAAATAAAAATATGCAGGGGCGCCTGGGTGGCGCAGTCGGTTAAGCGTCCGACTTCAGCCAGGTCACGATCTCGCGGTCTGTGAGTTCGAGCCCCGCGTCAGGCTCTGGGCTGATGGCTCGGAGCCTGGAGCCTGTTTCCGATTCTGTGTCTCCCTCTCTCTCTGCCCCTCCCCCGTTCATGCTCTGTCTCTCTCTGTCCCAAAAATAAATAAAAAACGTTGAAAAAAAAAATTTAAAAAAAAAATAAAAAAAAAAATAAAAATAAAAATAAAAATATGCAGGACGCCTGACTGGCTCAGTTGGAAGAGCATGTGACTCTTGATCTCCGAGTCGTGAGTTCAAGCCCCACACTGGGTGAAGCAATGACTTAAAAAAATGAAAACCAAGCAAAAGAAATGCGTAGTATAAAAGGGAGATCTTCTGAGAAAGATACTCCCCCAGAGAAATTACTATGAAATTTAGTGTGTATCCTTTCAGGCCTGCTCAAAAATGCTCTAAGCTTCCCATTCTTCTTGGTCTTGGGGGCCTGGCAGTAGAGGCAAAGCAGGAGCAGCCAGGATCACTGGGTCACGTCTCTCATCCGTATCTTCAAGTCAGTGATAGATTGTTCCATCCCTGTCCTTCCTCAACAAAATTAAACATAACCATATAGACAAATCTGTGGGTTTTTCATAACATTTAACAGTCATTTCTGTTTGTCTTGGCTACTGCAGCATACATAAAGGGAACAGTGGGCGTGGCCAAACTTTGGAAGGCTTGGAATTCCAGGACTAGTTTTAGATTTTAGGCAAGGACTTACAAACAAAGTCTCTTCATTATCAAAACATTGAGTTTATATTGTTTTAAATGGCTCTTAACTATATAAGATGGCTCAGAGACAAAATATATTTTTTAAGTTATTTATTCTGAGAGAGAGGAAGCACACGTGGGAAAGGGAGCGAGAGAATCCCAAGCAGGCCCTGTGCTGTCAGCACAGGGCCCAATGCAGGGCTCGAACTCATGAACCATGAGATCATGACCTGAGCTGAAACCTAGAGTCAGGACACTTAACTGACTGAGCCACCCAGGTGCCCCAAGACAAAACATTTTTAATTATATTTGTATTTCCAGGTCCTTGGTTTTATTTGTTATGAGATCTGTTGATAATAAGTGAGCCTTAACGGGCTTCATGTGTGCCTCTAGTTTTGCAGCTTTCCATCTTTTCCATAGTGTTTTAGACATTTATATTAATCTGTTCAGTAAACATGGAGTTTCTACCATGAGCCAGGCATATGCTTTGAAGCAAAGAGTATACCAAATGGTGAACTCCTTAAGGACAGAGCCCAGGTTTAACTCATTCTTTTAAAGTCTGTCTATCCTAGCACTGTCTTTCCTTGCAGGTGGTCAGTGGATGTTTGTTGAATTAAGCTCACATCCTGCCTTTCTCATGCTGTTCACATGAGCTGAGCTTAAGCAAAAGCTTTTTTTTTCCCCAGAAAGGAAACTCCCATCTTTTGACTTATGTTTCTTACTATGTTCCCATGACCTCTCACCTAGTAAGAACAAGCTTTGTTCAACTCCCTTTTCTATAGTTCCCAGGACTTTGCTCCTGTGATGTCTAGAATAGCCTTGTCCAATAGAAATACAGTTCAAGCCATATATCTAATTTAAAATTTTATTTTATTTTTTTTTAACGTTTATTCAGTTTTGAGAGGCAGAAACGGAGTGTGAGCTGGGGAGGGGCAGCGGGAGGGAGACACAGAATCCGAAGCAGGTTCTAGGCTCCGAGCTGTCAGCACAGGGCCTGACGCGGGGCTTGAATTCACGGACTGCGAGATCATGACCTGAGCCAAAGTCGGCGGCTTAACTGAGACACCCAGGCACCCCTAATTTAAAATGTTAGTAGCAATACATAAATAAATAAAATTTTAGTAGCTACATTTTAAAATGTGAAAAGGCAGGTGCCTGGGTGGCTCATTTCAACTTGGGTTTATGCAATTGAGCCCCGAGCTGGGCTCTGTGCTAACAAGGCGGAGCCTGCTTCAAGTCTTTCTCCCTCTCTCTGCCCCTCCCCCACGTGTGCACACACATGCACTCTCCAAATAAATACTTTTTAGAAATATAAATAAAATGTAAAAAGAAACAAGTACACCAATTTGAATAATTTAACCCAATATATCCAAAATATTCCAGCAATTAATTTAAAATATTAATATTTTACAATTTTTTATTCATATCGTATTCAAAATCCAACGTGTATTTTTCACATACAGCACTAGCCACATGTGGCTATGGTTACCTTACTAGACAGCACAGGTGTAGAATTTTTTTAAAATTCATGTTAGTTAACATGTAGTGCAGTATTGGTTTCAGGAGTAGAATTTAGTGCTTATCCCAACAAGTGCCCTCTATAATGCCCATCACCCATCAAGTATAGAATCTTTGAATTTTTGTGTACTTATCAGTAAATAGACAAGCCATAAAAGTATTCATCTTAAATTTATTTTGAGAGAGAGATCACGAGCAGGGGAGGGGCAGAAAGAGAGGGAGAGAGAATCCCAAGCAGGTTCTGCACTATCAGCAGAGCCGGATGTGGGGCTTGATCTCATGACCCATGACATCATGACCTGAGCTGAAATCAAGAGTCAGATGCTCAACCGAGGCACCCAGATGCCATGTGCTGTTTCTTTTTAAGCTATTCTTAGATTTTTTTTTTTTAATCTTTAGTTAAAGTCCATATTTCAAAAACCAGCAAGTCTTTTTCTTAAAATGCTTGTAAGCCATTCTTTGCTTGTAAGCAATTCTTTGGTCGTGGGGAGCATCATCAACCTTCCTTTTCATCTCTTCCTGTGTCCCTGGCTCCCTGGAATCTAAATGGGATTTTCTTTTTGCTCTTCTCCCTTTAATGCCATATCTCCTACAACACTGACCCCACACTGTGTTCCCCTGAAACTTGAATATTTACATTACCTTAGCTTCTTGTGCAAGCATTCTATTGGAAATGGGGTTCCATTTATTAATAAGGCTGACATTGCATCATCTGAGACATTTCAGAGTATTGGAGTAAGAAGTTAGTTAAATATGTAAAGCCAGATTTTTAGCTCATATCCCTAAAAACCATAGGAAACAATGTGATTGATACAGATGAGCAAACATCTTTTAAATAACTGATTTTTTTGCCAATGACAAGCTAGTAAAGCCGTATTTGGTACGTAGGTTGAAGAACAAGAAAGGGTTGACTGCCAAACCTTGGGCTCATGGGGAGAGAATACTGTGATAAGAACATATGGAGCATGTTTTAAAACAAAATTTTGGACAGGAATTCAAGTGTGATAAACATGGTGGTCAGAAGAATCATTGGTATGTATACTGCAAAAGAGTCCACAGAGCCAGTGAGGAGGCGTTTCAGACAAATTTAAAGCCTAGACTAGAGTTCTTAGCCCTGTACTATGGCTTTGCTGTAAAAAAGTGGAACACGGACATGTGGAAGATAATAAGCAATAATTAGGAAGCTAGGATTGTAGCATTAAGACGTTCAAAGTAACTTAGCTACATTGTAAGCTTCATCAGACTATGTGGTATTGACTCCTACATCATTAACATCTAGTTCAATGCCTGGCACTGAATAGATACTGCCTGAATGAACGAATGAACAAACGGAGATGTCTAGAATACACACCTGTCCAATAGAACAGCCCTGTCCAATCCACAACAGTGAATTGTGGATACATTTGCTAGGTTCTAAGTGACAGGTTAAATAAAGGAGAAAAATGTTGTAGATTAGTGTTGTTGGTAGGGGCAAAGTTAGAATCAAGAGGGACCGAATGGGAAGAAACAGGTTCTACAGCTTAAGGAGCTCTTGACAAGAGCACAAATGAAGGAGAATGAAAAGGCTTGAAAATAAGCAGCCATTTGAATTTACACTGTACTTACTGCCTATAGGGGGTGCATCCTGGCACTGTGGGATGTGAGTGACAACATAGTTCTCCAGTTACCCAGTAATCTAAGATATTACAAGTTCAAAGCTTCTGGATCTGAGGGCACTTGGATGGCTCAGTTGGTTAAGCGTCCACCTTGGACTCAGGTCATGATCTCACAGTTCGTGAGTTTGAGCCCTGCATCAGGCTCTGTGCTGACAGCTCAGAGCCTGGAGCCTGCTTTGGATTCCATGTCTCCCTCTCTGTCCCTCCTCTGCTTGCACTCCTTCTGTCACAAATAAATGAACACACACATACACACACACACACACACATATATATAAATTTTAAAGGTTCTGGATCTGTATGCCCAGGAAGTTAAGATTCTACTTTGTCCTGGCTGATGGGCTGTTTTCTCTACACAAAGTACATTTCCACTGACACCGCTTTATCTTGATCAGCTTCTTTGTATTAGTTTTTAAGTTAAATCACAAGTCTGATACCAAAAATTTTGTTACCCTACACAGACAAAAAAATATTTTCCATGTAAATGTTTAAAACAAGTCTGCAAATATTTAGGTATCTACACACATCAAATAATGCAGTTGTGGATCATAACAAAGACTCTATTCATATAAGTGAATGGACCCAGAGCTGTGTCAAATTGGGGCTTTCTTCTAATATTCACCTGCCATTGATTTCATGAGATGTCAAATTAGAAATACACTTGTCACCATTGGACATGAATTCCTTTCTCAAATATAAAATGATTTATACTTACGACTTTCTTTAGCTTCTCTTTTAGCAATGTTCCTCAGAATTAGCTTAACCCCTGGTGAGTTCCAGGTCTTCATTAATGCTGGTTCAATTAGGGAAATTGTTTCAGTCTCTGGATATCTTCAATGTGAAATAATTACTTTTAACTTTATTTTGTAAAAATTATTATCTGATTATTTTTCAAGTACACTTGGGTTAACAAAATGCAGCAGAGGGGTGTGCCTTTTAGCAACTGAACAGACCACTTTTTACATTCCTTAGAAATAAGATATGGCTCAGTATTTTAAATCATAGCAACAGTTGATAAGAAAAACAGCAAAAAGGTAATCATTTCCATATGGAAAGAAAAGGAAGAAACCAGTGAAGCTGTGAACTGTCATTTTTCCATATAAAAAATAAATCACCACTGGTAGATTTGGCAGAAAAGGCCAACGTTTGTATTTATTTCCCATTTTACATGTGTTAATACATCGCATGAGATGTGTTTTATTGAAATACACAATTACCCTCAAACTCAGTTGCCAATTTCCAAGTGTGTTTTGTTCTACTGAGTGAAACCCACATCTGTTTGTGTCCATTTCATCAAGAACAGGATAGTATCTCAACTTCATGAAATTTTGGTGAAGTTCTTACACATTTTACTGAAAAGCACAACATCTTCCACACCAGATAAATACCTATAAGTAATCTGAAAACACTAGTTGAATAAAATCAGTTTCTTTTCTTGTATTCAAGATGTAAAAGAAAAACTGACTCAGTTTTCTGATGGATAGAGAATTTCAGAAAAGCAAACATTTACTTCCTTTTGTACTTAAGCATGGTATACATTTATTTAAAAAAGCATAATATACATTTATTAACAAGATCTGATATTTATTTTTAAATAGCTGCTTGATGTGGAAAATCTTACCCTGTTATAGAATATTCAAAATAGATGTTCATGCTCTAGCATTTGACAATAGCTCCCTCTTAAGGTTCAAAGCATTCACTTCAGAGGGGAACACAAATACAGAACTGCCAATTTCTTAAGTTTAAAAGTGTGTAGTGAAAGTTTAGCCCAAATTTAGTGAATCCTTTCTGGAATAAAGGGAAGATTTAGAAAAAGAATATTCCCCTTTCTTGTATAGTTCCATAGTTCCAACATCTCAGCAAAGTGTTTCCAAATTTCTTTATTGAAGCACCATTTTTCTTACAAATAAAAATACCAAGTGTTTTCATTGAAAAGATACTATTTTTCATTTATTTTCATTAAAATTTTTTTTAAGTTTGTTTGTTTGTTTGTTTATTTAAGTAATCTCTCCATCCAGCGTGGGACTCGGACTCATAACCCCCAGATTAAGAGTCACAGGCTCTTCTGACTGAGCCAGCCAGGCACCTCAAAAACATGCTATTCCCATTTAAGAGGTTTCCCTCCAGGAGTACCTGGGTGGCTCAGTTGGTTAAGGTCCAACTCTTGGTTTTGGCTCAGGTCATGATTTCACAGTTTGTGAGTTCAAGCCCTGTATGGGCTCTGTGCTGACAACGTTGAGCCTGCTTGGAATTTTCTCTCCTTCCCCCTCTCTCTCTGCCCCCACCCCCCTTGCTCACACACAACACTCTCTCTCAAAATAAATAAAATAAACTTAAAAAAAAGGTTTTACTCCTTTTCTTTTTTATCTTTTATTATAATCTAAGGTAACATATAGTATAAAGGTTTTCCTTGGGAATGCAAGCTGGTGCAGCCACTCTTGTAAACAGTATGGAGGTTCCTCAAAAAACTAAAAACAGAACTACCCTATGACCCAGCAATTGCACTACTAGGCATTTATCCATGGGATACAGGTGTGGTGTTTTGAAGGGACACATGCACCCCCGTGTTTATAGCAGCACTATCAACAATAGCCAAAGTATGGAACCAGCCTAAATGTCCATCGATGGATGAATGGATAAAGATGTGGTATATCTATACAATGGAGTATTACTCAGCAATGAAAAAGAATGAAATCTTGCCATTTGCAACTATGTGGATGGAATTGGAGGGTATTATGTTAAGTGAAATTAGTCAGAGAAAGACAAAAATCCTATGACTTCACTCATATGAGGACTTTAAGAGACAAAACAGATGAACATAAAGGAAGGGAAACAAAAATAATATAAAAACAGGGAGGGGTACAGAACATAAGAGACTCATAAATATGGAGAACAAACTGAGGGTTACTGGAGGGATTGTGGAAGGGGGAATGGGCTAAATAGGTAAGGGGCACTAAGGAATCTATTCCTGAAATCATTGTTGCACTATATGCTAATTTGGATGTAAATTTAAAAAAATTAAAATAAAATAAAATGAAATAAAGGTTTTCCTCCTGGGGCACCTGGGTGGCTCAGCCAGTTAAGCATCTGA
Organism: Neofelis nebulosa; assembly: GCF_028018385.1. Taxonomy (NCBI): domain Eukaryota; kingdom Metazoa; phylum Chordata; class Mammalia; order Carnivora; family Felidae; genus Neofelis; species Neofelis nebulosa. The sequence goes on from NC_080797.1 coordinate 48,674,077, forward strand.
CTTCGGCTCAGGTTGTGATCTTGCGGTTTGTGAGTTCGAGCCCCACATTGGGCTCTGTGCTGACAGCTCAGAGCCTGGAACCTGCTTCGGATTCTGTGTCTCCCTCTCTCTCTGCCCCTCCCATGCTCATACTCTGTCTGTATCTCTCAATAATAAATAAACGTTAAAAAAAAATAAAAAAAAAAAAGTTTTCCTCCTTTTCTGTGGTTATGGTATGCCAAAGGAAAGAGCATTCACCTTTGTTACTTTAACAGGTAGGGATCTGAACACCTTACAGAAAAAGTAATATTGAAAATTGTTTAGCCCCAAAATGACCTAGGGTACTTTTTCTCCTTTGTTGGCGATCAGAGATTGCAGTAACTGGCAACAACTTGTTCCAACAATGTGAAACTGTCCAGAAAGTCTTCTTCTTCAATTCCAAATTTTGTGTACTGATGAATGTAGGCTCTGACGAAAGAAACAGAAAATGTAAAATAAAAAAAATCTCAGAGAAATTAGTAACTCCTAAAATCAAACCATAAATAGAACTGTCCTAGTTCATGAATAATTGAAGATGGAAGAATCTCTTAAATGTCTTATATTTATTTCAACGTTTATTCCAAAGATTAGTAAACTTTGAAAGTTTATGTCAAGCTCCCCGCCTTTTTAGTATCCAAGAGAGTGACAGTAAGAAGCACATAGGAAAAAGAAGCATATTCAGATTTGGTTATCTAACCAAGCACATACTGAACACCCTACAGAGATGACTGGGTTCAATACAAACTCTAAAAGGTGCCTGAGAATTTTTACCTAAGGCTTGAAATGCATTAATCTAGTGCTAGGAATGAACTGAAGTCTCCCAAGTATTTTTCAGACATTTACTTTGCAGTTATACCAGGTGGTTCTTTTAATACCCCATACCCTCCAAATGTTCTGAGGTAGGAGAAATATTAAAAAGAATGCCAGGGGCAGACATGGATTAAATTGATGTAATAAGAGCTGCTGCCATTTAAGGGGAGTGGGAAGTGAACGATATCAGAAAAGGACAGAGTTCACTGCTGTCCTTTTGGACGGGGCTTGTGGAATAGCCACGTGTGGAAAGGGGGAGCCCTTGGGAATCCTGGATAATCAGAGTAGAGGCCTTGCCAATTAATATGAGGAATTCTGCTTTGACAAGTAATTGTGGCAGAGGTCAGGAGACCTGATAACTCACTTCTTAGGATCAAGCAGACATTTTGTAGTGGCAAATGGAGTTAAACTTGCAATATTTCTTGCTGAACAAGATCAGGATCTCTTCCATTCTTCCAAGGATCTTATTTTGGAATACTATTTTATTGTCCCAGCCTTATAATGAAATTTCTACTTTAATTTCATTTCATTTGGAAACTACTCCTTTTATCAACAAGAGTTAACAGCAATGTGGTAGGTATTTTTACATGATTATCTCACTTAATCCTCTTATTTTGGAATAAGGATTTGTGCAGAAAAGAAAATGATGCCTGAAGTAACATGACTGAATTTCACACCTACAAAGTAAGCCATGCTTGCTCCATGTTGTAGGTTGAATGTTTGCGTTCCCCCAAAATTCGTACATTAAAATCTTACCCCCAAGGTGAGAGTATAAGGAGGTGAGGCCTTTGGAAGGTGATAGGTCACGAAGGTGGAGCCCTCATGAATGGAATCAGTGCCCTTTTAAAAGAGGCCCATGAAAGATCTTTGCCTCTTTGGCCATTTGAGGACACAGGGAAAGACATCACCTATGAACCAGGAAGTAGCTCCTCAGTAGACATCAAATCTGCCAGCACCATTTAATTTGGACTTCCTAGCCTCTAGAACTGTGAGAAATAAATTTCTGTTGTTTATAAGATATGCAGTCTGTGCTATTTTTGTTAGAGCAAATCAAACAGACTAAGACATTCCAGATCCTGCTTTCTGTTTTAAGATTTATATTTCTAAGGGTAGAAAGACTTGTAGATTTCTGGGCACCTGGGTGGCTCAGCCAGATAAGCATCTGACTTTTGATTTTGGTTCAGGTCATGATCTTTCAGTTTGTGAGATTAAGCCCCCCATCAGGATTTGTGCTGAGGGTACGGAGCCTGCTTGGGATTCTCTCTCTCTCTCTCTCTCTCTCTCTCTCTCTCTCTCTCTCTCTCCTGCCCCTCCCCTGCTCACATACACTCTCTATAAATAAATAAATAAGTAAATAAGTAAATAAATAAATAAATAAAACAAAGAAAGGTTTGTAGATTTATTTTTTACTTACTTTGAAGCAAACATATTCCATGCTTTGCCCACAATTGTATCAAGTGGTTTTAGTAAGAACTGGCTATTGCTGACCAATGCTGCAGACTTCTCATATTTGCTAAATGCTCGCTGGGTTTTCCACACATTGAAAGCATTAACAGGCGCTAACCAAGAAGTATAGAGTGCTGGATCTTTAAATCCTCCTAGAGTAAAACAACATTAAGCCATTGTTCATACCATAAATCATTAATTTTGGAAACAAATTAATAAACAGATTTTTCTTATTTTAATATTTAACCAGAAATCTTTTGTTTTACTTATTTAAAACTAGTTTATAGTGCTTTTAGATAAATGACCCATAGACATTGTAAAAAAAATAGTAGTAATTCACACCACTCAGAGAAGTATTAAGAAGAAAATTTAAGTCAACTGAACAGGTGAAATGTCACCATCCAGAGAAGATTGTGAACATTTTGTTGACCCTCTTGTGTATATAATTTTACACACACGCTGTTCTGTAATCTATGTTTTCATTCACCAGTATGGTGTGAACCTCTTTTTCATGTCAATAAATATCACTCATATTTAAAGCCTTAGTATGTGAATATACCATAATTTATTTAACACATTTCCTACTGCTGGGCATTTAGGTTGTTTCCACATTTTTGTGTGAAAGATACTACAGTGAATATCTTTGCAAGAACACCTCTCTGTACCTATGTCATTTGTTGTGGGTAAATTTTTGGAAGTTTGATTATTTTATATATCCTGTTATTAATTCTCTTGATTTAGAATCTAAAATGAAGACTATGAAGAAAATGTTCTGAGGTAGGAGAAGTATACCATCTGATGGACCTGAAATGATCTCTCTTTAGTTTTCACTTTTTTATCTAAGGTGCATTACAGGGACTAGATTATTTGGTCTTCTTTCTATCATAGCTAGAAGCAGCCAATTTGATACTGCTAAAATCATCAAATAAGGATAATACAAACCTGGAGATTCGCCATAGAAACAAACTAATAAGAGTACTGCTCTTTGAACCTCCTGAAAATTTTGTAACAAAATGCTTGTCACAGAGATCCTAGTTGTGCTACATTACCTGTTCTCCCCTTCTTTAGTAACAGAGCTCCCCAATTTTAACTGTGCTCATGACACCCTTGCAGCTAGTTGTGGCACAAGATTCAGTCCCAATCAAAGCTATTCAAACATGAGTGTGGTGTGCGACCCTAGGAAAAGGCAGCATACCCTCCTTTGCTCATTCCTATGTGATTTGATGGCTGAAGCTCAAACAGACGTCTTGGACTATGAGGAGGAAGCCATGGGACAGCCGGGTGGCTCAGTTGGCTGAGTGTCCTACTTTATCTCGGTCATGATCTCACAGTTTATGAATTCGGGCCACTTGTCAGGCTCTGTGCTCACAGTTCAGAGCCTGGAGCCCACTTCAGATTCTGTCTCCCTCTCTCTGCCCTTCTGCTTGCACCCTGTGTCTCTCCCTCTCAAAAATAAATAAACATTAAAAAATTAAAAAACAAAAAAAGCAAGAGGAGAAAGCCATAAGGTGAGGACAGAAAGAATTTAATCTGTATCTTGTTTCAACCACTTCTATTTTTTGGTGTCCAGTTACATAATACTGATACAATGCTTACACTTTGCTACTAAAACACAGTTATTATTTTCCTTTCTTTAAAAATAAATTCAGGGGGGAGGCTGGGTGGCTCAGTCGGTTGAGCGTCCAACTTCAGCTCAGGTCATGATCTCACGGTCTGTGAGTTTGAGCCCCGCATTGGGCTCCGTGATGACAGCTCAGAGCCTGGAGCCTGCTTCGGATCCTGTGTCTTCCTCTCTCTCTGCCCCTCCCCCACTCATGCTCTGTCTCTCTCTGCCAAAAATAAATAAACATTAAAAAAAATTTAAAAATAGATTCAGGGACTTCCTTTTTTCCTAAAATTTTTTATTTTTTTGAGAGAGTACAAGAGGGGGAGGGGCAGAGTGAGAGGGAGACACAGAATCTGAAGCAAGGTTCCAGGCTCCAGCTGTCCACACAGAGCCTAACATTGGGCTCGAACTCATGAGATCATGACCTAAGCCAAAGTCCAACGCTTAACTGACTGAGCCACTCAGGCACCCCAGGGGAGGAACTTCCTTTAAAAAACAAACAAACAAACAAAAAAACGTGTACCATGTACATGAGCAAAATGTACATCTTAATTTTCACCTTAACTTCTGCTTACCCAGATCTGCACTATGCACATCTTTCCCACGAAGGATGACCAAGTTAGCAATGGAAGTGTTAAAATGAAGCTCCCTGTTGAGAGACACTTTACCAAGAGTAGGAAGTCCTGATAAAGGAGGCTGAACCTGCCAATCAATACCTACCAAAGGAAAAAAAGCAAGAAATTTTATAAATCACTTTGAGCAACAAGAGAAAGATGTATTATGGCAGGTATATTTTACATATATTTTTATTTGATAAGTAAAAAAAATTTTTTTTAATGTTTTTATTTATTTTTGAGAGAGACAGAGCATGAGCAGGGGAGGGGCAGAGAGAGAGGGAGACACAGGATCTGAAGCAGGCTCCAGGGTCTGAGATGTCAGCACAGAGCCCAATGAGCCCAATGCAGGGCTCAAACCCACCAACCGTGAATCATGACCTGAGTCCAAGTTGGACGCTTAACCGACTGAGCCACCCAGGCTCCCCAAAAGTTGTTTTTTTCTACTAAATGTTTAAAAATTTTTACCTGGTTGACCAAAATGATTCAAACTATTAAGTCCCGAGAAAGGGATGAAATACTCTGCATAGGGTGTTCAAGGATGGTGGTAGGTGCATACAATGGATTTCTACTCAGGAATAAAAAGAAACTACTGATACACATAACAAACAACATGGACACATCAAGAGCATTATGCTAAGTGAAACGAGTTTGACTCAAAAAAATTACATACTGGATGATTCCATTTATAGGACATTCTGAAATACGCAGAACCATGGGAACAAAATTCAAATCAGTAGTTGCCAGAGGCTGGAGTGGAGGGAAGAGACTGCCTACAAAGGAGCATGAAGGAACTTTTTGGGATGATGGAAATACTCTATCTCAGTTGTCATAGAGGTTACTATAAGTTTGTCAAAATTCATAGAACTATACACCTAAAAAGGGTGAATTTTGCTCTATATGCCTGTATGAACAAACAAAATTCATACAAAAATGTTAAGGGATGTAGAAACACAAAACAAAAATAGGATTGAAAATTGACTGGTTATAGGGAAATATTAAGAAAATACTTTAAAAAGTTTTTTTTCTTAAATATTTATTTTTGAGAGAGTGAGTGCGAGCAGGGGAGGTGCAAAGAGAGAAGGGGACAGAGGATCCAAAGAGGGCTCTGCGCTGACAGCAGTGAGTCCAGTTCAGGGCTTGAACTCATGAACTGTGAGATCATTACCTGAGCTGAAGTTGGAAGCTCAAACAACCGAGCCACCCAGGTGCCCCTGAGAAAATACTCTTAAATTATACATAGGATAGGGATAAAATTCATTGTTCATAACAGACTGATTTTCAGCAAACAGAGAAATACAACAAACCAAAAATTTTGGCATGCTGAACTCAGTAAGAAGACAAGCCAATTTAAGAATTAGAAAGATGTTTGAATAAACATTTCACCAAAAAAGATAATCAAACAACTCTACCGAGCACATTAAAAGATGCTCAACATCACTGTCATTAGGAAAATGCAAATTGAAGGGCATGTGGTTGGTTCAGTCCGTTAAGTGTCTGACTCTTGATTTTGGCTTAGGTCAGGATCTCACAGTTTGTGATATCGAGCCCCACATTGGGCTCTGTGCTGACAGTGTGGAGCCAGCATGGGATTCTCTCACTCCCTCTCTCTATGCCCCTCTCCTGCTCTCTTTCTTTCCCAAAATAAATAAATAAACATTAAAAATGTAAATTGAAGGGCATCTGGGTGGCTCAGTAGGTTGAGTCCGATTTTGGCTCAGGTCACAGTCTCGTGGTTCATGAGTTCGAGCCCTGTGTTGGGCTCTGTGCTGACAGCTCAGAGCCTGGAGCCTCTTCGGATTCTGTGTCTCCCTCTCTCTCTGCCCCTCTCCTGCTTGTGTTCTATCTGACTCTCCCTCTCTCAAAAACAAATAAACATTAAAAATTTTTTAAAAAATGCAAACTGAAACCACAAGGAGACACTACTTCATACCTATTAGAATGGCTATAATCAAGAAGACTAACAATATCAGATGTTGGCAAGGATGTGGAAAAACTGAAACCCTCTTAAACTGTTGGTGGGAATGTAAATGGTGCAGCCACTTTGGAAGGGTTTAGCAGTTTTACAAAATGTTAAATACACACTTATCCTTTGACCCAGCAATGCTACTCCTAGGTATATAATCAAGAGATTGATGGGGTACCTGGGTGGCTCAGTCGGTTGAGCGTCTGACTTTGGCTCAGGTTCGTGGGTCTGAGCCCCACATCAGGATTGCTACTCTCAGCACAGAACCCACTTTGAATCCTCTGCCTCCCTCTGTCTGCCCCTCCCCCACTCGCATTCTCTCTCAAAAATAAATATTTAAAAAGCTAAAAAAAGATTAAAAACATATGTGTACACAAAAACTTGTACACAGATGCACACAGCAGCATTATTCGTTACAGATACAAAGTGAAAACAAGCCAAACGTCCAGTCAACTGTTGGACATCTAATTTTTAAAAAAATTTTTTTTTAACGTTTATTTATTTTGAGACAGAGAGAGATAGAGCATGAACGGGGGAGGGTCAGAGAGAGAGGGAGACGCAGAATCTGAAACAGGCTCCAGGCTCTGAGCTGTCAGCACAGAGCCCGACGTGGGGCTCGAACCCACGAACTGCGAGATCGTGACCTGAGCTGAAGTCGGACGCTTAGCCGACTGAGCCACCCGGGCGCCCCTCAACTGTTGGACATCTAAATAAAATGTCATATGTCCATCTGATGGAATACTATTCAGCAATACAACAAACAGATTGAACTGATACATACTACAACGTGGATGAACCTCAAAGACATTAAGTGAAAAAGATCAGGCCCAAAAGACTATTTATTGTATAATTTCATTTATATGATATGTCCAAAATAGGCAGATCTGTAAAGACAGAAAGCACACCAGTGGTCATTTGGGACGGGGGGTAAAAATGGGAGCTGACTGCAAAATGAATACAAGGAACTTTCTGGAGTGATGGAAATGTTCTACAGCTGGCTTGTGATAATGATTGCACAACTCTGCAGAGTTATGAAAAAAAATCACTGAATTATACACTTATCATAGGTGTATGTGGCATATAAATCACACCTCAGTAAAAATATTTAAAAATTTATGACACGCTGGGGCACCTGGGTGGCTCGTTGGTTGAGCGTCAGACTTAGGCTCAGGTTATGATCTCACAGTTTGTGGGTTTGAGCCCCACATTGGGCTCTGTGCTGACAGCTCAGAGCCTGGAGCCTGCTTCAGATTCTGTCTCCCTCTCTGTCTGCCCCTCCCCACTCACACTCGGTCTCTCGCTCTCAAAAAAATAAAAAATTAAAAAAAAAATTTATGACATGCTATAAAAGCTGTACTTGTTAGATAATTCATCACTCTATATTACTCAGAAATAAAAGGTAATAAACTCTATCTAAAAGTTACAAAAAGAAAAAAGAAATGAAGCCATTCTAAAGTTAGGCCCTTGAAAAATTAATGTTCAAGAAGTGAAAAGGGGAGGGGCGCCTGGGTGGCGCAGTCGGTTAAGCGTCCGACTTCAGCCAGGTCACGATCTCGCGGTCCGTGAGTTCGAGCCCCGCGTCAGGCTCTGGGCTGATGGCTCAGAGCCTGGAGCCTGTTTCCGATTCTGTGTCTCCCTCTCTCTCTGCCCCTTCCCCGTTCATGCTCTGTCTCTCTCTGTCCCAAAAATAAATAAAAAACGTTGAAAAAAAAAAAATTAAAAAAAAAAAAAAAAAAAAGAAGTGAAAAGGGGAAAAAAAAAGTGAAAAGGGAAAAGTTAAGCAAATAAAATTTATTTATTTATTTATTTATTTATTTATTTATTTAAACTGTATCTAGAAAACTTTGTTCTTTTCTTTTAAAATTTTTTTTTTTAACGTTTATTTATTTTTGAGACAGAGAGAGACAGAGCATGAACGGGGGGAGGGGCAGAGAGAGAGGGAGACACAGAACCCAAAGCAGGCTCCAGGCTCTGAGCTGTCAGCCCAGAGCCCGATGCGGGGCTCGAACTCACGGACCTCGAGATCGTGACCTGAGCTGAAGTCGGACGCTTAACGGACTGAACCACCCAGGCGCCCCTAAGCAAATAAAATTTAAAATGAGAAGAGAAGTAACCAAAAAAAAGCATTATCGGAAATAAAAATAAATCCAGATGGGTTAAAAAATTTAAATATTAAATATAAAACTATAAAAAATGCTGGAAAATACTAAGGAATATTTTATATCTCGGGCAAGGCTCAGAATCTATAACATAGGAAGATATATGGGTTTGCTGACATAAAAATGTAAAACCTCCATATGATGAAAAATACCACACAAAAGACAAAAATGATGGACAAAAATACTTGAAACCCATGTGACAAAAAAGGGTATAAATCCATAATATTATTTTCCTTCCATCTAAGACACCGATTATAAAAAAGATTATCAAATTATGTCAATTATTCACTTAGATTATTAAATTTTATACTTATTGAAATAGTTCTTTTAGAGTAAATTAGGTTTGGATTTTTAAAAATTAGATCATTCTTGAACATCCATAAAAAATATATGTAACAAAATAAATTGGTTAAAGTTTTCTTAAAATGTTTTCACATTCAGTGGCTTTATCACTTTTTGACTCAGCATTAATGATGCCAATGTTTTTTCACCCATTATTATTCTCTGTCCCTCCAGAACATCTTTAAGGGAATCCATGAAAACACTAAGTCACTGGCTCCTAAATTAGCTTTCCTATCCTGTAGAGCACCACTGCCTTTGACTCCTGATCAAGGAATGTTGTTAAACTTGTCTGTTCAGCATGATTAACTGCCTCTTCTGTACTGTAGCATAAAACTAAAGGTTTATTTTCTAGAGAGGATATGATTGAGGGTCTCTGGTCTGGAGAACACAAGGCAGAGTTAAGGGTAAGGAACTAGAGAGATCAAGCAAAACCCAGAAAAACCATGACCCCTCTCCTCCCCTCTCCCTAGAACCCTTGGGCTTTGCCTAAACCTTCTGAACAGAACATTCAACACAGGAGACAGGCAAAGAGAATATCCAGGATGACAAGTGTACCCTGGTTAGAGAGGGCAAAAAGTCCAGATTGAAGCAGAGCAGATGACTTTAGGAGAGATTTCTTTTTTTTTTTTTTTTTTTTTTTTTTTTAACATTTTTTATTTATTTTTGGGACAGAGAGAGACAGAGCATGAACGGGGGAGGGGCAGAGAGAGAGGGAGACACAGAATCGGAAACAGGCTCCAGGCTCCGAGCCATCAGCCCAGAGCCCGACGCGGGGCTCGAACTCACGGACCGCGAGATCGTGACCTGGCTGAAGTCGGACGCTTAACCGACTGCGCCACCCAGGCGCCCTAGGAGAGATTTCTTAAAGAAGATGAAACTGATACAATATTTGAGCTTATCAAGAAAAAAATTCAGGGCACCTTGGTGGCTCAGTCAACTGAGCATCCAACTCTTGGTTTTGGCTCACAGTTAGTGATTTCGAGTCCCACATCAGGCTCTGTATTGACAGTGCAGAGCCTACTTGGGATTCTCTGTCTCCCTCTCTCTCTCTGCCCCTTCCATGGTCATGCTCTCTCTCACTCAAAAATAAATAAACATTGTTTAAAAAAGTTCTTAGGGTATTTCTAATACACAACTATATTTGAAAACCATGTTTTAAAAAAAATATTAGGGATGCCTAGCTGGCTCAGTGAGTGGAGCATGTGACTCTCTATCATGGGGATGTGAGCTTGAGCCCCATGTCGGATATAGAGATTACTTAAAAAAAGTAAAAGAACATCTTTTAAAAAAAGAAAAAAAATTAGATAAGTTATTCAACTTAGGACTGAATTGACAGGTACACAGAAAATGTAAGCAAACAAGAAAACAAGGCAATTATTAACTCCAAAGAAAATAAAAAACTATACAGGAAAGGCAAAGTAATTACAGGGTACTACATGGCTCAGTTGTGAATAGCATTTACTTGGTCACGATAATGTAAAGCTGAATACTGTTTTAACCCAATGATGACACTACTATGTTGGAAGGGTGGGAAGACAGAAGGGTGTTTGCAGGGTTTACATTGTGGGAAAAAGCTAAATCCTAACCTTCCACATTTTGGAAGTAAATAGGTAATACCTAAACAATTGAAAAATCAATAGATGGCAATGAAGAGATAAACGCAGTAAAAGAACCAGCAAAAAAGTTTTGAAAATGGTTGCTCCTGGGAAGGAGAAAATACAGGAATTTTATGGAATGATTGTTTTAACAACTGGCTTTGTAGAATTACTTGACTCTTTAATCTATATGCACATAATAAATTATGACACATATATAGTAGAAAACTATGTAGCCATTAAAAAGAATAAGGCATGTCCAAATTTAATGAATTGGAAAGAAGTCCACAAAATATTGTTATATTGAAAAAAAGCTATAGAGCAAAAAATACATATAATGTGATGCCACTTTTATTTAAATTTTTACGTTTATTTTTGAGAGACAGAGTGTGAGTGGGGGAGGAGCAAAAAGAGAGGGAGACACAGAATCCAAAGCAGGCTCAGGCTCTGTGCTGACGGCTCAAAGCCTGAGCCGTCAGCACAGAGCCTGATGCAGGGCTCGAATTCATGAACCATGAGATCATGACCTGAGCCGAAGTCAGACGTTCAACTGACTAAGCCACCCAGGTACCCCATTTTTTAATTTTTTTTAAAGTTTACTTATTTATATTTGATAGAGAGAGAGTGGAAGAGGAGTAGAAAGAGAGGGGGAGAGAGAGAATCCCAAGCAGACTCCACACTGTCTGTGCAGAGCCCCACACAGGGCTTGATTTCACAAACCTGTGAGATTATGCATGACCTGAGCCAAAATCAAGAGTCAGACAGTTAACCAACTGAGCCACCAGGGTGCCCCAAACATGCAATTCTTGATCTTGGGTTTGTGATATTGAGTCCCATGTTGGGGGTAGAGTTTACTTAAAACAAACAAACAAACAAACAAAATTATACTTTAGCTTGACTCAAAGAGCTAAGCCAAAGCCATGAAAAATTATTCCCATGTCTTATATTTTCATCAGGAGACAGCCAGGATGTGCCCTGCTGAATTGTTATGGACCCATGACTTCTTTGTGCCTTCCGTTTCCCCCTTTTTAAGGGGGCTGTCTACCAGTTATGCTATGCCTGGTCCACCATGGTCTACTGATTGGAGGCAGGGGGAAGAACTGTACTCAAAGAGCTATACTCAAAAAATCTCACCTGAGGAGTGTAAATCCTCCATACCTGGACCTGCTTTTAGATGATAAGATTCTGGAATTTAGCCTGATGTGCTATAGGGAAATAACTTTTGAAGCCTTTGGGAGGGGTTAGGTCTATTCTCCATATGGGAAGACGTGATTTAGTAGGGGACAGAGGGTGGAGTGGTAGCCAGTCTCCAAGATGAATGCCATTGATCTTCCCTCTGGTACTGAAGCCCTTGTATGGTCCCCTCCTACATGCATAGGGCTGACCTTAATAACCAAAAGGATGGTGTAGAAATGATGTCCTGTGGGGGCACCTGACTGGTTCAGTCAGAAGAGTATGTGACTCTTAATCTCAGGATCATGAGTTTAAGCCCCACATTGTGGGTAGAGATTACTTAAGTAAAAATAAAACTGGGGGCACCTAGGGGGCTCAGTCCGTTAAGCATCCGACTCTTGATTTCAGCTCAGGTCATGATCTCACAGTGAGTAGGATGGAGCCCCGCAGAGGGTTCTGTGCTGACAGTGCGGGGTGTCTCCCTCCCTCTCTCTCTGCCCCTCCCCTGCTTGTGCGTGTGTGTGTGTGTGTTTTATTTTGAGAGTTTCTCTCTCAAAATAAATAAACTTTAAAAAAATAAAAAGGGACATTTGGGTGGCTCAGTTGGTTAAGCGTCTGACTTCAGCTCAGGTCATGATCTCATGGTTCATGAGTTCGAGCCCCGTGTCGGGCTCTGTGCTGACAGCTCAGAGCCTGAAGCCTGCTTTGGATTCTGTCTCCCTCTCTCTCTGTCCCTCTGCCACTTGTCTTCTGTCTTTTTCTCTCTCTCAAATATATATAAACATTAAAAAATAAATAAATAAAATAAATAAAACTAAAACTAAAAAAAAAAATAAAATAAAAAAGATGGCATGTGACTTCCAAAGCTAAGTCATAAAAGACACTGTAACTTCTGCCTGGCCCCCTCTGGGATCACTCATTCCTTCTGTTGCTAGGACATATGGAAACAGATACATGGCTGATAGTGATATTAATAGGGTCAATCTTCAGATGGAGTCGTCTGGTAATATACAAAGATTTTTAAAGCTATTTGTTTCAACCTGGTTAGTACATAAATATATTTATTCATATATCTTCACATATATGAAGATATTTATATGTTCAAAGCTCTAACTATAACTATGAAGAAATGTTGATACTGAGTCCCGCATGAGAAAATGACTAAGCAAACTGTGTTTTATTGACCTAAGAGAGTTCAAAGCAGCACGTCTTCTACTATACTCTGAGAAACAGTGTGTTCCTTGAGATATTAACAGGTATTACTAGAAAAACAGGTACTGAGGCCAAAAAATTGGGGAAGCATTACTTTAAGATGTGAACTTTCTATTTATCTTCAAACCTCAGACACTATAATCTAAAATCTATAAGGTTTCACTAGTAAGTAAATGTAGAAGAAATCCACTTTCATATTATTGAAACCTAAATTGTTGTTATTTGTGGTAAAACATATGCTACTAAAATAATACATAGTGGTGATTTCTAGTTAAACATGACAGACTGAACATCAGCTTGTCATAAACAAGAAAAAAGGGAAGAGAAGAGGAGACAATAGCAAAAAACCTTTGGAATGTGGAAAGCAAATGAATCAGTGGTGACTGACTTAGCAAGCAGGGGAAGCTTAGAATGTCTGCCCACAGTGGAGAGGTCCTGGGAGCAGACCAGCCACTTCTGAAAGAGAAGGAAACAAGAGGATTTAGTTAAAAATCTGTATGTGGGTGGCTCAGTTGGTGGAGCATCCGCCCAATTTCACCTCAGGTCATGATCTCACGGCTCATGAGTTTGAGCCCCACATCAGGCTTGCTGCTGTCAGCACAGAGCCCACTTCGGATCCTGTGTCCCCTATTTCTCTCTGCCCCTCCCCTCCCCCTCTCCTACTCATGCTCTCTCTCAAAAATAAAATAAACTTAAAAATAAATAAATAAAAATAAAAATCTGTATGAGAAGTAGACCCTTCCCCACTCCCTGCAGCAGAGGGAGTGCCCCCCCCCCCCCCCCCCCCCCCGCCCCTTTATCCTAAAAGGCTTCTGCTCCAGAAAGGCTAAACCAGTCAGGCTCTGGCCTCAGTAAAACTACCTGCTGGGCCCTATGTTCCAGGCTCTGAAGGTACAACAGTAAACAAAACAGAATCCCTGCCCTAATAAAGCTTACATTCTACTAAGCTCAATGAAAGATCCACATTAAGGAATTACAGAATTCCAGGGACAAAAAGGAAATCCTAAAAGATCCAAGAGAAAACGAAACAGGATTAGGAATCAGATTGATGTGAGACTTCTCGTGCGTGTGTGTGTGATAGCAGTGGTATAAGAAGATTCAATTCTCAATTTCACATTAGGAAGGCAATTGGTAATATCTAAACCTAGAACACAAAATAAGTAATAATATAAGCAAGATACTTAGAAATATGGAGGCAAATTCCAGAAGAGACAGCCAAAACCATTGACAGTATTTTCATCTGGGTAGTGGGGAAGTATAGGCCAGGGAGCTGCTCTTTTCCTCATTATAAATACATACTGGACAATTACTTGGCTTTATCTAAAAAAATTGAGATATAATTTACATACAATGCAAAGTAAAGATATAAGTATATACTTAGATGAGTTTTGACTATTTGTTTTTTTTAAGTTTATTTATTTATTTTGAGAGAGAGAGAGTGTGTGTGCACAAGCTGAGGAGGGGGAGGGAGGGAGGGAGGGAGGGAGGGAGAGAGAGAGAGAGAGAGAGAGAGAGAGAGAGAGAGAGAATCCTAAGCAGGCTTGGTGCTGTCGACAAGAGGCTCATCTCACAAACCGTGAGATCATGACCTGAGCTGAAATCAAGAATCAGATGCTTAACCAAGTGAGTCACCCAGGCGCCCCTTGACTATTTGATTAAAAAAAAATTTTTTTTATATTTATTTATTTTTGAAAGAGACAGAGCATGAGTGGGGGAAGGGCAGGGAGCAAGGGAGACACAGAATCTGAAGCAGGCTCCAGGCTCCAAGCTGTCAGCAACAGAGCCTGACGTGGGGCTCGAACTCACCAACCGTGAGATCGTGACCTGGGCCAAAGTTGGATGCTTAACTGACTAAGCCACCCAGGCACCCCAGACTATTTGATCTTTTAAAAAAATTTTTTTTCTTTATGTTCACTTATTTTTGAGAGAGACAGAGAGACAGAGGCGCAAGTAGGGGAGGGGCAGAGAGAGACAGAGACACAGAATCTGAAGCAGTCTCCAGGCTCTGAGCTGTCAGCACAGAGCCCAATGCAGTGCTCGAACTCATAAACCGTGAGATCATGACCTGAGGTGAAGTCGGACGCTTAACCAACTGAGCCACCCAGGTGCCCCTGATTTTTTAAAAATTATGTTCATATATTACTTTGATAAAAATAAAATAAAATAGGGGCACCAATAAAATAAAATTGGCTGGCTCAGTCAATTGAGTGTGCGACTCTTGACCTCAGAGTAATGAGTGCGAGCTCCCTGTTGGGTATAGAGATTACTAAAAATCAATCAATCAATCAATCAATAAAACTTAAACAAATGTTAAACTCCTCTGAAAATTTTTTTCATTTTTGGTTAATGAAACTGTGCAGTGATTAAGCAGTCCTCCTGGATGCCCTGGTAAGTTTTTGCAGGAACCTCCCTGACCAGAAGTCACCATTATTTCAACTGGCCCAAGCCAGTTTATACTGAGAACTCCAGTGCAGGCTCTTTTCCCAGTTTGTGGCTTGCATGTTTTTAAAATACCCGTTACCTTCTTCCATTTTCGAATTAGAAATGAGCATCTGTCTCAGGTGCTTGAGGAGGCCAGCCCAAGTAAACGTACTGTAAGCCAGTGAGTTCTCAGACATCTGAGGAATGTTACGAATACCCAGCATCTTGAATTCAGGATGGGGGACTAAATTCTCCATTAACTCTCCTGTAAAGAAAAAAACCTGGACTGAAATTTTAAATTCCACAATGTTTCCATTGACCCTTACACAACTATGGTTAGATGGTTTGGGGGGCCAAATATGTTTTCTCCACCAAGGCCAGAATTGCTTAAATTTAAAAATGTAAATAAAATTTCAGAGACAATGTCTATTTCAGATCACATATTTGCTTCATTTTGGCACCTATTTTAGCTTGAGCGAGAAAACATACTTTGACAAAAAGGAAACAAGAATGTAGAAGCTAAGAAACTGGAAATATGAACAAAATATGTAGCTACACCCCAGGAATCTAAGTGAGCATCAGAGCTAATATGCTTTTATCATCATTCATATCCACTAAATATTCCTTTAGAAAATTTTCTAGATCTCTTATTTATTTTATCTGGTTAAATGATAAGCAGGGCATGTTAAATCAAATTCTACTAGGGAAAAAAGACAAGATTAGTGATTCCTGAAGACAGGAATACACCTATCTTTAGAAACTTATATTTGTAATGAAACAGGGTTATGGAAAAAAGCTAATTTGTTTTACATTCAGAGCTGTTTTATATATTTTTGGGAAAAAACTAGAGAAAAGAGAAAAATATATTATAACAACATGAAATACAAATTTTGTAACACTTGAGTGCAAACTCATCCTATATCCTAAAGAAAAGAACAAATTTTGACACAAACATCTACAAAGTGTTGCACAAATTGATCTTATGACTAGTGGAGTTTCCTCTAAACATGAATCTTTTTTTTTTTTTTTTAATGTTTATTCATTTTGAGATGTGTACTAGGGAGCGCACAAGTGGGGGAGGGGCAGAGAAGGAAACAGAATCCCAAGCAGGCTCTGCACCATCACAGCAGAGCCCCCTGATGTGGGGCTCGAATTCACAAACCGTGAGATCATGACCTGAGCTGTGATCAAGAGTTGGATGCGTAACTGACTGCACCACCCAGGCACCCCTGAACATAAGAGTCCTTTAATGCAAAATACCTACAGCTGAATTTTATTGCATAGCACAAATAAACAATAGTCAACAAATATAGCCTGAGCACTGACACATGAATGATCATCCTTTAGAAAGGTAATTAATGATCTACCTTTTAATTTTTTGATTTATTTTTATTTTTTTGAGAGTGAGAGAAAGAGCAAAGGAGGAGGAGAGGGAGGGGGAGGGAGAGAATCCCAAGTAGGCTCCATGCTCAGCATGGAGCCCGACATGGAGCTCTATCTCAGGACCCTGAGATCATGAACTGAGCTGAAATCTAGAATTGGATGCTCAAGCAACTGAGCCACCCAGCCTCCCCAACACATGAATTATTAACGGTCACAATCTACTTTTCCCTCCAACCTTCTTGTTCACCTACTCTCATTTTTAACCATGCCAAGACCTTGTTAAGACCCTATTATGGACTGAAGGTTTGTTCCCCCCTCAAATTCATATATTTGAAATCCTAACCCCCAAGATGATGGTATGGTAAGGGTGGAACCCTCAGAAATGGGATTAGTGCCCTTCTAAAAGGGGCCCCACAGAACTCTCTAGCACCCCCTGCCATGTGAGGACACAGTGAGAAGATGGCCATCTAAGAACCAAGAAGAAGGACTTCACCAGACACTGTACCTACTAGTGCCTTGATCTTGGACTTTCCAGCCTTCAGAACCATGAGAAACATGGTTCTAAATAAGTTACTTAGCAAATAGCACTTTTGTTATAGCAACCTAAATGGACTAAGACAAACTAATCCATGGACCTCCTGCCTTCTCAGTCCATCAGTCTTCCCCTTGCTTCACTTCTTTTCTTACCCAGCTATTTGCCCCTGTCTCTTCATCAAATCTTCCTAAGTGAAAGTCCACTCTTGGACCAGCCCCACTCCTCACATTCTCTGTTGCTGTCAGAGCATTGCTGTAGAAAGTCACCCCACATCACAGACTGGGGCCCCTCAGAATTTAGATGCCCACTAATGCTGATGCTTTGTTGTAAAGGTGACATCTCCTCAAACACCTGAATGGAGCCATGTGGGTATCTGAGGTCATTTAGTACAGAGACTCTGAGGCACAACAGACATATCTGAGAAAAAGCATGGAGGCCAATGTGGCTAGAAGAGAGAGAGCAGGATATAAGGTCAAGAAAGCAATGGAAACCAGACAGAAAAAAACCTTGCATGTGATTCCAATTACTTTGGCTTTAACTCTGGGTGAGATGGGAAACCTCTTGAAGGTTTTGAATAAGAGAGTAACAGGATCTAATGGGATTTAACCTTTTAGACAAGTAAAGCCAGAGTTCAGTCGGGCTGCTACACTTTAGAAAAGGCTGTGGGCTGGTAAAGGTTGAAGTGGGAAGACCAGGTAAACTTCCAGCTAACTTATCACATGACATTTCCGTTAAGATATGGCAAAGGCACCTCACACTCAACATGTTTAAGACCCACCTCTTTCTTTGCCCCATACTATGCCCCACAAACCAGATCTTTTTTTAGTGTCCCCAGATCCAGCAAACACCACTACAGACTACACTGTTTTGTAACCCAGGGCCCCATGACTCATGCTCTGCACCTCCCTTTCTGTCATTTTCCAGATCCAATCCATCACCTGGTCCTCTGCATTTTACTCCACCCCCAATTTCTCTCAAATCTATCCTCTTTATCTCAGTGTGTTTAGTCCCATTTAGCAAGGACCTGTTATATGAGAGGCATTGTTCTGAGGATAGCAGACACAGTGGTGAGCAAGGTAGACAAGGCCTTACTTTCACAGAGCTTCTATTCTAGTGGTTAGAAACAAAGAACAGGGGCATCTGAGTGGCTTGGTTGGTTGAGTGTCCAACTCTTGATTTCCACTCAGGTCATGATCCCAGGGTTGTGGGATAGAGCCCCGCATCAAGCTCTGTGCTGAGCCTACTTAAGATCCTCCCTCTCTCCTTCTGCCCCTGTCCCATGCTGGTGTGTGCTCTCTCTCCCTCTTGAAAGAAAGAAAGAAAGAAAGAAAGAAAGAAAGAAAGAAAGAAAGAAAGAAAGAAAGAAAGAATAAAAGAGGTAAAAAGAAAGAAAGAAAGAAAGAGAATAAAAGAGGTAATAAATGAACAAAACAATGTCAGAAAGTAATACATGGTGGGAAGGAAACAAACAGGATGGTACTATAGGTGCTCACTCCTCAGACAGGATCATGGAAGGCCATTTTAAGAAGGTAACAGTGAGCTGAGACTTGAAAGATGAAAGGGAAATGGTCAGGAGAATACTCCTGGTAGAGGGAGAAGGAAGTTAATGAGGACAGCAAGAACGGACACCGTGGTGAGAATGAGCTGGGCTATATGATACATAATTGAGGCCCCTGAGGCTCTGTTCATGAATAGGGGAGAATGGCAGGAAAGAAGGGAAACTGGAAGACAGAAGATAAACCACATACAATGGAGGCAATTATAGACTTTCCTGTAAGAAAACTGGATCTAAGATTTAAATTAAAAAAAAATTTTTTTAAGTTTATTTATTTATTTTGAGAGAGACAGAGACAGTGAGCAGGGGAGGGGCAGAGATAGAGGGAGAGAGAGGATCCCAAGCAGGCTCCACATCATCAGCACAGAGCCCGATGTGGGCTTGAACCCATGAAACTGTGAGATCATGACATGAGCCAAAACAGAGAGTCGGATGCTTAACCGACTGAACCACCTAAGTGCTCCTAAAAAACTTTTTAAAAATATTTACTTTTGAGAGACAGAGAGACAGAGACAGAGAGAGAGACAGAGAGAGAGAGAGAATGAATGGGGGAGGGGGAGCAAGAGAAGGGGACAGAGGATCTGAAGTGGGCTCTGTGCTGACAGCCCGATGCAGGGCTCAAACTCATGAACCATGAAACCATGGCCTGAGCCAAAGTCAGATGCTTAACCGACTGAGCTACCCAGGTGCCTCTGGATCTAAGATTAAAAAAAAAAATTAAAAAAAAAATTTTTTAACGTTTATTCATTTTTGAGAGACAGAGAGGGACAGAGTATGAGCAGGGAAGGGGCAGAGAGAGAGGGAGATACAGAATCTGAAGCAGTCTCCAGGCTCTGAGCTGTCAGCACAGAGACTGACACGGGGCTCGAACTCACGAACTGCGAGATCATGATCTGAGCCGGAGTCGGACACTCAACCGACTGAGCCACCCAGGAGGCCCCCCCAAATTTTTTTTAATGTTTATTTATTTGAGAGAGAGAGAGAGAGAGAGAGAGAGAGAGAGAGAGAGAGAGAGAGAGAGAGAGGATGAGTGGGGGAGGGGCAGAGAGAGAGGGAGACACAAAATTCGAAAGCAGGTTCCAGGCTCTGAGTTGTCAGTACAGAGCCGGACGCGGGGCTCGAACTCACAAACTGTGAAATCATGACCTGAGCCAAAGTCAGATGCTTAACCAACTGAGCCACCCAGGCCCCTGCATCTAAGATTTTAAAACTGAGTAACTGAGGTAGTGAGAAAGAAATGAGCTTCTGGGGGAAAGCTCTCTGTTTTAGACACATTATATTTGGGATGTCCATGAAATGTGTACATATAAATGTCATACAGGAAAAGGCTACTGGATATAGAAATCTGGAGCTTAGGGAATTGGTCAGAGTTGGAGATAAACCAGCAATTGGAGAATACAAATGGTGTTTAAAGCCATGGAACTAGGCCAGTTATCAGGGAGAGGGTCTAAGACCAGCATTTAGAGCTTGGGAAAAAGAAAAGGAGCCAAAGGAGGAGAAAAGAAGGGAATAAAAGGTGTAGTCAGTGAGATAAAAGGAAAATGAGGAGAGGGCTGTCACAAAAGACAAAAGATTTGGAAGACCAAAGATCAGCCATGCCAAATTCTACTGATCTGTCCACTAAATTTGGCAATGTGGACACACTTGTGACTTATAAAAAGCATTTTCAGAGACATGGTGGGGTAGAAACTAGATCAGAGGGGGTGAAGATGATGAGATGAGGAGAAGCTAATGACAGCAAGGACACACACCCTTGCGTTGTTTTAAAGAATAACAGAGGAATGGGTGCAATCACTAAGGGTGATGTCAAGGGAGGATTTTTTCAGTGTAAGAGATGCCCAAGAGTGGTTGTAATGGCAATAATCCAGGAAAGGGGCATAAGTTTATGACAGGGGAGGACGAGAGATGAGTGAAGAATTAAGTCCCTGAGAAGGGAGAGGGTGTGGGACCCAGAAATTAAGCGAGAGAGCTTTGACAGGAGCAGGACACTTCTCCCACCGTGACACCAGGTGAAGTGCAAATTGTGAGGTGAAGTGCACAGTAAGGTTTGCACATAGTGGGGGAGTTTTTATTAATAACTGTTTTTATTTTCTCAGTGCAGTTCAATGAATTCAAACCACCACAATCTCTGCAGGGAATGACTAGACCAGCCTACAGACTCACCTCCAATCAGCTATCCACAGAAGTCCAGTGGATTTTTCAAAAGTAAAAGTGATTATGTCACCAACCTGCTTAAAATCTTTCAGCAGCTTCTCCCTATTCTTAGGGTAATGAGGAAGGCCTCTAAATGGCTTATGAGAACCTGCAAGGCCTACCCCTGCTCACCACTTTAGCCTTACCATTCTCTGTGCTCCAGGGTCATGGGATTTCTATTTGATGTGCCAGGATTCCTTCTGCTGCAAGACCTCTGCCCATGCTGTTCCCTCCTCTTTCCCTTGGCTTAGTCATCTCCAAGTCCTTTACAGCTTTTGGCTCAAGTGTTACTTTCTCAGGGCAGTCTTCCTTGTCCCTGCAGTCTAAGTCTGATTCCTTTGTGACACATTCTCTTGAAACTGGACTTCTTTCCTTCAGAGCACTTCAGAGTGCAGAGCACTTCAGAGACGCCTGGCTCAGTCGGTTAAGCATCCCACTCCTAACCTCAGTTTAGGTCATGCACGATTTCACAGTTGGTGAGTTCTTTAATTATACGTTCTTGGTGTAATTTATTTGTTTAATGTCTCTCTTTCACATTTCACAGTGAACACAATGTCTGCATTGGCTCCCATTGGATCCCCAACATTTAGCATAGTGCCTGGCACACAGTAGGAAGTCAATAAATATTGGTTGAATGAACAGATGTGCAATACAGTAAGTACTGTAGAATGCACAGAAATTAACAAGACATGTCTCCAAGGAAGTTGCAAATTAGTAGGACTACATGATATGCACATGACAGAATCCCTCTCTAAGGAAACACACGGTGTTAGTTATAGTGGTAGCATCTGGGAAAGGGTGGGAAGGACACTTACTTTTGATTGCGTATTGTTTTTCACTTGTTGAACAGGTGTGCTGTTTGTGTTACTTTTAAAGATAAACAAACACACTTAAAGAAATAATAATGGTAAAAAATATTAAGTGACGTAAAAGAGATAGAGAATGCCTTAAAGTTCAGAAAAAGAGGGTTACTTTAGGTGAAGACCTCAGTATGAAAGCTTTACAGAAAAATTATCACTTGAATTGGGACACTGAAGGATGTATAAGGTTTTAATAGAGGTGAAGAAAGGAAAGAGGAAGCGATTTCTAAGGAGAAGGAACACTGAACAAAGGGACCTGGGCTGGAAAGCACCAGACTGAAGAGAGACAGTGCAGACAGGATGAAAAGTAGGTGGGGATCCATGCAGAGGAGACAGTAGGTAATGAAGCTAGAAAGTTAGGGTTCAGGGCATAATGTGGAGGCCAGGCGAAGGAATTCTGGCAAACCTGGCCATAGGATGAGCACGAGGGAATATAAGAATTAGATCTGCACACTGGGGAGGCTCTGTTGCAGTAAGCTTGCAAGATGGACTGCAGGGGGATGAGGCAGGTACAGGAAGGTATGCAAGGTTAGGACCACCTTCAGATAGGAATGTTGATTAGATCTAAGCTCTGTTTTTATGCCAAAGAGAGAGAGAGAGAGAGAGAGAGAGAGAGAGAGAGAGAGAATAGAAAGAGGCTAGTTTGCTTTGTGTTCATGGAGAGTATGCAGTATTAGTTGAGAGATAAGGCACTGGCACCCTGAGTGAATGTCAGAGAGATAGGGAAGTAGGGGAAAGAATGCAGGCAGATGGTAGAGAAGGCACCATACTGATGGGATATGAGGACAGTGGGAGAAAACCAGGTGATAGAAACTTAGGAAGAGGGAGCAGGGGAGAGAGGACAGGGGAAAAAAAAGATGGATCTATTCAGAACATTCTAAACTCGAAGAAGCCAGAAGACAAGTAAAAAAATTAGGATAGGCAACTATTTGGGAAAGACATTAGGACTGAGAAGGGTATAGACTATGGAGTTATTTGCATCTAGGTGATTTGGATTGATAAGGCACCACTTGATGAGTAAGCTGAAAAAAGAATGATGGGTGTCTTAATGGGGTGATGAAAATGATGGTTGTACAACTTTGTGAATATGCTAAAAAATTGAATTGTAGGGATGCCTGGCTCAGTCGGTTAAGCATCCCACTCCTAACCTCAGTTTAGGTCATGCACGATTTCACAGTCGGTGAGTTCAAGCCCCACATTAGGCTCTATGCTGGGCATGGAGCCTGCTTAAGATTCTCTTTCTCACTCTCTCTGCTCCTCCCCCACTTGTGCACTCGCTCTCTGTCTCTCAAAATAAATAAACTTTAATTTTTTTTAATGTGTATTTATTTTTTGAGAGAGAAAGAGAGAGAGAGCGTGAGCAGGGGAGGAGATGAGAGAAGGGGAGACACAGAATCCGAAGCAGGCTCCAGGCTCAGAGCTGTTAGCACAGTGCCCGACATGGGGCTCAAACTCATGAACCACGAGATCATGACCTCAGCTGAAGTTGGACACTCAACCAACTGAACCACTCAGGTGCCCCAAAGTAAATAAACTTAAAAAAAAATTGAATTGTACATTTTAAATTAGTGAATTATATGGTGTGTGAATTATATCTCAAAGTTGCTGTAAAAAAAAAAAAAGAAGAAAAGGATCCTGAAGAATAGAACCAATATGCATCTATCACTTCAGAAATTTAGTAACTTCTCAAAACTTCCAACTATCTAGTTGGAGAGCTAGGTAGTTCTTCAGGAAGGTTTTTGAGATGAGGGAGATCTGAGTGTATCCTCAGACAGACGGGACAAGCCAGGGAGGAATAACTGAGGCTTTCAAAACGTAAGACTTTCATACAAGTTACATACAAGAGGACAAATACCTAATGGATTTCTTCTGTAGTGATATGAGCCTTCCATAGAATAAGTAGGTTGGAACACGCTTCCCAGCTGATGTGCAAGGACTTGGTTTATATCGCTAAAGGAGATTTGCTTGATGTTCATCAGTTTTGCACAGATCTTATGAACAGCATCATTTTCATGAACGAGGAGGGCATCTGAAGATCGGTACAAGTGAGAAAGAGTCAAAATGGAGTTGTAGTTCTGAACAATAACCTGGAGAGAAAAAGGTCAGAAATAAGAAAGGCAAAAGAAAAGAGCGATTATGAGGGTAGATTCTAAGGGCATTCTGCCTGGGTTCAAATCCCAGCTCTGTCACTTTTTAGCTATATGATCTTGAACAAGTTATATAATCTCTCCATGCTTCAGTTTTCTTATTTGTACAACAGGTGTAATAATTATATCAGCTCCTAGAGTTGTATGGATTAATGACAGAATGCAAGTAAAGCACTTAAAAGAGTATCCTGTATATAGTAAGGGCTTAATAAACAGTGACTATTACTATCATACTTTCTTCCTACAGCGTTTCCTATAGTGACTTAACTCACCTCCATTTTAGAATTTCTCCTACTAGGCTGATCAACAAGAAACTAGCCTATATAGAAATTTCCTCTCAATGGAAAGAAAGGAAAATTCTTTGAAGGTTGGTAATGTCATGATGAACCCCCACATGTGGTCAAGGTCCCTCCTTTACATACTATATCCAGAGGGACTAACCCAGGAGTGGATTCCTAAGATGGTACTTTTGTGAACAATCCATTTAACTTTGCTTAAACCTTTCCAAATGAATGAGGTGTCCTTGTTTTAAAAATTCCAAAAAGTACCATATTGTATAATGAATGACTCCTGTTGTAGTAAATTAATATTTCCAAAGAAAGGGTAAAATCAATCTTTAACCTACACTTATTTCACTGCAAAGAACACAAAATATAAAATTTTCAATTAACATGTTCATACCTCACCAGATCCATAAGGCCATATAATCTGATTCATTTTCAAAGAGTTTGAGTAGTGATCTTGTAAATTCTGTGTAACGAAGGCTCCTAGACCTGATCCTGTGCCCCCAGCCATACTCATTATGATGAAAAAACCGCTCAAACAGTCACATTTTTCCACTTCCTTCTGGATTAGGTTCATTATAGATTCTTCATGCCTGGGTCCATGAACAGAGTAACTATACAACACAAAAGAAACAAATACAAACACCTTTCAGTTTAATCAGAAAGAGGCAATGCAGAGAGGAAGATATAGGATAGAGAAGGCTTTTTAAACCCATGGATGTGAACTAACTTTCATGAAAGGAGCAGGGGCTCTGATCGACAATATTTAAAATATACAAGTTAAAGGCGAATAGGATTGCAGGGAGAGTGAATTTACTGGGTACAGAAACTTATCTTTTACAGGTCATTCCTTTAGCTGAAGACTTCAATTACCAGATAGTTCTGCAAGCTTATGGTACAAAACAACATCCAACATTCATAATAATATTCCTAAAACAGTGGTTCTCAAACTTTGCTGCACATTTGAATCACCTAGGGAAGCTTTGAAAAGTTCCAACATCTGGCTTTAGCCTAAACCAATTAAATCAAAATCTCTGGAAGAACCAGGCATTGGAATTTTCCAAAGAACCCCAGGACATACTACTGCTTTGCTGGGTTCCCTATTAGCTGGAATACCTGCCAGGTAAAGATACTATTTTTTTTAAGTTTATTTATTTATTTTAAGAGACAGACAGAAAGAGATAGAGCGTGTGTGTCCATGCATGCACACATGAGGGAGGGGCAGAGAGAGGTAGAGAGACAATTCCAAGCAGGCTCCATGCTGTCAGCACAGAGCCTGATGCAGGGCTTGATTTCACGAATTGTGAGATCATGACCTGAGCTGAAATCAAGAGTCAGACGTTTAACTGAGTGACCTGGGCACCCCAAAATATTTTTTAATGAGAAATTAGTTGGCAGAACAACATGAAAAAGTAGAAAACCTTGCTGCAAGAGATCCCTGGTTTCATCATTACCTGGACATGAAGCACAGACATACATGAGACAGAATAAAGAGTTTCTTCTGGATGAAGTCACACACTACATTAAAAAAAAATTTTTTTTTAAGTTTATTTATTTTTGACAGAGAGAGACAGAGTACGAGCAGGAGAGGAGCAGAGAGAGAGAGAGATACACAGAATCAGAAGCAGGATTCAGGTTCTGAGCTGTCAGCACAGAGCCTGATGCGGGGCTCAAACACACAAACTGTGAGATCATGACCTGAGCCAAAGTCGGACGCTTATCCAACTGAGCCACCCAGGTGTCCCTACACTCTACACTTTAAAACAGCCATTTTTAAAAAAAAAAAATTTTTTTTTTAACGTTTATTTATTTTTGAGACAGAGAGAGACAGAGCATGAACGGGGGAGGGCCGGAGAGAGAGGGAGGCACAGAATCTGAAACAGGCTCCAGGCTCTGAGTGGTCAGCACAGAGCCCGACGCGGGGCTCGAACTCACACACCGCGAGATCATGACCTGAGCCGAAGTCGGATGCCTAACCGACTGAGCCACCCAGGCGCCCCTAAAACAGCCATTTAAAAAAAAAAAAATTTTAACATTTATTCATTAAATGTTAGCAGAGCGTGAGCAGGGGAGGGGCAAGAGACGGAGGGAGACACAGAATCTGAAGCAGGCTCCAGGCTCATAGGTGTCAGCACAGAGCCCAACGTGGGCCTCAAACCTATGAACCTACGAACTGTGAGATCATGACCTGAGCCGAAGTCGGATGCTCAACCACTGAGCCACCCAGGTGCCTCTAAAACAGCAATTTCAAGATTATGTGCTTGGTATATTAACTGTGCAGCTATAACTAAGCTGTCCAGGTAGCTGTATCTAAACTGGAAAACATGAGGAGTTACTCTTACCCATATGCCCAGTTGTTTCCAGAACCTTGTTTCTGACAGAAGCACGAATGCTGGCCATATTTCCATCGGCCAGACTGGGCAGCCTTTGATAGTGTTTGATTGATAACTTTAGGTTCCATATCAACAAGTACAGCCCGGGCAATGGGAACTAGAGAGAGAAGAAAAACCAAAAGAAAAATATTTCATAAGTCTTATTTGGGTTCTCGCAGAGAACAAATTTCTAGGTCCAAAAAAAGAAAAAAAAATCTAAAGGTTGAGGATAGAAAGATCTGTCACACTGCTTAGAAACTGAAGTGGGCAGCAGCAGGTATATGCAGATGGATCAAAGTAGTCAGCATTCTTTTTTCTTTTATTTTTATTAAAAAAAATTTTTTTTTAATGTTTTGTTTTATATTTGAGAGAGAGAGAGACAAAGACAGAGAATGAGGAGGGGAGGGGCAGAGAGAGAGGGAGACACAGAATCCAAAGCAGGCTCCAGGGCCTGTGAGCACAGAGCCCAGTGCGGGGCTTGAACTCATGAACCGCAAGATCATGACCTGGGATGAAGTCGGACAGTTAACCAACTGAGCCACCCAGGCACCCCTTTATGTTTATTTTTTATTCTTGAGACAGAGACAGAGACAGAGCATGAGTGGGGGAGGGACAGAGAGAGAGAGAGAGAGGGAGACATAGAATCTGAAGCTGGCTTCAAGGCTCTGAGCTGTCAGCACAGAACCTGACGCAGGGCTTGAACTCAGGAACTGTGAGATCATGACCTGAGCCGAAGTTGGATGCTTAACCAACTGAGCCACCCAGCCACCCCATTTTTAATTTTTTTTTAATGTTTACTTGTTTTTGAGAGAGAGAGACAGAGCATGAAGGAAAGGGGCAGAGAGAGAGGGAGACACAGAATCCGAAGCAGACTCCAGGCTCTGAGCTATCAGTACAGAGCCCAACATGGGGCTCAAATCCACAACCACGAGATCATGACCTGAGCTGAAGTCGGTCTCGCAACCGACTGAGCCACCCAGGCACCTCATAATGCTAGCATTCTGCTAAGCAGGATGAATCAGTGTGGGCTAAAATGATCACTGGGTCAGGTCTACAAACATCTGTTGAGAGCTTACAATGTGCCATGTACTGTGCTGGTAACACAGAGATGAAGACAACATCAATCTAGCCCTAGAAGGACTAGTGGGAGAGATAAAACTTAATCACAGCATGACATGATAATGACTCATGACGAATCCACACTAAGAGTAGCACATTCAGAGATATAAAATACCATGGGCACAATAAGCAGCTCAGGATTGTTGAAGCACAAGATGGAGGAAGGGGTGGAGGAAGTAATGGATGGAGATGGAAAGTAGGCAGGCTCAGATCTTGGAAGTCCTGGTATGCAGTGCTAAAAACATTGAAATTTATCTTTTTTTAAAAATTTTTTTTAATGTTTATTTTTGAGACAGAGAGAGAAAGAGAGAGAGAGAGAGGCGGGGTGAGGGGCAGAGAGAGAGGGAGACACAGAATCCAAGCAGGCTCCATGCTCTGAGCTGTCAGCACAGAGCCTGATGCAGGGCTCAGACTCACGAACTGTGAGATCATGACCTGAGCCAAAGTCAGACGCTTAACCAACTGAGCCACCCAGGCCCCTAACTTGAAATTTATTTATTTTTTTTTTATAATTTTTTTTTTTTAATGTTTATTTATTTTTGAGACAGAGAGAGACAGACCATGAATGGGGGAGGGACAGAGAGAGAGGGAGACACAGAATCGGAAGCAGGCTCCAGGCTCTGAGCCATCAGCCCAGAGACCGACGCGGGGCTCGAACTCACAGATCGTGAGATCGTGACCTGAGCTGAAGTCGGACGCTTAATCGACTGAGCCACCCAGGTGCCCCAACTTGAAATTTATTTTTAAGGTAATGTGAAACTGCTGAAAATGTTCAAGCAGATAAGGAATACTCAGATGACTTTTTATTCTATTTTTATTTATTAAAAAAATTTTTTTAATGTTTAATGAGAGAGAGAGAGAGAGAGAGCGCGCGCGCACAAGTGGGGGAGGGGCAGAGAGAGGGAGACACACAATCCAAAACAGGCTCCAGGCTCTGAGCTGTCAGCACAGAGCCCGACGCAGGGCTTGAACCCAAAAGCTGTGAGATCATGACCTGAGTTGAAGTCAAACACTCAACCGACTGAGCCATCCAGGTGCCCCTATTTTTATTTATTTTTTATTTTTATTTATTAAAAAAAATTTTTTTAATGTTTATTTATTTTTGACAGAGAGAGAGAGCATGAGCAGGGGAGGGGCAGAGAGAGAGAGGGAGACACAGAATCTGAAGCAGGCTCCAGGCTGCGAGATCATGACCTAAGCTGAAGTCGGATGCTCAACTGAATGAGCCACCAGGTGCCCCTTTTATTTATTTTTTAAGTAATCTCTACACCCAATGTGGAGCTTGACCTCATAACCCTGAGATCAAGAGTCACATGCTATACCAACTGAGCCAGCCAGTTGTCCTGTCAGGTGATTGGCTTTTTTTTAATGTTTGCTTATTTTTTTTTTTTTTTTTTTAATTTATTTTTGGGACAGAGAGAGACAGAGCATGAACGGGGGAGGGGCAGAGAGAGAGGGAGACACAGAATCGGAAACAGGCTCCAGGCTCCGAGCCATCAGCCCAGAGCCTGACGCGGGGCTCGAACTCACGGACCGCGAGATCGTGACCTGGCTGAAGTTGGACGCTTAACCGACTGCGCCACCCAGGCGCCCCTAATGTTTGCTTATTTTTGAGACAGAGGGAGAGAGAGAGAGAGAGAGAGAGAGAGAGAGAGAGAGAGGAGTGGGGGAGGGGGAGAGAGAGAGGGGAGACAGAGGATCCAAAGTGGGCTCTGTACTGAGAGCAGAGAACCCGATGTGGGGCTAGAACTCACAAACTGTGAGATCATGACCTGAGCTGAAGTCAGATGCTTAACAGGCTGAGCCACCTGGGTGCCCCTTTTCAGATGACTTTTTAAATACAGGAGTGTCGGGGGCGCCAAGGGGGGGGTCAGTCAATTGAGTGTCCAACTCTTGATTTAAGCTCAGGTCATGATCCCAGGGTCATGGGATTGAGTCCTATATCAGGCTCTGTGCTGAGCAGCGCTTAAGATTCTCTCTCTCTAGGGGCATCTGGGTGGCTCAGTCAGTTAAGCGTCTGAACTTGGCTAAGGTCATGACCTCATGGTTCACGAGTTCAAGCCCTGCATTAGGCTCTGTGCTAACAGCTCAGAGCCTGGAGCCTGCTTCAGATTTTGTGTCTCCTTTACTCTCTGCCCCTCCCCTGCTTGTGCTCGGTCTCTCTATCTCTCAAAAATAAACAAATATTTAAAAAATGATTCTCTCTCTCTGTCTGCCCCTCTCCCCCACTCACACTCTCTCTAAAATAACAAATAAATACAGCAGTCTGGAGAATAGATACGATAGACACAAAAGTGAAGACAGGGAAACTAGAAGGAATGTCTTGAAACAGTCCAGGTGACAGTCCAGGTGAGGGAGGACAAGAGCCAGAACTAAGCCAATGACAGTGAAGACAGAAAGGGGAGAAGAGATATATGTAGGAGGTAAGTTAAACAGATGGTTATGTTTGATAGTATGTGGGCAATCAGAGCCCAAGTTCTAAAGGA
This sequence comes from Neofelis nebulosa, assembly GCF_028018385.1. Classification (NCBI taxonomy): domain Eukaryota; kingdom Metazoa; phylum Chordata; class Mammalia; order Carnivora; family Felidae; genus Neofelis; species Neofelis nebulosa. The sequence goes on from NC_080797.1 coordinate 48,704,373, forward strand.
AAGATAACACCTTAGCATATGGAGATGCTCAGTTTGAGGTACACAGGGGGATGCAGGTGGAGATGTCCACTAATCAGTCTGCAGCTTAAAAGAGAGGCTAGATGGGGCACCTGGGTGGCTTAGTCGGTTGAGCGTTCAACTTCAGCTCAGGTCATGATCTCATAGCTTCTGGGTTTGAGCCCCACGTTGGGCTCTGTACCGACAGCTCAGAGCCTGGAGTCTGCTTCAGATTCTGTGTCTCCCTCTCTCTCTGCCCCTAACCCACTCGTATTCTGTCTCTGTCTCTCTCAAAAATAAATAAACAGTAAAAAAAAGTTTTAAAGAAAAAAAAAGAGGCTAGGCTAGATTTGAGAGTCACTAGTGTCAAAGAAGTAGCAAATTACACTAACTGAAATGGCCCAGAGAGAGCTATGTAAGTGAGGACAGAGGAGAGGGAGCCAGAGATGCAACCACTGGAGAAAAAAAAAGTTCAGAGACTAAGGAGAAGGAGTTTCAAGAAGAGAGTTTTATAGTTAATGGAATAAAATCCAGGAGAAAAGTTAAGTGAATTAAGAAAAGAAAAACAGTCACTGGATCTAGTGATTAGGAGAGTGAGAAGGTAAAGACATAAGAAGGAAAAAAAACTGGGGCGTCTGGCTGGCTCAGTCGGTAGAGCATGTGATGCTTGATCTTGGAGTTGTGAGTTCCAGCCCCATGTTGGGGGCAGAGTTTATTGAAAAAAAATGTTTTTTCATTCCAAATGAAATTCCAAATTCTCTGTACTTTCTGTACCACCCCACAGTGCCCACACCCAAAAGGGAATAAATCTTGAAAAAAGAAAAAAAGCTATAGTCATAAGTTGTTTGGTTGGTTGTAGATTGGTGAGATCCAAGCATGCTCATGTGCTGAGGGAAGATGCCACTGGAGAGGCAAAGGTTGTTAACACAGACACAAAGTGCTGACAGCAAAGTCATGAAAAGAGATGGGATTCACATACCACATGGAGGACTTGGCCTTGAAGAGGTTGGTTATGTCAGAGAAAAGGAGAGGACAATGGATAGACTGACCACACATACCTCCATTTTCCTCTTCACTGAAGAATCTTTCTTTGCAAGATGCTTGATATACCTCATTCTCTCTTTTAGAGCAGAGTCCCTGGGGACAGTGTGAGTCACTATATAGAGCATCAAATACTTCAAAACCAATTTGATTGCCACACTGACCAAGTTGCACTGTTACTATTGACATGCTGAGATGCAAACTAGGCCTCCTTCAAAAAAGTGAGTAACCTGTAATAGAAAAATATAGGCTTTGAGAACCACTACATTACTAATAAATAAGGAATGTCATGTATTAATACACATCAATAAAAGTATAATTTTAAAATGCCATGTATATGGTGTTATAGATGAAACAGCTTAATCATTCAAGGAAGTTGTTCTCTTTCTACACACAGTTTTGGGATTTGGAATTTACTGTACCCAAATGCATTCAGACAGCTCAACAATTTCTGAAATCTGATTTGTATTCACTATTTCCCTAAGCATGCATTTAAAACAAAACAAAATAAAATGAATGCTAGTTGAAGGAATTCCTAGTATGTACTTCACACTACAGGAACACACAGAATGCAGAAGCTAGCTCAACAATTGTACATTTAATTAACATTAATTTTCTCTCTTCTACATAATGACTTTCTTTCTCTACCTATCACCTTCTGGCCTGGTAATGACAATAACACTTAGAAGAGTTTAGCTCAGGTAGACAGCAAGGAATACTAAGCTTGGAAAGACAGAACCAGAGGAAATGAGGGAATAAGTCTTCTCTATTTTTAACAATGAAAAGACAATTTGTGGTAAAGACCTCACACCAGGTCTGTGCAGCACTAGAATGAACAGTGGCTTTCTAGCCAAACTGTACTTGTAAATTTTCAAATAACCCTGCAAACTAGGTATCATTAGTCTCATTTTACAGATAAGGAAACCGAGGCTTTTGAAAAGTTATGTGACTTTCGCAAGGCCACTGAACTAGAATAGCAAAACCAAGGCTCTCCCTTTCCCCACTAGCTCCAGGAGTTCCCCATAAACCCCACTCACTGACAGACCCAGAACCAGCCGTTTCGGTCCCGTTCAAACTTCCGAGGGCCAAGCCCGTCATTATGCGCATGCTCCCTTTCAATACCAAAAAAAGCTACGGAGAACGAATGCGCATGTTCATAAACCAAGAGTTTTGTTGTAGGTTCCTCCCCCCTCCCCCGGTATTCAGAGGTTAATTACGCATGTTCAATTTCAATTTATCAACTTCAGACATGGTACGCATGCTCCTTGTCCATCAAAGGCTTTAGCACACAATGCGCATGACCTAGCTACCATAAGAGGCTTCGGCTGGGGTTCTGCGCATGCTTCTGCCAGTACCTGGCTCCAGGCGAAAGCTCTACGCATGTTCATTGCCCACAGTTGGGCTTCATAGAACTCTGTACGCATGCTCTAGAGCTGAACTTGAGGAGCCAGTCTAGGGCCTAAGCGCAGACGCACTAAGCCCAAGCAGCCGGTGATGGCGGCAGCAGCGGCGGTGGTTGCGGCGGGTCCGGGCCCATGAGGCGACGACGGAGGCGGGACGGCTTTTACCCAGCGCCGGACTTCCGAGACAGGGAAGCTGAGGACATGGCAGGAGTGTTTGACATAGACCTGGACCAGCCAGAGGACGCGGGCTCTGAGGATGAGCTGGAGGAGGGGGTGAGGCCCGGGGTCCCGGGGGGCCCGAGGTGACAGGGCCAGGGCGGCGGCGCGGGCCCTGGAAGCCTGGCGCTTCCGAGAGCGCGGAGACCCGAGGGGGCGCGAGTAGTCTCTTGGAGGAGCACAGGCGCCGCGCTGTACGAGACAGGGGAGCGGGCGGGGTGGATCTGGCCCTAGGTGTGAGGCCGTTCCGGGACTCGCAGGTGCAGGTCGCGCCCATAGCTCCTAATCAGCGCAGCCCGGAGCAGTCTGTTTGTGAAGTGAACGAAAAGGGCGCGTGGTCAATTCCTTGAGCTGTTGAACTTGAATGTGGCGGGGCGCGAGTGGTGTAAGCGCATGTTGGGGGGAAGGAGTGTTCGCTTACTGGGTGTCCCGTAAGTGCAGGTGAAGTGCGGAAGGGTTTTCCTTCGACTGTAAATTTCAAGTATTAAAATCTTGAGACCTCCCACAACCACCTCTCTTCTCGGCCTGTCGCTCTCTCCTAGGAAGCGCTCAGCTGTTAGAAGTGACAGCTGAAAACTTCTGTCGGGAGTAGCGCTGCCGCTGCTGTTACAGCCACCAGGAGTTTTATTTCGGGAGCAAGGGGGCTCTGCTGCATCTTCCAGGGTTTGTCTGTTTGCTTTTTTTTTTTTAACCCCCCCACCCCCGTTTCCGTGTGACTTTTTTTTTTTTTTTAAAGCATCTCTAACGACACACGGCATTTGTAACTTTTACCCTAGTTGAAGATGTCTACATTTTTTCAGAATACTTCGTGTAATTTTGGGGTGGAAAAAACCCAGCGTTGACAGCTGTGATTTGGTTTGCCAAAAATAAATTGCTTGAACTGAGACTTGTGAATGGTGGTGTGAGGGCTTTCCTTGCTGTAATTTAGGGTACTAAATTTAGAATTTTCCTAATGCATAGCTTGTTTTTACCTTTGCTGTCTTAATTGTTTGTTTGTTTGTTTGTTTTTAAGTTTATTTTGAGAGAGAGAATCCCAAGCAGGCTCCACACTGTCAGCTTGGAGCTGGACAGGGGGCTCAAACTCAAATGGCTATATCATGACCTGAGCTGAAATCAAGAGTCTGGTTACTTAACTGATGGAGCCACCCAGGCACCCTATTAATTTGTTATTCTTTGTGTAATGTCATTCTTTTTCTCAAGATAAATTTATTGAAAGATCACAAATTGCACTTGATGTTCAAAAATACTGTTGTCATGCTAAATCACTTATTCTGGGCAAATGATCATCAGTGATAACCTCATGATAATTTAAATTCTAAATCCCACTGTCTAGATCAGTACATGAGTTAACCACTGGTTAGCTGGTTAACTCTGGTGTCAGATGTTTGCTCTAACTATATAAGTGGCTTCCCTATTTTTCACCTGATTTTCCTCTTCTGGAAAGTAAGTTGTACCTTACTGGTTGCCAAAAACATTGGGATGTTTATGTAAACAATTTTGAACATCTTAAGAAACTAAGTGGGCTAAAATATATTGTTCTTTTCATAATCAAATGAGTCTAAATAAAAATCACACAGTTTATAAGGTGGGTATTGAAAGTTGTCCTTTTTAATATATTTGCCTATGGAGTTAAAGTTAGCTTTTTTTTTAATTTTTAAAAAATGTTTTATTTATTTTTGAGACAGAGACAGAGCATGAGCATGGAAGGGGCAGAGAGAGAGGGAGACACAGAATCCGAAGCAGGCTCCAGGCTCTGAGCTGTCAGCACAGAGCCCAGTGTGGGACTCGAACCTACGAACCGTGAGATCATGACCTGAGCCGAAGTTGGATGCTCAACCAGTTGAGCCACCCAGGCGCCCCCCCCCCCCTTTTTTAATGTTTATTTTTGAGAGAGAGAGAGAGAGAGAGCTTGTGGGAACACGAGCATGAGTCGGGGAGGAACAGAGAGAGAGGGAGACACAATCCAAAGCAGGCTCCAGGCTCTGACCTGTCAGTGCAGAGCCTGACACGGGGCTCAAATCCACAAACTGTGAGATCGTGACCTGAGCCAAGGTGGAACACTTAACTGACTGAACCATCCAGGTGCCCCCAAATTTACAAATTCTGAAAAATGAAAGAAGTTTAGATTCTTAGAAAATCTGGCCATTTGTGAATTTACTACCTTTAGTACACAAACTTTTAAAACATTGGTTATATCACAGTAGCCTCACTTCTTCATTACATAGTAAGGAAACTGAGGCATAAACTTAGAGAGGTGGTTACACAAGGCCACATTGGTAACTACTGGTAGTATCTTCTGACTCCTTTCAGCTCGCAAGCTTCATTGCACGGCTTCATTGCATTTACTAGTCTTTTTCATAATGTACCTCTTTGCAGTGTGTCAGAAGTTAATTCACATCCCTCCAGGCCTTGTCACTGACCGTGTGACCTAGAATAAATTGCTTAAGCTCTCTGACACTTTTTTTTCTGTAAAATGAGGATTATGTGAGATAAAGTATATAAACTACTGTCCTCTTAAAATATTCTGGCATATTAAGCAGTTAGGTGGTTCATGGATATATAATTTGTCAGTGTTACTCATTGTCAAGGAACCAAACATTGAAGTTTATTCTCATCTATGCTTAGAGACTTAATAAATGCAGTTATACTAGAAGTGCATTTTTGAAAGTGTAGTATTTTTTTAAATTATTGGTCCTATTTAGACATGTATGCCTTTTTAGATGTATTACAGTGAATTTATATTAGGAAACCTATGTATTTACACAGCATAGTTAATTTCTTCAGTGTGTAAAGGATGAGGTGAGTAAATGAATGCATTTATGGATAAACCTGAATATCCATTACCTAACTAGAAAAAGACTCTGAATACCTCAAAGGACTATGTTAAAAAGCAGTGGGTGAGAGGGTTTTTTGGGAGGATAGGTGGATTTGGGTCTTTTTTGTTTGTGTGTTTTTCACTGGTGATGGTATAATTTGGAGAGAGTGAGTTGAAACTAAGGGAAAGTTTTCCTCTAGAGATTTTCATTAGGTTATGAAAATGTTGGAAACCTGTTTTCTGTGGAGACACAAAGTTAAAAGAGTAATAGAAAAGTCTAATCCTTAACTTTTACTCTACTAATTCAAAATTTGAAGTAGTCACAGAGACTGCATGAGTTCAGGTTGGGATATCAGATTTTTAGTGAGCAAAAAAATTTTAGTGCTTTGAGAACAAACTGCTATTGCAAATATTTGCAGCTATGAAAAATTACAGAATAACATCTCATCAGTTCTTACCTTGCATTGTAATAGGTTCTATAAAGCATTTTTATTTTTCTAAATTTTTTTCATGTTTATTTATTTTGAGAGAGAGTGCACACTTACATGCATATGATTTTGGGAAGAGCAGAAGGAGAGGGAGAGAGAGAAACCCAAGCAGGTCCTGCACTGATACAGTGGAGCCTGACACAGGGCTCGATCTCAGGAACCATGAGATCATGACCTGACCCAAGATCAAGAGTTGGACGCTTAACTGACCGAGCCACCCAGGAGTCCCATGGAACACTTTTAAGTAGCTGAAGATTTTGAGCAAGGTTTATTCCTTTTCTTCCAACTCATTAATGACTGAATCTTATAAGGAAATGTCTGTGAACAAACAAGCAAGTGGATAAACAGTATAATGAATAACGGGATTGAGGATATTTCACCCATTCTGTTACAATTTATTTACATTTTTATAAAATGTGCTCGTTTTCATTGGGATTTTAGGCATATTAACTTGAATTTATATACAATTTTAATTTAAAGCTGTGGAAATATTCTGGTGGTCTGGTTTGAATCATGTATAGTACCTTAGATGAGCAGGATTCACTTTGTCAATCATAGTGGCACACAAAAAAAGCATTGGATGGGTCATAAAGCTTAAAAAAATCTAAAGAGTTTCCTATGAAAGAGAGTTGTCAGTAAATATTACATAGTGTTAACCTGATACTTCTGATATAAGACTTTTCTAAAGGTAACGTTGAGTAGCAGAAAAGCATTGTGCCTCAAATACTTCTCTAGAAGGTAACGGGTAGGAAGTTATAAACACAGATGCAGGTGGTAATACAGGCCTGGCTGGCTCCGGAAATGAAACATAGCCACAGGGCATATCCTTCTAGGTGGCTTCAAAGTCATGGTTAGTGTTAACTACTCTGTGGTCTTTAATTTAAAATTAAGTAAAACTAACATTAAAGTAAAAACAATTATATATTACCAGTTTTATCACATGTGAGAGAAGTTAGTCTATTGTCTTTAAAGTGAAGCCATCGTGGGTGATTGTGTGAAGTACCAGAGACCAAAAAAAAAACAAACAAAAACAAAAACTACAACAACCAAAAAACCTTTAAGCATAACTACCCCTACCCTACCCCCCCCAAGAAGAAACTATCAAGTTGAAACTGCAAGAATTTTTTTCCCTTGATACTGACCTATCCATTTGCCTCCGTTGAATACTGAAACATATATCCCTAGTGTTAGACTTCATTCTGACTTACTCACACCATGAGCAAATTTCCACTGAAATTTGTGGTTTAGGGAGCATTTAAACATCCCTTGTTTAAGAATACTATCAGTTTTCTATGTGTAGTTTGTACTGACTGGTACCTTTGAAGAAAGATGTGTTCACTTAAATATTTTTTGAATTGTTCTAAAATTATAAATAAAAACTTCAAATCTTACCATTTTTTAAAAGTTTTTATTTAATTCCAGTTAGTTAACCTACAGTGTAATACTAGTTTTAGGTGTACAATTTAGTGATTCAACATTTACAAAAACTTAGCATTTTTGAGAGCCCAATTATGCTCTTTTGTATATATTGAAAGACTCATAACCAGACTATATTCAAGAATACTCATTTTAAAGCTATATTTTATAATATTAATAACTGAATTCTGCAAAGTTTTTTTTTTTTAACAATTCTGTGACTTTTAGTATATTTACAGAGCTGTACAACTATCACACAATTTAGTTTTAAAACATTTTTTCTATCACCCTTGAAAGAAACTAGTCACTCCTTATTGCCACCTCTGTCCCTAGGCAACCACTGGTCTATTTCCCATCTCTATAAATTTGCCTTTTCTGGACATTCTGTATAAATGGAATCATACAGTATGTAGAGTTTTGTGTCTGGCTTCTTTCACTTAATGTTTTTGAAAATCATCCATGTCATAGTATATATGTACGTACGGCCAAACAGTATTCCATTGTATGTATCAAGCACATTTTATTTATCACTTCACCAGTTGGTGTTCATTGGAGTTGTTCCCATTTTTTGGCTGTTGCGAATAGTGCTGCTATGAACAGTTGTGCCCAAGTCTTTGTGGAACATGTATTTTTATTTTTATTGACGGATACCTAGGAGTAGATTGGCTGTGTCGTATGGTAAGTCTATGTTTAATTTTTGAAGAAAACTGCCAAACTATTTTTTTAAGTTTATTTATTTAGAGAGAGACCACGCTTGCACCTGGGGGAAGGACAGAGTGAGGGAGAGAGAATCCCAAGCAGACTCTGCGCTGTTAGCACAGAGCCTGACACGTGGCTCATTCTCACTACCATGAGATCATGACCTGAGCCAAAATCAAGAGTCAGTTGCTTAACCAGCTGAGCCACTCAGGCACCCCTAAACTGCCAAACTATTTAGGTGGTTGTACCATTTTACATTCCCCACCAGCAGTGTACAAGTGTTCCAGTTTCTCTACTTCCTTGCCAAATTTGTTTTTCTGTCTTTTTAATTATAGCCATCCTAGTGGATATGAAGGGGTATTTCAGCATAATTTTGGTTTACATTTGCATTTCTTTAATGGCAGATGATGTTGAACATCTTTTCATGTGCTTATTGACCATTTGTGTATCTTCTTTGGAGAAATACCTATGCAAATTCTAAATGATTTTTTTTGAATTAGGTTGTTTTAAATTTTGAGTTACAGAAGTTTTCATATATTCTTTTTAAAAAATGTTTATTTATGGGGCACCTGGGTGTCTCAATTGTTTGAGTGTCTGACTTCGGCTCACTGATCATGATCTCACAGTTCATGGGTCCGAGCCCCACGTCAGGCTCTGTGCTGACAGCTGGAAGCCTGGAGCCTGCTACAGATTCTATGTGTCTCTCTCACTCTCTCTCTCTCTCGCTCTCTTTCTCTGCTCCTCCCCTGCTCTATCTCTCTCTGTCTCTCAAAAATGGAATAAACATTAAAAAAATAATAAAATATTTATTTTGAGAGCAAGCACTCATGTACACACGCATGCAGGGGGGTGGGCAGAGGGAGGGAGAGAGAGAATCCCAAGCAGGCTCTGCACTGTCAGCTCAAGGCCTGACACGGGGCCAGCTGTGAGATCATAATCTGTGCTGAAATCAAGTCAGACACTTAACGGACTGAGCCACCCAAGTACCCCTTCATTCTGTGGGTTTTGCCTTTTGAAGTGCAAAAGCTTTAAATTTTGAATAAGTCCAATTTATTGATTTTTTTCTTTGATTGTTTGTGCTTTTGGTGATGGGTCTTAAATCATCTCCTACCCCAAGATTATGAAGATTCATTCCATCCTAGGTGTCTTTTAAGAGTTTTATAGTTCTAGCTCTTACATTTAGACCTGTGATCAATTTTCAGTTAACTTTTTAGTATGGGGAAGTATGGTGTGAAGTAGGGGTCCAAAGTAATTTTTTCTCATGTGGATATCCAAATGTCCCAGTACCATTTATTGGAAGACTGTCCCTTTTCTATTGAATTTTTTTGGCATCTTTGTAAAAAATTGGTTGACCATAAATGTAAAAGTTTATTTCTGGGCTCTGAATTCTATTTTATTGATTTATATATCTGTCCTTATCTCAGTACCACATTGTCTTAGGTGTTGTTGCTTTGTAGTACATTTTGTTTTATGTTTATTTATTTTTGAGGGAGGGAGGGGGAGAGAAAGACAGCACGTGCGTGGGAGTAGGGGCAGAGAGAGAGGGAGACACAGAATCTGAAAACAGCTCCAGTGTTTGAGCTGTCAGCACAGAGCCTGACTCAGAGCTCGAACCCATGAGCTGTGAGACCATGATCTGAGCTGAAGTTGGACACTCAACTGGCTGAACCACCCAGGCACCCTTGTAGTACATTTTAAAATCAGGAAATGTCAGCTCTCCAATTTGTTCTCCTTTTTCAAGATTGTTTTGGCTACTTTGGGTCCTTGGCATTTCTGTATGAATTTTAGGATCAGCTTGTTAATTTCTGTAAGAAAGGAACCTGGGATTTTGATAGTATTGAGTTGAATCTGTAGACCAGTTTGGTTAGTATAACTATCTTAAACAATATTAAGTCATCAGATCCATGAACATGGAGTGTCTTTTGATTTAGTTAGGTATTTAATTTTTTTTTTTTTTTTTTTTTTTTTTTTTTAAGTAGCCTCCACGCCCAGCATGGAGCCCAACATAGGGCTTGAAGTCATGACCCTGAGATCAAGATTTGGACGCCTAACTGACTGAGCCACCCAGGCTCCCTTCTTTAATTTTTTTCAGCAATGCTTTGTAGTTATCAAATGTACAAGTCTTACACTTCTTTTGATAAGTTTTTTTCTAATTGATGCTATTTTATTCTTGACTATTCTGAAGAGTTATCTTTTAGTAAAAAAATTTTTTTTAAGTTTATTCATTTTTGAGAAAGACAGACAGAGCGTGAGCAGGGGAGGGGCAGAGAGAGAGAAGGAGACACAGAATCCAAAGCAGGCTCCAGGCTCTGAGCTGTCAGCACAGAGCCCAGCATGGGGCTTGAACTCATGAACCACGAGATCATGACCTGAGCCGAAGTCGGATGCTTACCTGACTGAGCCACCCAGGTGCCCCTGAACAGAGTTATCTTAATTTCACTTTTGAATTGTTCATTGTTAGTGTACAGAAGGTTAGTTAAATTTTGCATCCCTTTATACTATGATTAGAATGAATATTTGGCCAACATGACTCCTGACAATTTGAGGGTAGTGCTTAATTATTTTGCTTTGGTCAGCCACATCATACACTACAATATTGTGGACTGGTTGTGGTTGCCTTAGGCTTAGTTAGGTTGTAGTTACATAAGGCTTATAACATTGTGTTAGTTTTTGTGCTTCAGAAGCATATCAGAGTACCACTTGGTGTAAATTGTTTGATCTAGTAACTCAGAATGTGGTGCTTTAGTTTTGTAATACACAAAATGTATTTTTTGAATAAATAATTTTTTTAAGTTTATTTATTTTGAGAGAGAGTGTGAGCGAGCTTGTGTGCATGAGAGAGAGCAGGAGCTGGGGAGGGGCAGAGAGAGAGGGAGGAAGAGAATCCCAGGCAGGCTCCGCACTGTCAGCATGGAGCCTGATGTGGGGCTTGAACTCAAGAACCGTAAGTTCACGACCAGAGCTGAAATCAAGAGTCAGACGCTTAACCAAATGAGCCATCCAAGCACCTCTGAATAAATGTATTTTTTTAAAAAAAATTTTAATGTTTATTGATTTTTTAAGAGAGAGAGAGAAGAGACAGAGTGTAAGCTGGGGAGGGCAGAGAGAGAGGGAGACAGAATCTGAAGCAGGTTTCAGGCTCTGAGCTGTCAGCACAGAGCTCAGTGTGGGGCTTGAACTCATAGACCGTGAGATCATGACCTGAACTGAAGTTGGATGCCCAACGGACTAAGCCACCCAGGTGCCCCAATAAATGTAATTTTTAAAGGAACAATCACCTGGTTTTGTTTGTAGATCATTGATAAGTAGCATCTGTAGCTTAGTTGTCATAGAAAATTAAAAGTGAAGTCCCCATATTCTTGTGAACCGTATTTTATTCATCACATTTGCCTGTTATTAAAGTACTGAGAATTTTTAAGCTGGTTTATTTCATTCATTCTTCTTTAGTAGTAGGGTGAAGCGTTTTTTTTTTTTTTTTAATTTTTTTTAATGTTTATTTATATTTTGTGTGTGAGAGAGAGAGATAGAGTGTGAGCAGGGAGGGGCAGAGAGACAGAGACACAGAATCCGAAGCAGGCTCCAGGCTCTAAGCTGTCAGCACAGACACCTACATGGGGTTCGAACCCATAAGCTGTGAGATCATGACCTGAGCTGAAGTCAGACACTCAACTGACTGAGCCACCCAGGCACCCCCGAAGCGTTAAGTATTTTGATTTTATGTTTATGAGATAATTTATTTTAAAAACTTTAACATATTTTTCAGGGTCAGTTAAATGAAAGCATGGACCATGGGGGAGTTGGACCATATGAACTGTAAGTTTATGTGAAAAGATTTTCTTGTGCTGCCTTTCTTACAAGTAGATTTTATCAGCTCTGGTTTGTAACCATCCTGTGATTGCAATAACCTGTTCTTAATTATCTAGTCACACACACACACACGCACTTGGTTTATTGAGTTTAGCACCAATATAGTAACATATCTAGTGTTTTGAGATCATATATAGATTTTGAGGAAAAGGTATTCATTCCGACTTACAGTATACTGAATATGAGTCTGAGTGGGTTAGGAATTATTATTAGTTCAATAGAGATTTTTTTTCTTACTAAAAAACCAAATTTGTAGAAGTGTCTTCCAAAGTCAAATGCTCTTATTTTGCTTGTAATACATCATTTATAAAGTTATTTGTGTAATCTCAGAAGTGATTTTAGGCAAGTTCTTTTAGGTGACTATGGTTAATACAGAACAGATTAATCTGCTCTGTACCCACCCTTAAGTAAAAACCATAGGTTGGAGGGAGACTGAGATCACTCATGTAAAAAGCATTGAAGTGACAAAATAAATGCCAGTGTTGGAGTCTTTAAATCAAGCTAATAGTAGGTATGGAAAGATGCATGGATACATTTTATTAGCAAGAATTTTTCTGTAGCAAAGAGACTTGAGCTAATTGGGTACTTTTAGAAAGTTCCCAGATTTTCTGAAATTTCCAAATAAAGTTGAATAATACCTAAATCTCATGGACATTTTGAATGAACTAAATAAGAATAACCAGAAGACTTTTTTCCTTTGTCAATATAATAAACTTGTTCTAATTTATCTTAGTTTGAGGGTGCTTAATGCTTACAAAAATAAATAATAGCACGTTCTGTAAACAAATAGATTTACAGTTATCAATCCATCGTAATCTTGACCTACTATGTCACTGAATCATTAGTTTACAGAGCACAGGTAGTAAATTTGCTGTTATATGCATTCTCCTTTTTACTTCTTTGGATTACAATTACAGTATATTAAAGACAATTTAACTTGTTGAGAATTTACTTTTGATTTTGCTCTTCTCCCTAGTGGCATGGAACATTGTGAGAAATTTGAAATTTCGGAAACTAGCGTGAACAGAGGGCCAGAAAAAATCAGACCAGAATGTTTCGAGCTACTTCGGGTACTTGGTAAAGGGGGCTATGGAAAGGTAGGAAGTATTTTTGAAATGAGCTGTTGTCTGTCTTTGGTAGATTAATTGTTACGCCCTGGTTCAGTAGTCCTCTTCAATCTTTGTTTGCTAGCTGTCAGCAGAGGGTATGATCACTTCACATGGTTTTATTTGAGGGATGTAAAGAAGTTCTCTTCCTACCACCATACACATAAAAGACTGACACATAACAGGCATTCAGTCGATATTTGTTGCATAAATAAATAGGCAATTATGCCAGGCAAAGTCTGTTATTAGAAGATTCCTTCCTTCCTTTGGTTAAATGGTATCCCCTATAAGTATCCTCTTAAAAACCACTCCTTTCAACAGGCATGGCACATTAAATTGTTATCTGTTACTGAGACCTAAATCTGAATTGGTGTTCTTTGACTTGCAGTATTTGGAGCAATAGTTTGGGAAGCTGAAGAATATAAGAAGGGAGAATAAAAATGAAGAGAACTTCTTAGTTTCATAGTTCTTCTCAAGGCTTTCTAATAAATGACCTTAACCTTTGCATGTTCTGCTCAAGAAAATTTATACCTAGGTATTCTCTATCAAAAGATAGAATTTGGATACCATTTTAGTCGTTAGGATTAAGTTTAAGAACTATTTATGCTGTTGTGTAGGTTAATTTTTTCATAGCGTGACATTTGTAGTTTATTCTTAGGCTTAAGGACACATTCTAATGTGTTCTAATTATCTTGAATGTGCAACACATGCACTTAGAGTCTCATATCATTTCAGGTATTGCATGATGATGTTTTATATAGCTATATAGTTAAGGAATAGGTAAATGGTAATTCCTGTCAACTATTATTAAAGTTTTATGTGAAGCAAGGACAGAGACATTCCTGGAAGAAATTTATAAGGTATTTTATAATTTTTAATTTTGGTATTATGCTTCTGCAAACTTGGATTTTATGTATGAAGTTATATAGAGTGCTCATCATTGGATGGTCACTGACCAGCTTTGCCACCAGATGTCAGCAGACCAAATAGGATGGCCCCATGTTGTGGAGGAAATTTCACTACTAAATCTTTAATACAATCTGTTCTTTCAGCTCATTTTTGTGTGTTTGTGTTACTAATTTTTATAAGAATATAAACTATTGTATTGTTTGTTTCCTATAAATAGGAATTAAGGGAGTGTGGCTAGCATAGTTTAGCTTATAATAACACAGAAACACTTGTATTTTTTATCCAGGTTTTTCAAGTACGGAAAGTTACAGGAGCAAATACTGGGAAAATATTTGCCATGAAGGTGCTTAAAAAGGTGATTCCTTCCCTCCTCTCTCCCCTACCCCCATCTTTGTTGTCTCTCTCTCTTTTTTTTTTTTTTTTTTTTTTAATTTAAAGTATGCTCCACAGCCAATGTGGGTGTTGAACTCCATGACCCTGAGATCAAGAGTTGCGTGCTCCATCAACTGAGCCAGGCAGGAGTTTCCCCCCTTCCCCCACCAACTTTATTCTTAATTGCTATAAAACCCACATTTTGGCCTAAAATTCTTAGTCAAGAAAATGTAATTCTAACAAAATAAGTCCTCGTAGAATATAAGATATGTTTCATTATTGTTATTCCTGTTTTATTTCTGCTTGGTGAGGGTGGAAAGGAGAGCTCTTTTAATTTTCCTCTGAGGTAACTCTCTTGGCTCTTTGTTCTGGTCTCCATATTTCTAAGTAATAAGCATATTCTGCTATCGCTTCAGTTTTAGAATTGTGTATTGACTTCCACTCTACTCTCATTCACTTCTTCCCATTCTCTTATTTTGCTTCATTTTTTCTGAGTCTACTGTTGTCTTCTATACCTTCCAACAACTCTGTTCGAGCCAGTGTTCTATGGTCCCACTTATTAGGTAGTCTGTCAGTTCCATTTATTTCCCTGTAGATATCCCATCAGAATCTTCTGTTCCCCTGTTCCTGCCTATATTGGTAGCTCTCTAGGCATAGCTGCTGTTACTGGACTTTGATCAAATCCTTGGAATCCCCTTGGCACTGTCAGTGTTGGATTCTTTGTTTCCTGGATCGCATATCTTCCTTTTTCTTAGTTTATGCCGTTGTTCCCTCCTTTGGTGACCATCTACTAGTGGCTTCCTGAGAAAGGGTGCATGAAGGTACAATTTTGGGGAAATATTGCATTTGAAATTTTCCCTCTTTATACCCTTACAGTTGTTTGATTGGGTGTGGTTTTGAAGTTGAAAATCATTTTCATCCAGGATTTTGCTTTATTTTCATCTAGCCTTGAGTGTTTCTGTTGAGGAGTCCCTTGCCATACTGATTCCCATTATTCCTGTAGAGGTCTATTTTTCCTTAAAGATATCTAAGATTTTCTTTTGATTTCTGTTGTTCTAAATTTTTTACAGTGATGTATTATCTTGCTTTTGATCCTTCTTATTTTATTTATTTTTATTCTTTCAGTCTTAAAAGTTGAATCCTTTAGCCCTAAGGGATTTTCTTGTATGGTCTCTGATAATTTACTCCTCTGCCATTTTCTTGGATTTATAGTTAGTTGGATGTTGGAACTCCTCAACTTGTCATCTGTCTTTCTTATCTTTTCCATTTCTTTGTCTTTTTGTTTACTTTCTGAGATTTTTCTAGAAATTTATTTTCTAATCCTTTTACTGATTTTTTTTTAAGCTATCATGTTTGTGGTTCCCCATAGCTCTGTTTTTTCTTTTTATAGCATCCTTTTTTAATGAACAGAGTATTCTTTCTTATTCCTCTGAAAGTATTAATGATAATTCTTTGAAATGTTCTTTTGTTCTATGCATTGTATCTCTTTTCTAAGTTTCTGTTTTCTTTCAGTTTGATTTAGTCTTTTTCTTCCATATCAAAGGCCTTCTTTAGATGTCTGGTGTTCTTCACTGATGGTTCATATTTAAGAATAGAACTCTGAGAAGCTGATCAGAAGTTCCATCTGTGTAGGATAGTCGTGTAGTTGGCTGGCAACTGACTGAGAACCTCTAAATATTTGTTTGTAGGTCAGTTGGTACTGAGACAGATCCTCTATTCTTTTGCCTGAAAAAGCATCCTGGAGCTGGATGAGAGAGAAGAGATGGAGATCTTACCTTGTCAGCATGCAAACTTTCACTGAAGTCAAGTTTTTACTTTAGCACTTCACTCTGATCCTTCACTTTTTCTGGAGAGTACACGTTTCCAAGTGGTAGCAATCTACCTGTTTTTGGTCCTCCATCTTCTGTAGTTTCTAATGATTCTTTTTTTTTTTTTTTTTTCCTTCTTGCTTTTTATTTTTGTCTCTGATTTTTGAACCTGTTAGTGTTACATAGATGGAAT
Source organism: Neofelis nebulosa (assembly GCF_028018385.1). Taxonomy (NCBI): domain Eukaryota; kingdom Metazoa; phylum Chordata; class Mammalia; order Carnivora; family Felidae; genus Neofelis; species Neofelis nebulosa. Next base: position 48,720,703 of record NC_080797.1, read on the forward strand.
CAACTTCTTTTGAGTTATTTCTTTGTGCAGGCATTTAGGCTTGATAATACCCTACTCTACTAAGTCATTATTGCTTTATCCTGCTCTGTTTTCACCTTTTGAGGTGTGGAGTTAGGTGCATTTCCTAGTTTTATTGAAAAAGGATTATGTGTGTTTGGTTTCTTATTCTTTTTGTTTGGGACTGATTTCTGAAAAGATCACACTGACTTAAAACAAGTCTTAGTAGAAAACTATTAAAAGACAGTCAAAATGACTTAACAAAAATTACAGCGTTTGTAATACTTTGACCTTTATCTTCTTCCTGATTTTTACTTAAGCGGTATGCATGACTTATTACTTTACAAGGTGAGGAACAAATGTTATGATCACAACTTTATTGGTGATTGTCTTTTTTTTTTTTTTTATAAGTTTGTTTGTTTATTTAAATAATCTCTATATAACATGGGGCTTGCATTCATGACCCCAAGATCAAGAGTCCCATACTCTTCCAACTGAGCCAGCCAGGTGCTTCTGGTGATTGTCTTTTCTTTCTTTCTTTCTTTCTTTCTTTCTTTCTTTCTTTCTTTCTTTCTTTCTTTCTTTCTTTCTTTCTTTCTTTCTTTCTTTCTTTCTTTCTTTCTTTCTTTCTTTCTTTCTTTCTTTCTTTCTTTCTTTCTTTCTTTCTTTCTTTCTTTCTTTCTTTCTTTCTTTCTTTCTTTCTTTCTTTCTTTCTTTCTTTCTTTCTTTCTTTCTTTCTTTCTTTCTTTCTTTCTTTCTTTCTTTCTTTCTTTCTTTCTTTCTTTCTTTCTTTCTTTCTTTCTTTCTTTCTTTCTTTCTTTCTTTCTTTCTTTCTTTCTTTCTTTCTTTCTTTCTTTCTTTCTTTCTTTCTTTCTTTCTTTCTTTCTTTCTTTCTTTCTTTCTTTCTTTCTTTCTTTCTTTCTTTCTTTCTTTCTTTCTTTCTTTCTTTCTTTCTTTCTTTCTTTCTTTCTTTCTTTCTTTCTTTCTTTCTTTCTTTCTTTCTTTCTTTCTTTCTTTCTTTCTTTCTTTCTTTCTTTCTTTCTTTCTTTCTTTGTTTATATTTGAGAGAGAGAGAGAGAGATCGGGGGAGGGACAGAGAGAGACGGAGACAGAATCTGAAGCAGGCTCCAGGCTCTGAGCTGTCAGCACAGAGCCTAACTCGGGGCTCAAACTCACCAGCAGTGAGTGAGATCATGACCTGAGCTGACGTCTGACCCTTAACCGACTAGGCCACCCAGGTGCTCCACCCCGCTTCCCCACTGATTGTCTTAAAGAACCAATTTAGATACTCTTTTTTTTTTTTTATGTTTTATTTATTTTGAGAGAAGCCGTGTGCATACGTGTGTGAGTGGGGCAGGGACAGAGAGGAGAGAATCCCTCTCTCTCTGGGGAGAAAGAGAATCCCAAGCAGGCTCTGTGCTGTCATTGGGGCTCGATCCCACAAACTGTGAGATTGTGACCTGAACCGAAATCAAGAGTTGGATGCTTAACTGACTGAGGCACCCAGGCGCTCCAGCAATTTAGATATTCTGAACATCAGTTTCTGTATCAATAAATCAGAATTAATGTACTGTCTGGCTTTCCCATTGGAAACATTTTAGATTAATTATTGATCTGTAAAACCTGTTAGGTATAGAATTGGAGATGTTGTAGTAATGCTTATTCTCGGAATGTTGAAAGAAGTACTGGTCAAGATTCTTAGGTTAATTTATTCCTTTTGATATATTTTATAATCAGGGCTGACCGTAATTAGTCCTAATTCTGTCTTGAGTGAAGTATGTTTCTGGCATGGGTATCTTTAATGAAAAGAAGAGGATATTGTTTTTTTCTACTGATGGTGGATGGGTGCAATGTATTGGGAAATCCATAGATTTAATTATTGCTAAATGTTGGACCTCCTTTTTGAGCCCAGGCTTCTAAACCTAACTTGTTTGCCTCTCCTTTTGCTTAGCACTCTTTCCTACTCTCAGGGTTTTTCTTTCCCTAAGCCTGGCTATAGAATCAGATATTGTCTCATTTTTTTCCTCCTTGTTGCCCCTGAAAATAAGCTCACAGGGTAAATAATGAAAGAGGTTGCTAGGATTAAGTCCATAATTTTGATTCCTGACTAGCTAAGATGACTGTATGCTGCCTTTGAGTTTCTTTATTCTGACTTTATTATCCTGGAAGCAGAGCATACTAATGCTCTTGAACTCAGTATGTGGTAAGAACATCTCTCTTTCCCTCCTCAAAGATGAAATCAAAATAGAACCAGGTGTCTTTTATCTTAAATGAGGTGTGCATTTGGACAGTCTGTCTGAATTTATCAATTATCTTGGGATTTTTTTACAGGAATGGTACCATTTGGATATTTTCTCATGGTGGAATGTTGAGGAAAAGACTATTTCCCTTTCTTACCAGTTGCAACAAAAATGTATCCTGGAAGCAAAATACTATTGCCTATGGCATTAGTTCAGACCACACTGTAAATTTTAGACCCTTTGGTTAAAGGCTTGTGGTTCACAGATTGGTCATATTTCTTCCATTCTTTCTTTTTATTGAATCAATTGAAAACCAGCAGTGTGCCAGGCATTATGCTAGAAACTAGGATTTAGTGTTTGAGGCAGATGTAGTCTCTGCCTATCACTCTGCTTACTATATAATTCAAGGGAAAAACTGATAAGCTTATTGTTACCATTTCTCTTCTATACTGTGGTCAAAATCCTTTCTACTTTGAGGTTGGAGCCTCTCTCACCTTTTATCATTTTTTTCTTCACTCCTAAGCCTTGTCATCCTGGATGTCTTCATTCTCCTTGTATTAAGTAAGTAATCCATAGCTTGGCCTTCTAATTCCTTGATCTTAACTCCATCAGGTTTCACCTCCATTCCACTTTACCAGTCTCCATGACTGTATTCTTCATCTCTGAAGTATTGGGTTATAATAGAACAGTAACTTTCTTCTTTATTCCCACAATGCATGGTCTTTGACCCTAAACCTTTTAGTCCTTTGACGTTTTTGTTTTTTTCCTGAAGTTCTTAAGCCCCTTCTTATTTCACTTTATTTTTGAATCCAGCCTAATCAGCATAATCTGCCATTTCAGTCACTTGCTAGCCCCATTGACCTTATGTTTAGGAAAGTCCTAATCTTAATCAATTTAGTTGTTAATGCTCTTTTATTCCTGTATGTCAGCTGCTGGAACATTGCTGGCAAAAATCACACAAACTTGTAGGTTGCTGCTGAAACAAATTCATAGTCCCCAACCTATTTGGACCCTCAGTACTCACCAACTATTTTTTACATGTTCTTAGACAACTTCTTCCATTCTCTACAACTTTTTAATAGACTGCCTCTCTTTTTATTTGAGGCTGTCACATGTGATTTCCTTTTACTTCCTGTTCTGATCCCTACCCCTAATACCATATTAATCTGCATTTTCACCTGTCTTTACTTCCTTCTTTCCAGTGTTAGTGGGAAATGTATTCTTCCTTCTTTGCAAGGTTAAGCCCATTCTTTATGTTTTGGATCTCATCCCTTTTTGCCTGTATGGGGTCTTTGTCACTTCTTTCTCTCTTTCCATCCTCTATCCTATCTTCTTTCTTTGTTTAAATATATTTATGTCTTTGCCATGTTTAGTAAAACAAATCCTTCGATCATACAAAGTCTCCCTATAGCTTCCACCCTCTTTGCCTTTCATACCTGAATTTCTTGAGAAGTCATGTTTTATTGTTTTTTGTTTGTTTGTTTGTTTGTTTGTTTTTACTTACTATGCTTTGACTTAATGACTCTACTATTTCAGTGAAAGTCTTGTTCCCTAAGTCACCACTAATCTCCTAATGGCTGAATCTAGTGGTCTTTCTTTATTTAATTCATCTTTAATTTAGCTTTCTGTTGTATTGAAGCTATTGACCACAGCATTTTGAAACTCTTTCCTTGACTTCTGTGATTCTACTTTACTAATTTTTCATCTTATCTCTTAGTCTTTTACTTCTCAGACTTTCTCAAAATTTCTTATTTAAAAAATTCAAACTGGGAGGCCTGGGGTAGCTCAGTCGGTTAAGCATCCGACTCTTGGTTTTGGCTCAGGTCATGATCTCATGGTTCATGAGTTCGAGCCTCTGTCAGTGCAGAGCCTGTTGGCAGGATTCTCTCTCTCTGCCTCACTGCTCCTCCCCTCCCCACCCCCCCCATCTCTCTTGCTATCAAAATAAATAAACTTAAAAAAAACCTCAAACCTCCTGAGCAGTTAAGAAATAATGTATCTTTAAAATTTTTCAAACTTTCCAAAGAGTTGCTAGAATAGTACAGTGAACACCAATTAAGTTTGCCATATTTTGTCTACCCCCACTTTCTTCATCCCTTCCATGTATATGTGTATTTATGTATATTCAAATTTTTTATTTTTTTGCTGTACAATTTGAAAGTTAATTCTAGCCATCATGGTGTTTCACCTTTATTTTCTTTAATCTCTCTCTCTTTGGTTTTTAAGTTTATTTTGAGAGAGAGGGAGTGTGAGGGGGGGCAGAGAGAGAGAGAGAGAGAGAGAGAGAGAGAGAGAAAATCCCAAGCAGGCTTTGTGCTGTCAGCCTGATGTGGAACTCTATCTCATGAACCATGGGAACTGAGCCAAAATTAAGAGTCAGATGTTTTACTGACTAAGCCACACAGGTGCCCCTGTATCTCTTAAGAGTAGGGCGTTTTCATATGTAAGAGCTCAGGTCAGTTGTTTTACACAGTATCCCTTAATTTGGATATATTTCCTTGTTTACTTATGAAAACATGTACATTTTAAATTTTTTTTTTTTTTTAACGTTTTTATTTATTTTTGAGACAGGGAGAGACAGAGCATGAACAGGGGAGGGTCAGAGAGAGGGAGACACAGAATCTGAAACAGGCTCCAGGCTCTGAGCTGTCAGCACAGAGCCCGACGTGGGGCTTGAACTCACGGACCGCAAGATCATGACCTGAGCTGAAGTCGGCCGCTCAACCGACTGAGCCACCCAGGCGCCCCCGAAAACATGTACATTTTAAACTTAGGTTAAATATTTTTGTAGGAGTATTATGTCCTCAGTGCATGGGCTCAGGAAGTACATTATGTCATTCTATTCTGTTATTTGGTGAAATTGAGTTTGATCACTTGGTTAAGGTAGTGTCTGACAGGCTTGCCATAGTACGGGTACCCTCTTCCCTTTGAAATTATTTACTAAAAAAAATTTTTTTTTAATGTTTTTTTATTTTTGAAAGAGAGAGAGAGACAGAGCTCAAGTAGGGGAAGGGTGGAGAGAGAGACACACACAGAATCCGAAGCAGGCTCTAGGCTCTGGGCTGTCAGCACAGAGCCCAACGCGGGGCTCAAACCCACGAACCATGAGATCGTGACCTGAGCTGAAGTTGGACACTTAATCGATTGAGCCACCCAGGCACCCCTAAATTAATAAGCATCTATGGTATAGTATTTAGGGATATGAATAGTTTATTCTAATACTGTTTTTAATATTTAGCGATATTAATAGTCTATTCTAATAATTTTTTTTTTTAAAGTAATCTCTGTGCCCAACATGGGACTCGAACTCATGACCAAGAGCTGCATGCTCCACCAACCAAGCCAGCCAGGCACCCCATCCTAATAATCTTTTATCTAGTGGTTTTTATTATCCTTTGTTTCTTATCCAAATCAAATATTACTAGGGTGATTACAAAATGGAGACTTTTCTATTTTTATTATTTTGTTTCTATATTGTCATTCTTCTATAAAGAGTTTTTCATACTTAAAAATTTTTTTTTTAATTTTGTTTTTTATTTTTTTAAATTTACACCCAAATTAGCATATAGTGCAACAGTGATTTCAGGAGTAGATTCCTTAGCGCCCCTTATATACTTTTTTAAATTTAATTTTTAAGAGTCAATATGGACTTTTTATTTTCAGTGTTTTACCATCTCATTATTCATTTTGGTTCTCAAATTGTCTCAAATTTTGCTAGAGAGCTCTCTGTTAAGATGGGTTCTATGTCCTTTTGACATATCCTTGTCAGTTTTTTAGTACTTCCTGGTATAATAGAGTGCTCCAGATTTACCTTGCACTTTCCCTGACCCTGGTTTAGAATGATCTTTTTCTCTAAGGAACCCTGGTTTCTTTTGGTGGAGAAACCAAGATCTAGGTGCCAGCTATGCTCCTTACTACTAAGGTATCCACTCTTTTAGTGGATAGAGCAAGGAAGTTTTTGTTTTTAAATCATGGCTTCAAATTGATATCCCTAATTCCAGTCCAGTTCCATAGGGCTTTTCTTCTCTCAATCCATATTTGGATCTCTGTTTTTCCACAGTGAAAAGCTTGGTAACAACATCAATAAATTTACTCGTTCGCTCAGTTGTACAATACATGCATAATAGTTTGAGAAATATAATGCCAATACTACCAGCAGCTACAAACCTACTAAGTGTGGTTTAAGATTTCTTTGCAGTTTTTGTTATGCTTACATATACATCATTAAGACTGCAGCGTAAAGTTATTTAAATATCATTTTTCTCCTGTGGTAAAATTGTCACTATAATTTTCAGTTACATTTTTGTATTTCTGTTTTATTCAATTTTATTTCCCTCCCCCATCCTTGTCGATTTAATTTTACTTTTGGAATGTATAAAACATTAACATGGTTCAGAATTCAAAAACCTCCATTTTATAGTCACAGTAATATATGATTTAGGTACAGAAAAAATTAATGCTAAAACCTTTGAGGTTTTACTTGGAAGGTATACTGAGAAGTCTGATTTCCCTTCTTACCTTTCTACTTGTCATTAGCTTTTGGCTTATCTTAGTTGTGTTCATTATTAAAGATACAAGGAGATACAGATATATATTCTTATATCCCCTTTCTTACACAAAAGGTAACATACTACTGTGATACTGCTATGCTGTGTTATGCTATGCTATGCTCTTTTGCACCTTCCTTTCATAGAGCTATTCCCCATTCTTTTACACATTAGGTAGTCAGTATTCTATGCATGGGCATTTCGGTTATTTCCAACCTTCTACTTTGCAGCTGATAACCTGTGTATATACTTTTTCATGTTACGTGTACCAGAACTTAGTCCTATAATCTAAACAGACTTAACATGTCTAAAACAGTGCATCATTTTCCCCAATACTTTTTTCTTGACTTCCATTCCCTGTTATTGAATGATAACCATCATCTATCCTGTTACTTATGCAGAAACCATGGTATCATCATTTCTTCTCATACCTACTTAGTCAGCAAGTGCTGATGATGCATCTTTATCTTTTATTTTTTTCTCAACTTCATTTCCTTAGTTACAATAAAACTCTACCTAAGGTCTTACTTTGCTTAATTTACTGTACTAGCCTCCTAATTGCTCTCATTTCTTCCCTAAAATTCCACACTGCTACTAAAACTGTCCGTCTTAAAGCCAAGGGTTTTTCATTTGTCTAACCTTAACATTTCTCCTGTGCTTCTAAGATTCAGATGCTTTTGTCTAGATGCCTAGGCCTCCACTTCTTACCATACTGAGCTACTTATAGATTCCTTAGACATGTCCTGTCAAGCCTCTTTTGCACTGGAAATGCCTTTTTTTACCCTCTACATTTCATTTTAATTATTTTTCACTATACACCTTAAGTATTGCCCCCTCCAGGAACACTTCTTGCCAGGTCAGATGCAGTTCTCCATTCTCCCATAGCACCTTGTGCTTACCTGCATTGACTTACTTCTCTTCCCTGGGACTTTGGACTCCTGTAGGCTGGAGACTTCTGTTAGTTCTGCTTTCTTATTGCAGAGCCTCGGGCATAGTAGACATTCAACAGGTAGTGAATATATGAATAAACTTGATCTGTTTACATTTTTTAAAAAGGTATCTAGGTTTTCATTTACATGTTCACTGCAGAGAGTGTAGACAGTACATATAAGAAGTGAATGGCTTCCATTATTCCTAGCTCCGTCTTTAGTGGGAACTATGATTAATAGTTTTAATATTGGCAAGAAAAGCACAAAATAGATTTTCCAGATACTATAAAAATGTCTACTGTTATGTTCTTATAGATCATCTCTTTTCCTTTAGGCAATGATAGTAAGAAATGCTAAAGATACAGCTCATACAAAAGCAGAACGGAATATTCTGGAGGAAGTAAAGCATCCCTTCATTGTGGATTTAATTTATGCCTTTCAGACCGGTGGAAAACTCTACCTCATCCTTGAGTATCTCAGCGGTCAGTACACTCAGTTTGGTGTAATTATTTGCATTTGCTCCAGAAACTGGGTCAAAATTATTTTCCAATGGAAAAATGCTTTCCCCAATGTGATTAAATATTCTTAAAATTGACAAATACATTGACATAAGGAATTCAGATATGACCAAATGTTTCTTTTTGCAGAAAAATGTGAAGGAAACTTTAAAGGTTAAAGTTTTTTTCCCCATCTGTAAAATTTTATCTTAATCCTTATCCCTTTGTAATCAATTACATAAATAAACCCCTAATTGATAGCCATCACATTGACTGCACTTGGGTAATATACTATAATTTACATGAATCATCAAAGCATTTTTTCTAAATTGAAGTGGAAAACTTACTGAGAGTATTGTTTAAGCTATTAAGTATTTTTGGAATTGGATCTTCAAAGAGAATAGTTTTTTGGTTTAATATAGCTTTTTTGATAGACTATGAAGTTTACATTGGAAAACATCCACACTTTCTAGGATTTACCACCTCCTAGAAACTTGTTGCTTCCTTATCATTTCTAGATCACAAGTATCTATTTCCAGCAAGCACATGTGAGTTTTCTGAATAACAGATTTCACAATGGTCTGTAACATGGAACAGAAAGCTACAGAATTTCGCTTTTATGTGACTGTTGCCATTTTTTTCATTTTTTGGTAACTTTATTTTGACATAATTTCAGATTTACACAGAAAAGTTGCAGAAATAGTACAAAGACTTCTCATACATCCTTCACCTAGATGTCCCAAACATTTTACCAGTTTTGTTTCATCCTTCTTTTTCTCTCTCTTTATGTGTATATATACATATGCATGTGTGTGTATATATATATATATATATATATATATGTGTGTGTGTGTGTGTGTACATATATACACACACATGTATTTGTATATATATTTTTTTTCTGGACCGCTCAAGAGAGTGTTGCAGACATGATTTCCCATTGCCCCTAAATACTTCAGTGTATATTTTCTGAAATCAATGCAGTATCTTACTTAACTCTACTAAAAGGATCAAAAATAGGAAATTAACGTTGATACAGTAATATCTCTCAGTTTCCTTTAATCTGTAACAGTTCTTCATTCTTTCTTTGTCTTTCTTGACCTTAGCATTTTTGAAGCGTATAGGGCAGTTATTTTGTAGAGCACATCAATTTGGGCTTATCTGATGTTTCCTCAAGATTAGGTTCAGGTCATGCATTTTTGGGAGGACCATCGAAGTGACACTGTGTCCTTCTCTGTCAGATCAGGAGGTACATGATATTAATATCTTTGTCCCATTACTGTTGATGTTAACTTTGATCACATGTATGAGGTGGCGTCTACCAGTTTTTTCCCTGGTGAAATTTTCCCTTTGTAATGAATAAGTATCTTGAGATACTTCGGGATTATTTAAATATCTCGTCTCTCATCGAACTTTCACATACAGTTTTAGCATTCATTGATTCTTGCTTGAAACACTTAACTATGATGATTGCCAACTGATTTTTCTTATTCCATCATGCCTCATTCATTTATTATTTGGCATTTTACTGTAATGAAGAACTTTCCCTTCTCTCCCATTTTAAAAATTTATTGATCTCTTCTTTGATTTACATCATTGTGGACTCATGGATTCTAAGGTTATTCAGTGGGATATAATTCTTTATTATCATTATTTATTTTAATATTCAGAATAGTGCCATGCTTTTAAGAAAGCTGCTGCCAGATTCCTCTAGATTAAGAGTTCTGAAAATATGGAATAAGGGCATTTACTAATTTTAATTTGTAAGGGTGGCTCAATTATATACTGACATTTTTCTGCTTAGGGTAAACTGTTAGAGAAGCTTTAACCAAGATTTCTTTTAACCTCAGGTCTGGAATCTACAACTATTTTGAAGTTTATAGATGTAAAACCTAGAATTCCAAAACTTATATATTTCACATAAAAATAAGAACACTGCTAAAAATAGAATCCTGAGGACTTAGTTTTAAACCTATAGTTTTTAGGATCTGTTTTTTATTTTTAAGGAGCTGATGTCTTTTAATTGTGGTTAAAAGGAAAGCACAGCCCTCATTAGAAATAGGTTGGAAATGAAGATTGTTCTATTTCTAATGTCTTTTCCTTTTCCTTACAGGAGGAGAATTATTTATGCAGTTAGAAAGAGAAGGAATATTTATGGAAGACACAGCCTGGTAAGTGAAATCTTTGTGGTTGCATGGATTCAGGTAATGATTCACATAATTAGAAGTAAAGCCCTGTTCTCACTGTGGGCAGCCAAATGATTCAATAAATTGTTCTGGAGCCAGTCAGTCACTCAGAACTTCAAGGGGGAGAAGTATCTATGGGACTGGGCAGCTTTTGGAGGTCACATCATTCCTTTGCCCCCAGGCCTTGGGTGGAACGCTCTTCACGCCAGTCCTTAACAGAACCATTCTCACTGGGGCTTTCTTTCCTTGAATTGGTAAGCTGCCTGCCTTGGCTGTGGGTGAGTGTGGTTTTCCGGTGAAACTTTATGTGTGGAACAATGGAAAGTATCAGAAATCATCTCCTCTTTTTTTTTAGACTTTCCAGTTCCCAAGGTGCAGTCTTAGGGAGGTGATAAACCGGCACACATCATCTGTGGATTGATTCTATGGCCAGGATGGGATCTACCCTTATATTTCTTAAGATGGCATCTGCTTCAAATTAAAAATATACACATCCTTTTGTGAGAGGACAGTATTGGGTAACAATAAATCAGTTTATCCTACACATTAATTGAATAGAAAACACTTAAATGTTTTTTCTACCTTAATTACCAAACTGCATTCCATTGTTTAATTTCAGGCCTTTTCTAACACAGAAGCTGCATTTAAGAGCCTTAGGGATGAAGTGCCCTTTTTTGGAGGAGGCTCTCTGAGCCATGTTGGAGGCTGTGTTTGTGGTCCTGCTGGCTGTGAAACTGCCTCAGTCCTCTAGGACACACCCTCTCCATCCTGGAGTAATCTGCAGGATTGCAACATTGTTATGCAGCCAGTATTGCAGTGCCTTGTGCTTTTCGAATCCAGACAGGGTTGACTCAGCCCTTTATTCTTTTGAGGTAGATAAATTTGAGTGTCACACAGTTTATAGTTGTGGGCTGGCTGGCAAGAGGGAGGGCAGATACTGTGGGCATGAACTGTATATAAATAGCAGCTGTGTTAAGGGATGAGCGGGCTTCTAAGGGTCAGGTTATTTATAAGGTATCTTTTGAAACTAAGACTTAATCTCTAAGAATAACAAAGTTCCTATGTCCTGTGGGATTTTAAAATTGGGGGTGGGTGGGAGAAAATTGCTTTGATCTGAATGACTATTGGCCTAATTGCCACACAAACAGAACAAAAACCAGTGACAGTTTGGCATATTCTGGACTTCTTTGCAATTTTAGCAGTATGTTCTAATGATGAAATTAAACATAGTTTCACTAAATAAGTGAAACATAAATGTCATCATGCCTTTTGGCAGCATCCTATGCCATCTCTTTCCCCCATCCCCACCCCCATCCCCACTAATTTGGTCTTTGGTGCATGTCTATTTCTTTCAAGGAATTTTGCTCCATACGTAAACTGCTTTGAGTATATTACTCTTTTTAATTTTATTAAATCACTTTTGTTTCCAGCTTTTACTTGGCAGAAATCTCCATGGCTTTGGGGCATTTACATCAAAAGGGGATCATCTACAGAGACCTGAAGCCGGAGAATATCATGCTAAATCACCAAGGTGGAGATATACCGTAAACAATTCTATAGTAAATAATCATCTTACAATCCTCCCTCACAGGTCATGGTCATTTTTCAAAGCCCCATAGTCACGTTATCTATTATTATACATTCCTCCCTCAGAATTTATGGCATCATAATACTCGCTGAAATTTAGGTATTTAGGTATTTGTAATTGATGAGATTAAAGGGAGTTAAGGATAATTGGCCACTCAACCCTTTCAGTTTAATCCTTGCTCTGTATAGCTTATAATTCTTTTGAAGTCTTTATATATCAAAAAGCCAGTCCAACTCTAATTTTGGTTTGTTCCTTAAATTGGAAAGTAAATCTTAACTCTATAAATTGGATTTTCCTTAAGGATAAAAATATATAAATATTAGAATCAGTACTTTTTATGATAAATTTTCTTGATGCTATAAAAAAAAGGATTAGAATGAAACAAAAATATTTGATACAGCCTTGGAAAGAAAATGTTTATTGTAGGCATTCGTTTATTCTTGCTCTTTGTAACAACAAACATAAAAATCAGAAAGGCTTGGGGCGCCTGGGTGGCTCAGTCGGTTAAGCGTTTGACTTCAGCTCAGGTCATGATCTCACAGTCTGTGGGTTCGAGCCCCGCATTGGGCTCTGTGCTGACAGCTCAGAGCCTGGAGCCTGCTTCCGATTCTGTGTCTCCCTCTCTCTCTGCCCCTCCCCTGCTCATGCTCTGTCTCTCTCTGTCGCAAAACTAAATAAAAACATTAAAAAAAAAATTTAGAAAGGCTAATATTCTGTACAGCTATAGGTAGAGCAGACTGAGTCTTGATTACAACTGCATGCTGCTACAGACTGTTCGATTTATGCAAGAGTAATATGGGCTATGTAGACTTTGCAGTTCAATTAACCAACCAGGCTGTTGGGGTGCTGGTAGCAACAGCTGATCCTTCAAGGTCTACAAAATGATACACGAGGTAGTTAAGAGTTTTAAATTCTTGGACAGGAAATGGTGTGTGGACAACTGACACTAGTATAAATCCATTTCAAACTGTGTTTTTCTTCTTTCTTTCCTTTTTTTTTTTTTAGGAGAAATGCTGTACTTAACCAAGTATATCATGGGAATCTATGTATTTCCCTCCCTCCCTCCCAGTTCTGCTCTCATCCCCCCAAACTTGGATTCTGATTCTGAATTCTAAGGCAAAGGATAGAATAGGGAAGTGACTAGTTAACTTCTTTGATCCATAAACTTGAGTGTGTCAGTGTCAGGTAGTTCTGTGAAAATAAAGGTCATATTTCTTCTGTGTCAGAGTGAAGTACACATTTACGTTTGAATCAGTAGGCCATTGCCTTTTCTTTTTTCTGAAACAACCCTGGAATAGTAGGGTCCCTGGGATTGTTGAACCATGGGATATCTAATAACAGTTCAGTAAAACTAAACTTGAACTGAAATGTTCTTTGTGTAAGGTAGTCAGTTTTTTACTTTCTGGGCAAGAGATGACAGTCCCATGCCATGTAGCAATTTCATTTTTTTTTCTGAACTGGCAGTATTGGCAGAATAAGCTAACTTGTTACAGTGACTTTCTGAGACCATTTTAAAAACTCTCAAGTCACAGTTCACTGTGGTAAAAGTTACGTATTTGAAGTACATGTTAACACCTCTGTTTAAAAGGTACAGCATATCTTTATTAGGGATTGTATACTTAAGCCAGATTTTGGAGAATTTTTCCAGCGTTTACTTTCTCAGGATGGTAGAGAATTCTAGGTGTGGGTAAAGCTGGAGCCTTGGACAAGCTGTTTCAGTTTTTTCTCTATTTTTCCTTTGCTAGGTAGATTATATCTTTGGCAAAAGATGATTACACTAGCCTTGTAGGGAGTTAGCATCTCATTTTATGGATGGCACCTTGCTAGTTCTTTGTATCTTCAAAAAAATATTTAAGGCAGAAAAAGTTAATAATTAATAATCTACATTATTGTAGATTATTGTCTTGTATGATACATTAAAACACTGTACATACTTAGAATTCTCAGAATAACCATGCTATGATCTTTCATTGTAGGTCATGTGAAACTAACAGACTTTGGACTATGCAAGGAATCTATTCATGATGGAACAGTCACACACACATTTTGTGGAACAATAGAATACATGTGAGCTGCATGTTGAAAGAAATATAACTGGTTTGGGGGTAATAGCTGACTTTTACCTGGCTACGTAATAATAGTGTGCTATATTTTCGATAGCAACAATTGGCTCTGTATATTGTCTTTAAAATTCTAATTCAGACGACATGCAAATGGGTGAATTTTTTAGGAGTATTATTTTTCTCATTGTAGGGCCCCTGAAATCTTGATGAGAAGTGGTCACAATCGTGCTGTGGATTGGTGGAGTTTGGGAGCATTAATGTATGACATGCTGACTGGAGCAGTAGGTGCACAGTTAAAAGCTGCATGTATTCTGGTCTGTGCTGGGTAGTTATAAATCATTATAGGAAGAGACCTTTTCTGTGCTTTCTAAAAGTGTTACTGATGGAGTAAAAAAAAAAAAAAAAATCATGCTAATAATGCTTTATTAGTAGTACTTCCCCTGTACTTTTAAAAACATTTTTGTTTAAATGATCTGTCACGGCAGTCCTGTGAAACAGGTATAAAATAGGTACTGCCCTTATTTTGTAAATAGAGAAAGTAAAGAATATAAGCGCATGGCTCACATATTACCACACAAAGTTAATAGTGGAAACCCAGTTTCTTCTAGGATGTTGCTGTTTCTTCTGTCCCATTGCTTAAAAACTACAGATCTTTAGCAGTCAGCCCATATCACAGCATATATTTCTGATGTCTATGCATAACTGACTAATTCAGGAAATCGATGATTTTATTTTTTTTATATGCTGATTTTTCTCACTCTCTTCTGCTCCTAGCCCCCATTCACTGGGGAGAATAGAAAGAAAACAATTGACAAAATCCTCAAATGTAAACTCAATTTGCCTCCCTACCTCACACAAGAAGCCAGAGATCTGCTTAAAAAGGTAGGACACCAAACAATAAGCCACAACTACTGGGATTTAAATGGATATAATTGAATATACGTTTTGAATAAGGAATCATACACATATATTAAAAAAAGAAAGCCTACAGTTTTTGCAGGTAAAGTACAAATTTGTTTAAAGATTTTCTTTATTTTTTATTCCTAAACAGTATTTAGTAGTAATTAATAAATCATATTTTCTCAAAATAGATTAGCAGTATAGACAAGCAAATTTTATAAATGAAAACTAATCAATTTGACTAAGGTTCATCAATTTTTTTCCTCCTCCCTAAAGCTGCTGAAAAGAAATGCTGCTTCTCGTCTTGGAGCTGGTCCTGGGGATGCTGGAGAAGTTCAAGTAGGGATTGATCTGTTTGGTGGTTTGAGTGGAAGATAGTGCTAATTTTATGTATTTGTGAAGCTTGTATGTAGTTGTTTACAGCTTATTTTGTGATTGGTATAACTTCAAATAGGCAGTTACTTTGTCAATCCAGTGAAGTCTGTTTCCCTTGATTTTTCTTTCTGCTCCCTTTTTCTAGGCTCATCCATTCTTCAGGCATATTAATTGGGAAGAACTGCTGGCTAGGAAGGTGGAACCCCCTTTTAAACCTCTGTTGGTATGTATACACGAAAGCATATTATTTGAAAGACCTCGTGCTTTTTTAGAATAAGAAAATCTCAGAGCATTCAGAAACATTTTGTTTATACTAACAATTCGGAAAACTTTGACTTCTCTTCAGAGTCTTTATTCTATGCAGTCTTTTCAAGGACTTATTACCAGTAGCAATTGATGAGTGTAAGATGATTAACTTTTTTTTAATGGTTATTTTTGAGAGAGAAAGAGAAAGTATAAATGGGGGAGGGGCAGAGAAAGCAGAAGACAGAGTCCCAAGCAAGCTCTGCGCTGTCAATGCAAAGCCTGATGTGGGGCTCAAACCCACAAACTCTGAGGTCATGACCAGCGGCAAAGTTGTACGTTAAACCACCTGAGCCACCCAGATACCCCTATGTTAACTATTTTTAGGTTGGTTGCTAAAGACAATTAAATATTTCAAGTAGTTGGAACATTTTAAAATTTTTTTTTAGTGTTTATTTATTTTTGAAGGAAGGGAGACAGAGCATGAGTGGGGGAGGGGCAGAGAGAGAGGGAGACATAGAATTCGAGGCAGACTCCAGGCTCTGAGCTGTCAGTGCAGAGCCCAGCGCGGGGCTCAAACCCACAAACCACGAGATCATGACCTGAGCCAAAGTTGGTTGCCCAACAGACTGAGCCACCCAGGTGCCCCTAGTAGTTGAAACTTTTTTGCATTTTTTTTTTTTTTTTTTTTGCTTAGATCTACCCTATTTTATTTTAAAATAAAATTTAAAAAAATTTTAATGTTATATTTATTTGCTTATAAATGTTTATTTGTTTTGAGAGAGAGAAAGAACGTGAGGAGGGGAGGGGCAGAGAGAGAGGGCCAAGCAGGCTCCCTGCTGTCAGTGCAGAGTCCAGTGCACGGCTCCATCCCACGAACCGTGAGATCATGACCTAAGCTGAAATCAAGAGTCAGATGCTTAACGGACTGAGCCACCCAGGCACCACAAAAGTTTTATTTATTTAAGTAATCTCTGCATCCCACATGGGAGTTGACCTCACAATCCTGAGATCCAAGAGTCTCATGCTCTTCCAACTGAGCCAGCCAGGCGCCCCTATTTTATTTTTTATTTCTAATTGAAGTTTAGTTGATGTATAATATTATATAAGTTTCAGGTATGTAGCATAATGATTTAACATTTATATACATAACAAAATAGTCATCAAGGTAAGTGTGGTTACCCTCTGATTCAACCTTATTTTGAATTGAATTTTCTGGAAATTTTTTCTTAAAAATACAGCATATATGTGTATTAGTTTGCTAGGGTTGCTGTAACAAAGTACCACAGGCTAGGTGGCCTAAAGCAGAAGTTTATTGTATTCCAGCTCTGGAGACTAGATGTCCAAGGTTAAGATGTTGACAGGCTTGGTTTCTTCTGAAGGCTCTGAGAAACTTCTCTTCCATTCTGCCACTCTCCTGGCTTTTGGTGGTTTGCTAATAACAATCTTTGGCGATCCTTGGCTTGTAGGCATATCACCCGATCCCTGCTTTTATGTTTGCATTTTCCTTTTATGCAGATCTGTGTCCAGATTTTCCCTTTTTATCAGGATACCACTCATACTGAATTAGGATCTTCCCTGCTCCAGAATGGCCTCATCTTAACTAATTTCATCTTCACTGACTCTCATTCCAAACAAGGTTCCATTCGGAGGTCCTGGGGGTTAGAACTTCAACATATGAATGTTGAGGGGGACACAACTCAGATCATTACAATATGTTTATGAGTAAATGGGTTAGTGTGTTCTTGTCTTTCTCCCACCTCAGAATGTGAGAAAACATAGTTTATATTTCTTGAAATGAAGGTGGAGGAGGAGGAGGATAATGATGATGATAATTTGGTCCTGGAGCACAGGTTAACTTGCTTTAAAATTTTCACATATACAATTTTAAGGATAATTAACCCTCATGTACCAATTGTCCAGCTTGTCAGGTCATCTTATTTAAATGTAAATATAACTGCTATGCTATCATTACAACTAAAAAGCTGACAAGTTCCCCAGTTTCTTTTGCTTTGTTTTGCTCCCCATTGGTTTGTTTCAGTGATGATTCAATCAAGGTCTATGTACAGTTTGGTTATGGTGTCTCTTAGTTCTTTTTCCATCTGTAGATAATACCCACTCCCGCTCAATTCCTCTCCTGAGGACTTACTGAAGAAACTGGGTTATTTGTCCTGTAGGGTTCCTTACATTTTGATTTTGTTGATTTTTAACCCCATAGTGTCATTGACCATATTCATCTGTTCCCTGTATTTCCAAAACCTAGTAGTTAGATTTAGATGCTTAATCTGATTCTGATTAAACTTTTGATGTTGTATGTTTTGGTCATTTGTATTTTTTTTTTTTTTTTTTAGTAATGTTAGTGGTCGTTGATCATTGCCTACATCAGTAATTCTCAGCTAAGTTCAATTTGCCAAGGTTTGGAGACAAGTTGTCACAATTTGGGGAGGGGATACTATTGGAATGCAGTGGATAGAGGCCAGAGATGCTCCAGACATCCTGTATTACACAGGACAGGCCTCTACAACAAGAATTATGAAGCCCAAGATGTCAGTAGTGCGGAGATTGAGAATCTCTAGCCTAGTTTCAAGATTTCATTAGGGGTTTGCAAAATTGTTTTATTTTAATACTATTATTCATTCTTCATTACTGAATTTATCCATAAAGAGAAACTCTTACATTTCCTACAGGAAAGGCAGGATAAATGTTTCTTTCCCAGTTTTCAAAATAATAAATTAGTTCCATAACATCTTCCCAATTGACCAATGAATTGTATAATTTTTTTTTTAAGTATAATTATGAATTCATGCCTTTTATTTGTGTTTCAATCCATTGCACTAATCTTTTGTGATGCTCATCTTTTACCATCTTTGGATACCGGGTGCTTCTTCATATTGGTTCCTAAGCTCTTTTGACATGACCACAAAGTCTGTTGTACCAGAGAGAAAGAATTAAGGAAACACGTGTAGTTAGATTTAGGTGACATTTTTGTCAATAGTACCCAAAGCTATCTACACATTCAATGCAATCCCAATCAAAATTGCACCAGCATTCTTCTCGAAGCTAGAACAAGCAATCCTAAAATTTGTATGGAACCACAAAAGGCCCCGAATAGCCAAAGTAATTTTGAAGAAGACCAAAGCAGGAGGCATCACAATCCCAGACTTTAGCCTCTACTACAAAGCTATAATCATCAAGACAGCATGGTATTGACACAAAAATAGAACATAGGCCAATGGAATAGAATAGAAACCCCAGAACTAGACCCACAAAAGTATGGCCAACTAATCTTTGACAAAGCAGGAAAGAATATCCGATGGAAAAAAGACAGTCTCTAACAAATGGTGCTGGGAGAACTGGACAGCAACATGCAGAAGGATGAAACTAGACCACTTTCTTACACCATTCACAAAAAACAAACTCAAAATGGATAAAGGGCCTGAATGTGAGACAGGAAACCATCAAAACCCTAGAGGAGAAAGCAGGGAAAAACCTCTCTGACCTCAGCCGCAGCAATTTCTTACTTGACACATCCCCAAAGGCAAGGGAATTAAAAGCAAAAATGAACTATTGGGACCTCATGAAGATAAAAAGCTTCTGCACAGCAAAGGAAACAATCATCAAAACTAAAAGACAACCAACAGAATGGGAAAAGATATTTGCAAATGACATATCGGACAAAGGGCTAGTATCCAAAATCTATAAAGAGCTCACCAAACTCCACACCCAAAAAACAAATAATCCAGTGAAGAAATGGGCAGAAACCATGAATAAACACTTCTCTAAAGAAGACATCCAGATGGCCAACAGGCACATGAAAAGATGCTCATCGTCGCTCCTCATCAGGGAAATACAAATCAAAACCACACTCAGATATCACCTCACGCCAGTCAGAGTAGCTAAAATGAACAAAACAGGAGACTATAGATGCTGGCGAGGATGTGGAGAAATGGGAGCCCTCTTGTACTGTTGGTGGGAATGCAAACTGGTGCAGCCACTCTGGAAAACAGTGTGGAGGTTCCTCAAAAAATTAAAAATAGACCTACCCTATGACCCAGCAGTAGCACTACTAGGAATTTACCCAAGGGATACAGGAGTACTGATGCATAGGGGCACTTGTACCCCAATGTTTATAGCAGCACTTTCAGCAATAGCTAAATTATGGAAAGAGTCTAAATGTCCATCAACCGATGAATGGATAAAGAAATTGTGGTTTATATACACGATGGAATACTACTTGGCAATGAGAAAGAATGAAATATGGCCTTTTGTAGCAACATGGATGGAACTGGAGAGTGTGATGCTAAGTGAAATAAGTCATTCAGAGAAGGACAGATTCCATATGTTTTCACTCCTATGTGCATCCTGAGAAACTTAACAGAAAAGACCATGGGAGAGGGGAAGGAAAAAAAATGGTTAGAGAGGGAGGGAGCCAAAACATAAGAGACTCCTAAAAACTGAGAACAAACTGAGGGTTAATGGGGGGTGGGAGGGCGGGGTGGGTGGGTGATGGGTATTGAGGAGGGCACCTGTTGGGATGAGCACTGGGTGTTGTATGGAAACCAATTTGGCAATAAATTTCATTAAAAAAAAAAGATTTGGGTGACATTTTTCACAAGAAAATGTACTCAGAGTAGAATGTTGTTATTTCTCCCTGAGCAGTCTCAAGGGATGAAAGAAGCTATAGAAAGAAACTTTAGAGCATTTACAAACGTGTTTTGTGTTAAATCTCTGCTTCAGTAGTTTCTCAGGTTTATTATAAACCTGCAGTGGCCAACTGAGCAAATTATATCTAACAAGGAATTTAGCCAATGGACTAGGCACACTGAAGCTTTGTAAGTGGGGAAGATTGACATTCAGATTTTTTTGGAGGGGGTGGGAATGTGAGAGAGCACATGTGGGAGGAGCAGAGAGAGAGGGAAAGAGAATCCCAAGCATGTTCCATGCCCAACCCAGAGCCCAAAGCAAGGCTTGATCCCTCAACTGTGAGGTCATGACCTGAGTGGAAATTGAGAGTCAGATGCTTGGGGTGTGGGTGGGGCGTGGTGCCTGGATGGCTCAGTTGGTTAAGCGTCCAACTTCAGCTTGGGTCATAATCTCACAGTTCATGAGTTCAAGCCCCGCATTGGACTCTTTGCTGTCGGCAGGGAGCCCACTTCAGATCTTCTGTTTCCCTTTCTCTCTCTGCCTCTCTCTCTCTCAGAAGCAAATAAATAAACACTTAAAAAACAAAGATGCTTGGGGTGCCTGAGTGGCTCAGTCCGTTAAGCGTCTAACTCTTGATTTTGGCTCAGGTCATGATCTCACTTGAGCCGCGCGATGGGCTCCACACTGACAGTGCAGAGCCTGCTTGGAATTCTCTCTCTTTCTCTCTCTCCCCCCCCAACCTCCCCCTCTCAAAATAAGTAAACTTAAAAAAAAGCTAAAAAAAAAAGTAAAAAGAGTTGGACACAACTGAGTGAGCCACCCAGGTGATCTGACAGACTTTTTATAAGAATGATAAAGAATGGTAAAGGTGTACTATAATCTATTTTAATATATGTCTAAAGTTTGAAGGTGTAATTTGACCTTTGATACTTTCCACCTGTATTTATTCTTTAGTCTTTGCCTACTAAGAGTATTCCGATATTTTATTACAGTCAAATCCTGTGAAAAGAGTTCTATCTAGAGTCTTGTCTAATGCAAGTAATGCATTTGATTGATATATATAATACAGACATTCATCATTTTCTAATCATTTTGTTTTTTCATAAAGCAATCTGAGGAGGATGTGAGTCAGTTTGATTCAAAGTTTACACGTCAGACACCTGTTGACAGCCCAGATGACTCAACTCTCAGTGAAAGTGCCAACCAGGTCTTTCTGGTAAGTGAAAGAATTTCATATTGCCACAAGAAATTTAAGTATTAGGATGGGCCCTTTTCAATAAGAAAATTCAATTTGCTTCTTTGCAGTTCATGTAGATAACCTGAGATGCTATTTTTTATTAAGTTTTCTACCTTGCTAAGCTAAAAAATCCTCATAATCCAGATTCCATTTTAGCAGTTAGAATAGGACTGTATGATTCTTTGGAGTATACATGGGCCACTGACTTAAAATGATGTTTGGCTTAGCAAATCTCAATTGAAAGTCACACAGTTATAACAGTAGGAGGAGAAGAACTCACTGTAACTATTCTATTCCTGAAATAGCTACAAATTTTTGGTACTTTTTAGTGTAACTTTGTAGGGGATTTTTAACCTGTTAATAGTGAATATTTGGCATCAAAATATATTGGTTCATATGTAATAGTAAATCTATTAATCCTCATTGTAGAAGTTTCTGTACTGTTTTATACCTTGTCTCTTCAGGTAGAAAAAAAGCTTTTAGATTTTTTTTAAAGATTTTTTAGATTTTGATCAAAAACCTCATTTTGTATCTTTTTTTTTTGTTACTTGTCATTATCCTTTGTCATTTCTTTTTGGACTACATCTAGAGAGAGTGGAATATGGAGAAAGTAAGCATTTGGAAGGTTTTTTTTGTTTTTTGTTTTTTTTCCTATTTCTGAGTTTACCACATTTATCACCAACTTAATTGTTCATTTTTTTTATACTGTTCACAGTGTAATACACAGTAGTGTTGTATATTTTGGGGTGGAGGGTAAGTTCTAAAGTTAGCATGGAATGCAAAAATTGTGTATGGTCAAAATTATTCTTAAATCACCATAGTACAGTATGGCTTTGAGTAACTAACATTGAATAGTAATATTATAAGTGTATGATTGTATAGTGTTATAAGAATAGAGCATATATGCAAAATATAATTTTACAGTCTTTTTAATTACATAAGAGATGAAATATGAATGCATGTTGTTAAGTTTATATCTACACGATGCAAAGTATATCCCTTGGTAAAATATCTTGTGTTCAGTTAGTGAAGTAGACATGATTCATTTTATTTTTCTTTTCTAAATTTTTTTTTAACATTTATTTTTGAGAGACAGATACAGAGCATGAGTGAGGGAGGAGTGGAGAGAGAGGGAGACACAGAACCCAAAGCAGGCTCCAGGCTCTGAGTTGTCAGCACAGAGCCTAATACAGGGCTCAAACTCAGGAACCATGAGATCATGATCTGGGCCACCCAAGCACCCCAACAGGATTCATTTAAATTCTGGCATCGCTTTCTTTTTTTCTCTTCTGTGGAATTTTGTTTTCTACTGATGTGGAGTATATACCTTTGATTTAACATAGAGATCTTTTCCTCAGTTGGGCATTGCAGAGTTTCAACTAGTTTGACAATTTTCCCCCCATAAAAAAGTCTAGAAATTTCTTATCTCACTACAAAGAAATCCAAAGTTGTGGTGGCAAAATTTACATAACTAGGCTCTCATTGCCAGTTAAAGTATCGTTGAACTTTTCATAATTACTTAAATTGGCCAACTAATGAACATAAGAATAATTCATTTGTTAGGTTGTAGCCAGATTTCTGTATATAAAGTCAATCTCTTTAGAAATTGATAAAAATCAGTAACATCCTGCTTACTTGGGGATTGTGGTTATAACAACTTCAGTTTAATAATTATTTAAATTCCTCTCACAGAATTAAAGGAAATTCAAAGATGATCAAGGTACAGCCTGGTCCTCTTGGTAGTTATGGCTTTAGTTCACTAGACTATGTGGGGAAATGGCTTCTGAAGTCCACATGTACCTGTCACAAAGTATACGCACTAGAGAATGTACCTCACTCTTTAGGACTTCACCCAGAGCCTTGTTGAGTCGTTTTACTATAATTCATATGCCTATATATAGATGACTGGAATAATAAATAAAAGGAAAGATAGATGGAGGACTGATTGATATCAATTGATAGGACATTGGCAGCAAGAGAAAGGACAACTGGTGTGGCCTAATAGCAAGGTCCAAGAAAGAACTAAAGCTAGCAAAACCGAATAATTGCAAATTAAAAAAATTTAGTTTTTTTTTTAATCATGAAAATATCAAATCTATCCAGTCATTGGTATAAAATCAGAAGATCACACATGCCAATTTAAAGAATTGTGTTTTTAGGGGCGCCTGGGTGGCTCAGTCGGTTAAGCGTCCGACTTCAGCCCAGGTCACGATCTCGCGGTCCACGAGTTCGAGCCCCGCGTCGGGCTCTGGGCTGATGGCTCAGAGCCTGGAGCCTGCTTCCGATTCTGTGTCTCCCTCTCTCTCTGCCCCTACCCCGTTCATGCTCTGTCTCTCTCTGTCTCAAAAATAAATAAAAACATTAAAAAAAAAATTTTAAAAAAATAAATAAAAATTGTGTTTTTACTTTGTCCTAATAATGAGAAACTGGGGAGTGATAATCTTAGTTGCTTATGTGCATGTGGCTAGAAACCCTAGAATTTTCTTTGCATATATCATATTTAATATCTTAATGTGGAGCCTACAATGTCCTGTTTTGTTCTGCTCCTTTCAGTAGAGTAGAATATTCTTTGCTGGCATACGAGGCTCAATTAAATTCTGCCTTCTTGAGGTCTGTGCCTCAAGAAATGCTTGGAAAGAAGCTAACAGATGTGAAATGAGACTGGGGAGACGGGTGTATACAGAGCAGTGGGTTTAGGTGTGCATTGTTGTTTTGGTGTGTCAGAGACTGAAACTACATTTTCTTGATTTATATAACAAAATGCCATTCTGTAGTCTACTTTTTCTGTCTTTCAGGGTTTTACATATGTTGCTCCATCTGTACTTGAAAGTGTGAAAGAAAAATTTTCCTTTGAACCAAAAATCCGATCACCTCGAAGGTTTATTGGCAGCCCGCGAACACCTGTCAGGTATTCAGAGTTTGTTGTTCTCACTGTCTTTCTTTCTTTCTTTTCTTTTCTTTCTTTGTTTAACCTAGAAGAGCATCACTTAAATGTGTGCCAAGTTACATAAACAAAAGAGGTGTCATACTCTATTTGGCTAACGTAAGAACAGCATCTACATCTTCGTATATTGAATGCTATATAGTTTACCTTCCCTCCTGTGAAAGAAAGTAAGCTACTGTATTGGCAAATGTCTTCTTTACCCATTCATTCAACATTTATTGTGTGCCAGGGGCTGTGCTACATGCTGGGGACACGTGATTAACATAGGAATTGTCCTTGTTCTGATGAAGCTTACAATTGAGTGAGAAGAGAGTCACAATAACTAAAGAAGGAAATACAAAAAATATGTAAGCACAAGTAGTGTTCAAGTACTATTTGAAGAAAAATAGAGTGTGGTGGTAGAGAGCAGAGAATAATAACAAGGGGGCTCCTATTCATGGTCGTCAGAGAAAGGTCTCTCAGGTGAAGTAACATCTAAGAATGAAGAGAAAAAGCCACTCATACAAAAAATAGAAGTACAAGGGTGTTACAGGTACAGCAACAGCCCATGCAAAAGCCCCAAGGGAGGAAAAATCTTGGTCTTCATAATGAAAGGGTGGTCAACATTCCTGACATGTGAGTTTGTCTTAAATACATTTATCTTAAATGCAGTGGGAAGCTGTTTTAAGTAGGGAAGTACAATGACTTTAAAAAAAAAAAAAAAAAAGTATCATTGAGTATTTTACAGAGGCAGGTACAGAGATAAAGAGACCAGTTAGGAAAATCTAGCAGTTAGTCTAGAGGAGCAATGGCTCAAATTTAGCCTTTGTACTAATTCACACAAAAATAAAATTGAATGAAAATAAGTGTCATCCCTTTAAATGTAAGGGAAATATTTCCTGTTGAGATAATCCTTGAGATAAATGAATGATAGCTCTTCCTTGTCTTAAAGCCCAGTCAAATTTTCTCCTGGGGATTTCTGGGGAAGAGGTGCTTCAGCCAGCACGGCAAATCCTCAGACACCTGTGGAATATCCAATGGAAACAAGTGGAGTAGAGCAGATGGATGTGACGATGAGTGGGGAAGCTTCAGCACCACTTCCCATACGACAGCCGAACTCTGGGCCATACAAAAAACAAGCTTTCCCCATGATCTCCAAACGACCAGAGCACCTACGTATGAATCTATGACAGAGCAATGATTTTAATGAATTTAAGGCAAAAACAGGTGAGGAAGGGATATGTGAGCATCCTGTAAAGTGAAACAAGAAAGCTCAAAATGACAGTCTTGAAGAGTCAGTGTCATTACATTGAACACTTTGGACAGAGGAAAAATAAACATGGATTTTAAAAAAATCAATCAATGGTGCAAAAAAAAAAAAAAAACTTAAGCATAATAGTATTGTGGAACTCTTAGGCACATCAATTGATTCCTAGCGACATCTTCTCAACCTTATCAAGGATTTTCATGTTGATGGCTCAAAACTGACAGTATTAAGGGTAGGATGTTGCTTCTGAATCACTGTTGAGTTCTGATTGTGTCGAAGAAGGGTTATCCTTTCATTAGGCAAAGTATGAAATTGCCTGTAATACTTGCAACTAAGGACAAATTAGCATGCAAGCTTGTTCAAACTTTTCCAGCAACATGGAATCAAAGACAAAAGAAACTTAACAGTTGATGTTTTACGTGCAAACAACCTGAATCTTTTTTTTATATAAATATATATTTTTCAAATAGATTTTTGATTCAGCTCATTATGGAAAACATCCCAACTTTAAAATGCAAAATTATTGGTTGGTGTGAAGAAAGCCAGACAACTTCTGTTTCTTCTCTTGGTGAAACAATAAAAATGCAAATGAATCATTGTTAACCACAGCTGTGGCTTGTTTGAGGGATTGGGGTGGACATGGGGTTTATTTTCAGTAACCCAGCTGCAATACCTGTCTGTAATACTAGGAAAAAAAAAATCTATTTAATCATTTCTACTTGCAGTACTGCTATGTGCTAAGCTTAACTGGAAGCTTTGGAATGGGCATAACTTGTATGTCCTACATTGCATCCTTGTCCTGGGCCTGCATTGCACTGGAAAAATATCGCCCCCTGTTCTTATACCAGTATTTGGTTCAAGACGCCAAATATTTTCAGCCTATGGCTGAAGAAGGATGGAAAAGAGGATAAAATACATACTGAGGGCAGTAAAGTGAGGGAGAGAGGGAGATCCAGGGGAAGAGGGTGTTATCATGTTCCACTCTCTATGTCTAATCTCTTTACAGCAAATTGTTAAGATTTTAAGTTTTACTTTTAACTGTTTTTGCTGTCTACCTTCCTTACATTTTTTTCCTCAGCAGTTTCAAAAGGAAAAAGAGTTTCTTCTATACTGGGGCTACATTTTTTGATTGTAAAAACATTTGATGGCCTTTTGATGAATGTCTTCCACAGTGAATAAGAAAACTTAGTGGTTTAATTTAGGAAACATGTGAACAAGACATTATGTTTTTGAAATTGTAACAAAATCTACATAAGTGGTATACAGGTACAAAGAATAAAAATAAAGGTAACTTTACCTTTCTTAAATACTTCCTGCCTTAAAGAGCGCATTTCCATGACTTTAGCTGGTGAAAGGGTTTAATATCTGCAGAGCTTTATAAAAATACATTTCAGTGCATACTGGTATAATAGATGATCATGCAGTTGAGTCTTATCACCTCCTTTTGTTATAATGTCTTCTGAGTGTGCAAAGTCAATTTGTAATATTTTGCAACCCTACAATTTTTTTAAATAGTTGCTGCTTGCTATGTTCTTCAAACCTTTTTGAGCCATAGGATCCAAGCCATAAGATTCTTTATGCATGTTGAATTCAGTCAGAAAAGAGGAAAGCTTTGCTTATTTAAATGGCAATTCAAGTGAGATGAGATGAAATCCTATGACACTGAGCAAAATAGAACCATGAAAAGTGATTGGAAATATACCTTTTCAATTTTGGCAATAAATGAAGAAATTGGTAACAGTTCATCTTTGGACAGAAAGCCTTTTATTTTTTTATTTATTTTTTTATTTTATCACTTCCTCTAGACCCCCTCCTCCCTTATTGCAGCAGCCTACTGAGAACTTTGTAATTGTAGCTAGTAAATTAGAAGCTACAATAAATGATAAGGGCAGAATTGTACTTAACGTGCAGAGCTTTGTTCTATGACAGTTGATGTCTGAAAAACTAGAACCCAAAAACTATGGTGATAAGTATAGACTTTCTTTCAGATTGTGAATGACTTGTGCTACTCTGATACTTGTTTTCAAATGTGTTTACTAACTGTAGTGTTGACTGCCTAACCAAATTCCAGCAAAATTTTTACCCTAAAATATTCCTCCTCAGTCCTATTTGCTAGTAACATTTGCACTGTGATTGGCTGGCTATATAACCACCCCATAGTTAAACTATTTTCATAATTAGCACTGCCAGCAGTAGTGTCACACACCGCAAATTTTCTGCATAAAATGCATTAATTACATATTTACCATCCATACAAATAGCTTTCAGACTTAATATTGAGTGAAATTAATTTCCTGTGCTGAGGCAAGTTCACTGAAAAATTGTTTTATAAATGGATATCCCTACTCTGACTGTGAAACATGTCAAGTGCCACTTTTAGTGTCACAGACAGAAAGCACACACCTATGCAATATGGCTTACCCTATATTTATTTGTAAAAATCCAAGCATAGTTCAAAATGTATGATGTCAATATTACTAGTCTTAAGTTTCTAAGAGGATTCTTTATGATTATTCCAGGTAAGTGTATAAAAGAGATTAAGTGCTTTCCTTTCATCACTCGATTATTTTCTTTAAAACCAGCTATTACAGGATATTTTTTTACTTTATACATGTTGTTTTTTAATTAAAATCACTGAGAACTGAACTCTACTAATTTTGATTTTATAAGGTTTGTAGCATTACAGAATAAACTGGGATTTATAAACCAGCTGTGATTAACAATGTAAAGAATTATTGAACTTGAACCAGATATTTTGGAAAATTATATTATTTCTTTTTCCCCTTTATGGTCTCACGTAATTTGAATCCTTCAAGGAGACTTTTTTCCATACTATTTTTTGAGATAGAAGATAATTGGGGGGTGGGAGGTAAGAATGCATGTATGATACTCCATAAATTCAACATTCTTTAATAAATGATTATAAGCAATACGCATCTTCGATAGTATCAATATACTGAGCCTTCAATTTTATTTTAGTTTAAAGAAAGATTTTTTTTTTAATGTTTATTTTTGAGGGAGAGAGAGAGAGTGCGAGTGGGGCAGGGGCAGAGAGAGAGGGAGACACAGAATCTGAAGCAGGCTCCGGGCTCTGAGCTATCAGCACAGAGCCTGATGCAGGGCTCGAACTCACAAACTGTGAGATCATGACCTGAGCTGAAGTCGGATGCTTAACCAACTGGGCCACCCAGGCGCCCTGAGCCTTCGATTTTATATTTAATGTAGGACCTATTTTGGTTAGTCAGTCATGTGGTTCCTAGTCTACAAGGGTTAGATCTAAGAATATTCCCATGAGAAATGTTGAATTTATGAAGAATGGATTTTGAGGCTTTGAAAATGGTTAATTTCTCAAAAACATCAGTATCCAAACATCTACCCTTTTTCATAGGAGTAGACACTAGCAAGCTGGACAAAATAATCATAAAAGTATTTGTCACACCATGACCTGTGGTCTGTTACTGATTGATATAAAACTTTTGTGTGTGATTCTTAATTTATCACTACAGCACAAATGTTATCTCAGTGGATTATTTGAAGTAACATCTGAAAAATGGGTTCATCTGTGTTCTTTAATTATTTTATTCCTGTCCCAAGTTGGCTTTGCATCTATCAGAGTAAATATTAAGCTGCCTTATTAGGAGTGCTATGAGGGTAACACATTTTTCTGCTTTTCATCTTGTATTTAGTTTACTGTATTAAGTATTTGATTTCGGATTGAATGAATGTAAATAGAAATTAAATGCAAATTTGAATGAACATAAAATAGAAGTGATTTTTTTTTTTAAATCCACAGATAGGAAGAAATAACTATCAGGTGCACAAATGGTTTCAGTAATTATTTTCATTAATATACCAGATATGTTCAGGTTCTCATATTTAGTAACTACTTATATATATGAGGACTAACAGTTGTAAAAACTTTCTGCTGAGAAATTGAAGCTACTTAAATATATAATAAGTTTTAGTACTAATATATATTAGATGTTACACACTTGTAATTTCCAAGTTCTGTCCAATAGTTGAATTGGTTACTTTAAAAAAAGCTCATGTGAAAAATTATGTGAAACTAGTTTCGTTACAGATACACTAGGAAGACTTTCTTGTCCTAACAAGTTTGTTCAGCCACACTTGTCAACAACATTTGATCATTGGGTGTGTATGTGCTACATAATGTCATGCCCCAAATCTGTTTTTAACTAATGTCTCAACATATCTAGTGTAAGATGGGTGTTTTGTATAAGCCACTTATTTGAGGCAATTCTATCACACTTGGATGATTTCTCTATAGAAGTTCTCAAACTGACTTTTTTATTAAACATAGTTGCAGCTCCTTTTTTTTTTTTTTTTTTTTTTGGAGAGAATGTGAGCAGGGGAGGGACAGAAACAAAGGGGGAGAGAATCCCAGGCAGTCAGTGCAGAGCTTGACACAGGGCTCAAATTCACCAACTGTGAGGTCATGACCTGCACTGAAACCAAGAGTCGGACTGAACCACCCTGGTGCCCCATAGAGTTGCAGCTCTTAATGCTGATAAAACGATCTTTAAGAGGGTGTGATCTGAGTTCACAGAGTAAGTGGGTTTTTGAATCCCTATTCCCATTTTTGAGGTGAAAGAGTTTAAGTAGAGAAATGCTTCCAGTTCATTAGTGTTATTGGTAGATGGCATAGCTCTCCTATTACATCCCCCCCCCCTTTAAATTCATATGAACTGCTTTCTTGTTAATTCATTAGGAACAAAAACCCATCTGCCTATCATGGACCTCCTTTTTATTAAATCATCTTAAGAAACAAAGCTATCCATATAGCCACAGAGTAAGAAGAGTAGGTAGGTATTTTAATAGGGCTGAAATAACCCATGTAGTAAGATGTTATTCTTGTGTTCATGATAGGAATTCAACACACCTCTTTCGCACCCAAATTCTAATCTCAAATTGTCTTTCTCACCTATCTCCTACTGTATACCTAAATAACTTGCCTCACCACAGTCAAGAAGGTGATTTAAGGCCAAATAAGCTTGTTTCAATATTTGCAACTGTTCTCAAATTAGATAATAGATTTAAATATGTCCTCACTGAATAGAAACAGTTGTACTTATAACCTGGCAGTATTTACCTATAGCAAAAATAGTTACAGGCTTTCTAATGTTCTTGTGTCAATTTGGGTGGCCATACAGGCAAGAAAGTGGCTTTATCTGTAGCTGGTTGGTCACTATCCTTATATTAATCCATATTCTAGTTCAGACTTTGTCTTAATACTGCCAGATTTGTTTTCTACCTCCCAGCTCCTCCTTTCCAGTATCTTTTCCTTGGGTGCAAACTGATTAATGGTAATTGAAAAAATGGGCAGAAGTTATACTCTAGATGTAACTAGCCTTTCATACTTCTGTTATAGATTTGATTCTGCCTTAAAGGTTTCATGGGGAGAGAGAAAATGCCTCATTCCCTTTTCCATTACCCTGCACAAATACCTAGAGGCAAACAAACCACACTATCCAAAACTTTTGGTGCAAGCCTCTGAGTGCAAACTTTAATCTCCCAAGTAACAGTGACTTAAGCATAAGATTCCAAAACTCTTTGGAGAAGATTAGTTATAAGGGGAATTCTTTTGTAAGAGTTTGAGTGGGTCTTATTTGTCATATTATTGAAATCATCAGTGGAGCCAGCTATTTGTAATTCATGTCAATTATTTTAATAGTTACTTCAAGATAGTTCATGGCACTATACAAAAAGCAAGATCATGAACATTAAAGCTGACAGAAGGATTGTATGTATGAGGTCCACAAACAATGAGTTCAAATAATCTATTCTCGATTGCTGATCATCTTACAGAGAACAATACAATATTAAAATATATCATCCTCAGTAAATTTAATCTTCACTTAGAAAATCTGATTGTTTACAGGTAAAAAATAGTATTTAGAACTTTCATTTAAAAATACAAACTTTATGCAAATTTAAGAATTTTTAGAATGGGAATTATAAAAGTCAATGCTAAAGAAAATTCTACTTTCAGATAATGTGTATCTTAAAATATTATGAAAAATATTCTTTATTCTGAAAACAATGTCAGGAAAGAATACCTGAGTTCCTCCAAAATCACTAGTTTTAGTTACCCAATTGACATTTTGGTAACATTAATGAGAAAACATTCACAATTTAACACTGCAACCACCTGTCAAATAATTAGGACAGGATAAATGTTCCATATTCATTAGGTCGAACATTACTTACATATTTTTTAAAACATAAGGTTCTTTAATCTTTTGATAAATTAGATTACACACTTAAGTCTTACTATAATAGTCTAAAATCATTTGGAAACATTTTCCTTAATGTCTAGTCCTGAAAACCCATTCTAATGTCTTTATCAATTGTCAGTGTAACCAAATAAAATTAGTGTTTTGTGGCCTTCATAGTTTATACAACTTAGTATATCTGAAGGTGGGATGAAGTGGCTCCATCTTTCCATTTGTTTATATGGTCTGAGATGACAGTTCTGCACAGTGGACATGTTTTCTCTCGATTAAACCATAAGGTAATGCATTCTTCACAAAATATATGCTGTAAAGGAATTAAGAATTAGATTTTATACTTAACATTTTAATTTTAAAATCATCACATTGCAAAGAATCATACTTTAGAGCTGAAAGGAATTTTGGAGAGCACTAATCCCTTCATTTTACAAATGAGAAAACAAAGTACGACATTCAAGAACACAAAGCGGTATTAGTGGTAGAGCCACTAGTGTTCTTTTGACTATACTATTCAACTACTTTTAATAAGATATAAGCTATCCCTGGGTAATAACTTTAAGATCAAGTATTATGACCTCCTGTCTTAAAGTGTTTGAGAATAACTGCCATAAAGTATAGGAAAGGGACTTACACGATCCAATAACAAATGCTGGTATTCTTAAAGACTAGTAACCAGTTGTTAAGAGTAGCCTGTTTTCAAGTCATTTTCGTATCCAGTCTGCCATCTGAATTATTTTTCCCCCACATACCCTCCTCTGCATACAAATCATTAGAACATAAGGAACAAGGTTTAGCTAATCTAACAAACCCCTGATTATAGGGAAGAAATTTCTAGTATGTGCCCTGAATGCTACTTTATGCTAAACATTGCAGATTTTTCCTTGTAGCTAACATAAATATGACAGAGAAATGCTGTATTTGGTATGCTTAACAAATCTACTTACCTGACAGATGAGCAGAACTGGTTTTTGAAATTCAGCTTGACATACTGAACAAATATCATCCACATCTGAACACTGTCTCTTGCTGGCAGCCACTCCGTAACTCTGTGAAGATAAAAAGTTCTGTTTATCTACAAATCTTTCTTTCCTGTTCCTCAAATACATAGGTGATGCTGTATTTCTCAAATCTCCCTTGAACTAGGCATTTGAAAACTCTGCCGAAGGATACAAACATTTCAAAACTGAACTACGTATGCAGAACCATGTGTGTCTTGGATTGCATGCACCAAGATGAACTCATTAGATACACAATAGGATCTTGGAAGATGGTTAGATTTATTGGATTCCCACATGATAGTGCTAGAAATTCAACGGACTTAAGAGACTAAGCAATCTGAAATATAATTACTATAAAATCTACATTCATGTATTGTGTGGGTGGCCCATATTGCCAAATAACCCACATATTACCTACAGCAGTGGTTCAAAAGAGTCCATTCAGAGCTTGGCTGCCTGAATGTAAGTCATGTGGAGATAGCTTTAAAAATAGATTTCTGTGCTCCACACTGGAGATTGACTCAATAGGTCCAAACATACTGTTATAATAAGACCCAGGAGTCTAGTATTTTAAAGTTCTCTAGGTGAATTGAACGTAAAGAAGTTTTGGGGACCACTGAACATGTCCTGTTACTGAATTTAAAAATAATTTGAATTGTCATCCTTAATTATCACAAGTCAGAGAACACTTAGTACTAGGAAAAAATAAAATTTTACAAAAGAACCAGTATTGCAAAATGTCACAGACAGAGTTGTACTGTCAAAACTAACAGACTAACACAATTTCTTAAATTTTCTTTTCTCCTACTACAGTCCTTAAAAGTTCTTGATCTGTTTAAGATCTTAATAACTTCCTCACCAAATTCAATAGAATGTAGTCATTAACTAGACGTGAGAAGATTTTACAAATGAGATCACCTTTTTGTAGAAATGAGGAAAGGGTGGCTGAAGAGAAGTAAGTACACCCAAGTTCAGTTATGGTAATGAGAGCAAAGCATGACTTGACTCAACAACCTAAAGCTAGGATCTAAACTTCTTTCACTAAATACTGAGAGTTAACAAAATCAAACTAAAATTCAAAGGATAAAAATATTTAAAAGTAAGATTTCTGTTTTGGGTCTGGTGATGTTCAAGATTCCAGAAACAAATCAGGATACTGATGGATGATCCTGGTGCCAATTTACCTTCATTAAAATGTCATTTAGCAGAGTACACTGCAGATACAGAAGCTGACAGCTTTTAAAACAGCACTCCTTGGGCACCTGGGTGGCTCAGTCAGTTGAGTGACTCTTGGTTTCGGCTCATGTCATGATCTCATGGAGGTCGAGCCCCACATGAGGCTCTGTGCTGACAGTGCAGAGCCGGCTTGACATTCTCTCCCTCTTTCTCTGCCCCTCCCCTGCTCGCTCTCTCAAAAATAAATAAGCTTAAAAACAAAACAGCACTCCCATCTGGGATTTTGCAGACTCCCTTCAGGTGAAGACCTCTCTTAATGGTGATTGCCATTTCTCTGGCAAAGTTAAGGAACATGTGTATATGTGTATTCCTGAGAGACTCAAGAATAAATCAAAGAGTATCAATGACTATGATTTCTCTTTATGCCTTACAGAGAAAGAACATCAAAGTATTTTAGCACAAGCGTTACTAAATTATAGTAAAATGGTTGGTACTCCTATAATCAATTGAATAAACTCCATCAAAATGGAATTCTCAATTTTATTATATCTTGTCTAAAGAGAGAAGTCTGAATAGGATGCAGCAAAACTTGTTATTAAATTACTAGCTCTAGGGGCACCTCGCTGGCTTAGCTGGTTGAACGTGCACCTCTTGATCTTGTAGTTGTGAGCTCACTTTAAAAATGAAAAACATTACTAGTTCTATCTAGCCAAAGAGTGTCCACATATAGGTACTGAGAACCTTTGAGACTACTAAATAGCAAATGAGCCTCTCTCTGCAATTTGTAACATCAGTGGAATCACGTAATAATCAGGTTTATAGTTGACACTGGAGTCTCAACTTATTGTTAAATAAATGAGAACTTACTTGAGAACTTGTGCATACAGAATTGACTACTGGTGGGGAAATTTTTTCAGTAAGAAAATTTCAAGGGGTATTTTTGGTAATGAGTTTTTCTCAAATTAACAATGAGCACTCTTACAGGAGCTGAATAAGAACTTAATGGAAGTACACAAACCCACCACTTGTGAATTTTTTAAAAAGGAAGAGGAACAAAAGTTCATGACAAGATTTTTATGGGAATGTATATAAATCCTTACATCAAGTGATTTGAAGGGCAAGAGGCATATTCAAAAATATAGGCACTGCATCAACTATCAGGTAGTTGTCAACATGCAAGTCATAGAGGGGTGTCTGGATGGCTCAGTCACTTAAGCATCCGGCTCTTAATTAGGCTCAGGTCATGATCTCAGGGTTCCTGAGATCAAGCCTGGCATCAGGCTCTATGCTGATAGCACAGAACTACTTGGGATGCTCTCTCTGTCCCTTCCCCATATCCACACATGCTTCTCTCTCTCTCTCTCTCTCTCTCTCTCTCTCTCTCTCTCTCTCTCTCTCTCTCTCAAAATAAGCATTAAAAAAAAAAGGAACTGATTATAGCCCCATGTGCCAGAGTACTAAAAAAGCATGTAATTATGAAATCCACACCTTTTTTTTTTTAAAGTAAGCTCTACACCCAACATGGAGCTTGAACTCAAGAACTAAGATCAAGAGTCACATGCTCTGCAAACTGAGCCCACCAAGTGCCCCATGAAATCCATACTTGTAAAATTTATGAACTAAAACATTTTTATAATGAAGAAAGGTAGGGGCGCCTGGGTGGCTCAGTCAGTTGAGCAGTTAACTTCAGTTCGACTTTGGCTCAGGTCATGATCTCATGGTTTGTGAGTTCGAGGTGCGTATCAGGCTTGCTCTTGTTAGTGCAGAGCCTAGTTCAGATCCTTTGTTCCCCCTCTCTCTCTGCCCCTGCCCCACTTGCACTCTTTCACTCAAAAATAGATAAACCTTAAAAAAAAAAAAAAAAAAAGGTAAAAAGTGTTTTTAACTGATAAAAAGTACTTACTGGTCGTGTAAAAAATATTCGCAAAACCCGTCGGAAAGTTCTCAGATGTCCAAAAAAGTCCAAAAGCTGAAAGAGGAAGTAAGAATTCCTGAATTCAAAGAGCCCTATCTGTTAAACCTAGAGGGGCACCAGGGTGGCTTGGTCAGTTAAACGCCTGACTTTGGCTCAGGTCACAATCTGGAGATTAATGGCTTCAAGCTCCCCATCAGACTCTGTGCTGACACCTCAGAGCCTGGAGCCTTCTTCTGATTCTGTGTCTCCCTCCCTCTCTGCCTCTCCCTTCTTCTCATGCGCATGCTCTCTCTCTCAAAAATATACATCAAAAGGCACCTGGGTGGCTCAGTTGGTTGAGTGTCTGACTTTGGCTCAGGTCATGATCTCATGGTTCTTGAGTTAGAGCCCCACGTGGGGCTCTGTGCTGACAGCTTGAGCCTGGAGCCTGCTTTGGATTCTGTGTGTGTGTCTCTCTCTCTGCCCCTCCCCCACTCATGTTCTGTCTCTCAAAAATAAATAAATGTTAAAAAAAAAATTTTTAATCTATACATATACATTAAAAATTTTTTTTTAAAAACCCCAGAGATTAAAGCTCAAATCCCATCATATCAAATACTGGTATTAACGTAATGCTCATTGCGTATTCACTTCATTGTAAATATATTTAAAGTCCAATTATGGAATATTTTACTCCATTTACTGATTTCAGCCAACTTTTTATCTTCCACTCCTCTCCACCCATTTGCCCATCCTCCCATCCCTTTTATAGATTTCAGCCAACTCTTGACCAAAATGAAGTACATGTGAATAGAGTTACAATTTAGTTAAGACAAATATAACTGTCAAAGACCAGGCACTTTTAAAGTAGCTTTTTAAAAGTTTCATATTAATTTGAGGGGAGGAGGATAGTATTTT
This sequence comes from Neofelis nebulosa, assembly GCF_028018385.1. Classification (NCBI taxonomy): domain Eukaryota; kingdom Metazoa; phylum Chordata; class Mammalia; order Carnivora; family Felidae; genus Neofelis; species Neofelis nebulosa. Next base: position 48,757,576 of record NC_080797.1, read on the forward strand.
TGTGTATGACAGATGCTACTGTTGGGGATGAATATGTTCTATTCTACCCATGCTATCTGGAGCTCCACTGTCCCAATTAAATGTAAGAACCACTAGATTAAGATAAAGACATATATTTCCATTTTTCCATTTCTAAACAGATACAGAACCTGTCATTACTTCAAACTAGTGATATAAACTATAAGACAGTCAAGGGGAAAAGCAGTAGTATGTAAAATCTGTCATCATCATATGAATCATACAATGACAAGATTTATAACATTACCTACTTTTAGTATGAGGTAGAGTAAAGCCAGCAATATCCCAAGACTCCGTCTAGTCACATTACCAAACTCCCCATAGCTTATAAAGTAACGAAACCAAACTGGTATGGGAACAAAAGTTCGGTAATACTGACATAATTCTTCTAAAAGCATATACCAGTAACCCTAAAAAGAAAGGAAAAAGAAAACAGGGCTATATAAGCTACTTACATAGCACAAATATTTCATATTGGATTGAGATCATCATGAGTACATAGCACAACTCAATTATAAAATTTTTACTGAATATGAGAAAAAACACATGAAAAACTGCCTGTAGTCAGTTATAAATAACTAATTGATAAAGCCCTGGAGGAGAATGGAAGTACAATCTAAATAGTATTTTTCTATATGTGATGTGAGGATTATTCTGAAGCAATGTAATTCTGATTTTACAGAATTTGGAATAGATTATTTAAGTTCAGGTCTTTGAACAAATGGTCTCTAGTCTAAGGTAATACAGATAATTAAAATTAGGTTATTTAGGAAACTGAAAAGTTATAAAAGAGTCATTTCAACAAAGACTAAATAGTATTAATGTGGTTTGCTAATATTGTTCCAATAAAACATGTTGGTTTCTTACCTTGGATTTAAAAGGCATGATGAAAGAAGGCATCAACAAAATAAGGCATTTTAAGCCCATGAAGAGGAATTTCAGAATGAAGTCTGTAATTCCAACAATCCAAAGTACTTCCCAGAAGCTTGAATGGTCCAAAGTAGGATTTAAAAAAATTAAGCTACCAAGAGAAAAACATCAAAACTTACCAAAACAATATACAAAGGTCAAGTTTTGATAGGGGTTTTAAATTTGCTACCAAGTATTTTACTTTGATATGTAAAAAATGTGAGTTTGGCAAGATGTTAGAGTTCATGTAAATAAAATGGAAGATCATTTTGCTTAAAGGGACTTTTCAAATGTTTGAATTTCAAATCTTTCCTCCATAGAATAAAGAAAAAGAACAGTCTTTCTAGCATGTCATGGCTGGAAAGCTACCCTGTAATCTAAAGAATTCACTAAATACTAGACGTCCACCATTCTCTTCTCAACCAATTCCAATCAGGGTTCCATCTCCTTTCCACTGAATTGGTTTTGTCAAGATCACCAATTCCTTCTGTCTTGCTAAACTCAAAGGTCACTTCTCGTTTTCCATCTTCCCTCCCTGAATTATTTTCTTCTTAGACTTCTAACATCACACTTTCCTAGTTATTCTCATTATGTAACTGATGGTTCCTTAAATATCCTTTGCTGCTCCTCCTCTGATTAATGTCCAGTCCTGGGCCCTCTCCTCTGTCTACACTTTCTTTCCCTGATTAGTCTTCATGAATTCCATGGTTTTTAGGTCTATCAACCATCTGCTGGATACCACCAAAATTTAAAGCCCTAACTTTGACAATGAGCTCATGACATATAGCTACAATCACTTTAAGAGTTCTACATGGCCTCTCAAACTTTACATATTCAAAGCAAAACTGATCTTCCCCTCAAAACCAGTTCTCTTTCCAGTCTTTCCTAGCCCATAAATGAACCACCACCCAGCCAGTTGCTAAAACTAAATCCCAGGGGTCATCCTGGATTCTTACCTCCCATCAACACACCCAATCCAATTTGAGTGGTATTGGTTCCCTCTATACACTGTTTCCTAGATTTGTCCCATCTCTCCCAACTCCGCTAAAACCAGGACTTCTAATCATCGGATTAAAGCTAAAAATTAAGAACACTTCCATCTGACCTGGAAATTTAACAACTATCCTTTAGTAAGTCTTCTTGCTTCTAGAAACAAAGATCATGTGTTCTTACCCACCCCGCCCCCCCCACAAGTAACTAAGAGAAGTGACAGACATGTTAATTAGCTTGATTGTGATAATCATTTCACAATGCATACATATGTCAAAACATCATGTTTACATCCTGAATACATACAATTTTGTCAAAAATAAATAAAAATTTTAAAAGACCACCACCAACACCTAACGGTGTTTAAAACCACTGATTATATAAGTAAAAATTTAAGTATCGAAAACTAAAATAGTACCTGCTATGAGCCAAGGCACTTAGTATACAAATCTGAGTAAGTCACTTAGAGCTATTATCTTGGAAGGAGAGGGACCGGTAAAAATTGAACTCTAACAATAAGTATGTGTAAGTTAAGATATATACAAAGTGCTATGGAATAAATTTTTACATAAAAAATATGATTGTGTATTTGTACCTCAAATTACCTGTAATAAAGTGACTGAGAATGAAAAGTGTAATATAAAAGAACAGAAGATCCTGCTAAGAATACCAGTAACCAAGCACACTGAATCTTGGAGCACCTTTCCTGAAAAATAAACAATTTTATAATTTGTTATTATGAATTATGCCAGAGTTATAAATATTTAACTATTTTACTTTAATGACTAATTTGTGAACTTAGAACATTTTAGTAGATTAATCTTAATAAAAATATAGTTAAATTGTACATCATTGCACTCTATGAATCTTTAGTGAACAGAACAGAATATTTAAACAAATTTTTAAATTACAGTTTTCTTCACTATATAAAAACAATACTCACATTACCCAGGTTTCAAAGAAGCCAAATCTACAAAATGACATAAAAGAACCATCCAAGTACAAACTTTACCTCTACTGCTCCCTATTTTTGCCTCCCTGACAAAACCGAACTTTAAAAAATACTAGGTTGTCAGGACTTACAAAAATAACTAAAAATTTTCAATTCAGTAATATTTTAACAAGGTAATTTGTTATTAATCTTACTTTTAAAATTGTCTTAATTACTAGTTTAATTTAAACCCTGAATTAAGTTTTTATGGTTTGGTAGATTCTAACTACAAATATCCAGGTCAGAATACAGATACAGCCCTTTAAAGTTGCTTGAAGGTGAAATTTTATAAACGAATCCTATTTTTTCCGGTAATGTATATGACTAATAATTTATAATTTATATTATGGAAAAACTTCTTGGGCATAATTTTCTTTAAAAAAGGGAGCCCTAATAGTTCGATACCCATTCAATGTACATTTTATTGAACTATTTTAGATCTTCTAGGGTAACAGGTGAAGTTTTTAATGATGGTAAAATTTACTCAAAATATGAAGGCACTTAACAAATCAGATCAAATAGTGCATTCTAAACCTTTTAATCTTATCTAGTTTTTCTATCAGGGATTCAACATACAAAGAAAATAAGGTGAAACAATTTATCAGGACAGATCATTTAGATAACAAAATTTAATATATCATGGATGCTATAACATGTTTGTCAAGAAAATGATCTTAATTCCTATTTCTCTCAAAAGTGAGTATATAATTAATTGTACAGAGAGAAACATTTAATGTTTTTTTTTAAGTTACTTGTTATACTTACTCTTAGAAAAACCTGATTTACAATGCTTTTGTTTGCATACATAAAAGTTGTAAGCAGCCCAATTCCAAGAGAAATTCCTGTTAGGAAATAAGTTCCAGTTAATTGAAAGAAAAAAAAATCCAAGAGTTAACACAATAACATGAATTTACAGGAAACATACAATTTTCAAAGCTAACAAAATACAGAGGTTCAAGGAGATTACCAATAAGGAAATAAAATTAACTGAATTTAGCAATGAAACAATGCAATGTTTTATTATACCCTACCTGTTATATGCTGCATAACAAGTTTGACACCCAGAATCAAAATATATGGAAGACTTTTGTGCAACCACTTGAAGAGATATCGGAATTCTGAGAAAGAGCTACTACCATGATCTCCAGACTCTGTGGCAGTATCATCAGACTGCCTTGCTTCATTGTGGGAGTGACTCCGTAAGCGACTATGTATACATCCATGAGTACAGCTATGGACACTTGACCTTATATTTCTGGAGCTTGGATTTTCAGCACATTCTTTAGGTATGGAGTTTATCTGGATATGAACATCTCCAGAATGAAGACAAGAACCTTCTCCTGTCAATCTTGTATGAACACACTGGGAAGCTGAGGCATCCTCACTGCCTGCAGCTCCTGGAGGGCTGTGCAGTTGGCTACAGTTGGCTTGCATGACCCTTGAATACTTTTTCTGTGATCCAGATTTCTTTGCTTCAGGGCTCGGTCTCCTAAAAATAAAAAATCAGAAAATATTCTAAGTGAACAATTAAATACAGGCAATATATTGTTCAGTAGGAATCCTTTATTCACTACAGGACAGGCCAACAGTCCCAGTAGATGAATTATCTTCAGGTTATCTATCACTTTTAACTAGACATCTCTCCTCCCTTAATGTCAAGGCTCTGCTGCAGTACTCAAACTATTTTTTAGGGAACATCTGCTACAAAAAAAATTGAGCTTCAGATGCCCCCTTCTCTAATGACAGAAGGAAACAGCAAAATAGTCAAAGTATAGGTGCCCAGCAGATGTTAATAATGTACTAATACTCATTCATACTTGGATACTTCAGGACATTTACTCTGCCCAACTGAAGCAGTTTCATCTCCGGTGGAGATTCTACATTTCCTAAGAGTAAACAGTATTTTTTAATGCTTTGAAAGGCTAAGGAGAAAAAAAAAACCATTAAATCTTAATGCCTTTTAAAGTATCATCATGGATGGGGCGCCTGGGTGGCTCAGTCAGTTGAGCGTTGGACTTCAGCTCAGGTCATGATCTCATGGGTTCATGAGTTCAAGCCCTGTGTTGGGTTCTGTGCTGACAGCTCGGAGCCTGGAGCCTTTTTCGGATTTTGTGTCTTCCTCTCTCTGCCCCTCCGCTGCTCGTATGCTCTCTCCCGCTCTCTCTCGCTTTCAAAAATAAACATTAAAAAAAATTTTTTTAAGTATCATCATGGAGAACTAATAAACATTTCACTTAAGTGACCTACAGATTTGCGTTTATGCTGAAATAGCTTTCCCAAGGCTGAAAAGATTTCTAATGATTAATACCAAAAGTATTACCTTCCCCCAGAAAAGAATGCTACCCAAACACCTTTAAATTTGGGACACTTGGGGAGTCGCTATGTAATTGCCAGGTAGGTAACTCTTTAGTCTGTGTAAAGATCATTATATAGTCTGCCCATTAAAAATGCCACCATTGGGGCGCCTGGGTGGCTCAGTCGGTTGAGCGTCCAACTTCCGCTCAGGTCATGATCTCATGGCTTGTGAGTTCGACCCCGTGTCGGGCTCTGTGCTGACAGCTCGGAGCCTGGAGCCTACTACGGATTCTGTGTCTCCCTCTCTCTCTCTGCCCCTCCCCCACTCACGCTCTGTCTCTCTCAAAAATAAATAAACATTCAAAAAAATTTTTTTTTAATTAAAATAAAATAAAATAAAAATAAAAATGCCACCATCACTGGGGGTTGGGAGGTGGGAAAGAAAAAGGACACTGGCAGGAAAGGATCCCTAAATTACCAGTGTGGCAGTCTTCGAAGATGCCAGAGTCGTAATGACAGCAGACGACACGCTGAGCCTTATCCCTGACTGCCGTTTTTATAGGAGGAAGCTAGGATTAATGTCAGGATATGTTCTGCCATTCTATTTCTTTCTGAAGTCTAATTTTTTTTTTTTTCCAATTACTGTATGGTGGTGTGGTTTTTAAATGATTTTCACTAAAGCCTTTCACCGATGCTCTGAAGCCACAGGTGCTATTTATTCCCTCAAACCTCTGAAGACTGACGTTGGACGGGACAATTTCTGTATATTTTCCCATAAATAAAAACGTAGAACCTTCCCACTTTCCTCCAAGCACAAGCAAGAAGGGCACGAAAAAGTAAGAAAAATAAACGCACAAAACTCTTCCGGAATCCCCAGGACAGAGTTTTCCACCCACGTTCGAGCTTCGAGTACCTCACTTACTCCCCCAGAGCCCATTCGCCTTGGCCCCTCGCTTCCTCGGCCCGCTTCCCCCAGGCCTTACCTCTCATGACGAAGAGTGAACGGTACTCCCGGCAGCGACTGTGGGGACAGCGGGAGACCCCTCCTCGAGGCCTTCGGTCAAGGCCATCACCTTCAAACCCCACCACCGGCAAACCCAACCGAGCTCGCTGGTGGCGGCGGCGCGCGCGCTCCCCGGACGTCCTCACGCGCGCGTGCCCGCTCCCCGCGCAACGCGTCCTAGGACTGGCTGCGCCAGCGACGCCGCCTGTGGGTGGTGGCTGTGGAGAGGAGTGGGTGCTGCCTGGGGACTTCCTGCAGGCGTCTGCATTAAACAATAAGCGGTCGTCACCTATGTGCGTGTTTCTGTGTAATCCGCCACATGCCTCAGAGATCTGGACGTTTTGAGATTAAACATATTTTGGCTTCGGGAACCTGCTCTCAGAGGAGAGGCCTGACGGTGGTGGTTGCCCTAGGCCGGCCCCAGCTCGTCCCGTGGGGTCCTGGGCGCCTCCCCTCTGGAGGCAGGCCACCCCCTGGTCCGCTTCGCGCTCATCTCCTGGGACCTGAGTTGGAGGAGCCACGTCTGCAAGGGGCTCGGGCGTCTCTAGAATAGCGGGGCGGAGCGAGAGCTTTCGGGTTTGGCGAGCTTAAGCCCTAACAGAGTTGTGGCTGGGCGGTGAAGTTTTAACTGAACTGGGTTTTCGTTACTATCCTAAAGTTGCACTGTGTGAACTAGGCTCTGCCAAAATCCGAGCAGAGAAGCAAAGAAGTCGGAAAGAGATTTGGCGGTGGAAGTGGGAGATTTAAAAACGGTCTTGTATGAGGTATAATAGGAACTCTGCTATTTTCGCTATAAGTTCTAAAATGAAAAGTTTTTTTTAAGAAAAAGCTTAAACAAAACAAAAGAAACGGAAAAGCCCACCTCTTGAGCCCTGGCCAAAATGATATTAAATGTATTCCGTGAATCTCCCCCATCTCCTCACAGCGATCAAAAGCCTTTACATTCTGAACCGAAAGCGTTTTACCTTTAATTTATAGAAATTGACGTCAAGTAAATAATAGTCTTTCTCCAGTCTCGAAATTAAATATTCCATACCATGTGCACTGAACTTACTTGGCAAGGGCTTTTTTTTCCTCACTACAAGAGACAATAAATGTGCACATATATATGTTATGAGTTGACCATCTAGTGGAAAAAGTGGTACTTTGTCTTTTTATTGGTCACTACCTGATTTAAAATCATTCACAACTTTGCCCAAGTTAGTTTAGTGGTTTGTACTTTCTGAGGCTCCTTAATCATGAGCTTCTTTGCACTCTTTTTTTTCCTGTATCAGAATACAACTGAGTCCAGTGTTTAACCTCACTTATGCACTTTGAGGCTGTAACATAAATCAGATTAGTTCTATCACCAAACTATTTGCCTTGGTTAGAGAGGCACTCTGTACTCCCCCTTCCCCCCCCTCCCCTGCCATTGGCATTAGATCTGCTTCTTACTGTTGATTAAGATACTGGGGTGTGTGTGTGTGTGTGTGTGTGTGTGTGTGTGTGTGTGTGTGTGTTTTAAACAAAAGTCTTCCTGACAAATTAGGTTTCTGGGTCAGTAAGGCTGTCTTAGCCCATTTGAGCTGCAAAGCTATAAACAACAAATTTATTTCTCACAGTTCAGGAGCCTACGAAGTCCAGCAAGGTTCTGGCAGATTTGGTGTCTGGTAAGTACTTGTTTCCTTCAGTATCCGTTTCCTAGTCTTTTTGCTGTGTCCTCATATGGTGGAAGGGTGGAAGGAGCTCTTTGGAATCTCATTCGTAAGAGCTCTGCCCTCATGACGTAATCACCTACCTTCACCTCCTAATACCATCACATTGGGTGTTAGGATTTCAATGTATGAATTTTGCAAAGGACACAAATACTAGGACTGTAGCAAAGGCTGAGGGCCAGGTTCTGGACTGCAGTGAATTTTTCAAGGAGACTTATCTGTGTATATATTCTCTCATTCCAACAACAATACAACATGGATATTTTTACTTTAAACTTTAAAATGTATGATAATTTAGGGAAAGAGAAAGAGAGTCAGTCTTACTTAATCCAGCTATAGCTACAATGTGGCATCAATCTGTTTTAGTACATTGATAGTTTTAGTACATTAGGTACATTTTAAATTTAGTACATTTATACACCCCACTGTTAAATTCTCATTTTAACATATTCATAACACATTACAGATGTATTAGTACAGATTGAAAGTTTAGTATACTTGGAACTACATTCTACTCAAACAACTTCACTGAAAAGTAACGTTTGAAGAAGAGTACTGAATTGATGACGATATTTGACAATGAAAGACTTATCTCATAAATTTTCTTTCCACTAGCATCTAGAATGTTGGAAATGAATTAATTAAACAGCATTTAATGAGTACTTACTGTCAATAATTGTTCTAAATGTTGGAGAGATAGATATTTTAAAAGGTATAGTCCCTCTCCCACAGTGAAGTAAGTAGGTAAACAAGACTCTAAACAAATAATTATAGTGTACTGGAATAAACACTATAATTGAGGGTTGTAGGAGATGCAGTGGAAGCAAGAAATGGAGCATTTAACTTTGTCAGGCAGGACCTGCTTCATTAAATTTGTGGTGTTTGAGATGAATCTTTAAGAATGTGTTGAAATTTGGTAGGATACAAGCAGTAACAGGACATTCCAGATAGAAACAACATTAGGTGGAAAGGCATGTTATTGAAATACTATGCCCCTTTGAAGGACTTAGTTTTTTGTTTCTGAAAGAGTAGGGTGCATATGAGGGAATAGTAAGAGTAAGTAACATTTTAATAGTAAGAGTAAGTAAGATTTTGTGGATCTCGTTTAGGAATTCATTCCATAGTTTATTCTAATGGCAAAAGGAAAACTATTGAGTTTTAAGCAGCAGAGGTTTTTTATGTTTTTTGTTTTTATTTGTGTTTAGAGAGAGAGACAGAGCATGAGTCTGGAAGGATCAGAGACAGAGGGAGACACAGAATCTGAAGCAAGCTCCAGGCTTCGAGCTGCCAGCACAGAGCCCGACATGGGGCTCGAACCCACAGACCACAAGATCATGACCCGAGCCGAAGACAGTCACTTAACTGACTGAGCCACCCAGGCACCCTGAAATAGTAGAGTTTTGTGACAAGATTTGCATTTTCTGAAAAATTCACATGCTGATCATTTATAGCAATACAAGCTCAGGAGATTATTCCGAATAGTTGGAAGTAGGAGATGAGAAGCTCTTAAACTCCTCAGTAAAATGGGATTCATGAGATTGGAGGGGTTAAAAGAAGATAGAATCATAGAATCAATAGGATTAAGTGTAAATTGTTGCAGTTATGCCCTCCTTCTCAAGCCAATTGTTCATGCCCACCTATTCCATACTCTTGGGTAGTCCCCTCCCAGACTGACTAACTCATGTGACTTGCTGTGGCCATTGGGATAATAGCAGTTGTAATTTAGCAGGGACTTGAAGGATGTTTGCACATTTGGGACTTGCCGTTTTATTGTTGACGACCCTTCTGCCACCATGTAATCAAATCAGTTTCGCTTCCTAGAAGATGAAGGACCACTTGGAGAGAGGCCCCAAGTGTCCCACCTATCTCAACCTTCCCATTTGAGGCCCCAAACATATGTGTGAGGCCATCCTAGACTGTCCAGCCCCAACTAAGATGGTTCAGACCAGAAGAATCAGCTAGTCAACCCACAGAATCACAGGACATAATAAATATTTACTTTTAGCCCTCAGATTTGGAGCAGTTTGTTTCATAACAAAAGTTAACTGATACCCTAAACAACCACGTAGATGTGGATTGGATAAGAAGTCATCTAAGATGAATCTCTCCTTTGTAGCTTGAGTGGGTGGATAAATCAATATTGGAAAGCTATGAATATTAGAACAAGTAAATTGGTGGTATTACCAAAGGTAATGAGAAATATGTATTTTTAAAGACAAGTTTTGGGAGGGATAACAATAAATTCAGTTGTGGAAATAGAATCTTAGGAGTTCTTGGAATATACAGGTGAAGATATCCATTGACTGTGATATAAAGATCTGGAGATCATAACTTTGGAGTAAAAGCTGTAGCTTTGAATGACATTGACCAATTCTCATTTATTAGTTTTGGGAGCTTTCTTTGTAGATTCCTTAATATTCTGTACTTAGACATTGTTGTCTATTACCAGATACAGCTTCTAACTTTCTAATCTGTATGCTTTTTATTTCTTATTGTGTTGGTTTGAACTGCCATTACATGTTGAATAGGAATGGTGAGAGTAGATGTCCTAGTCCTGTTCCTGATTTTAGGGAGAAAACAGGAAAAATAGTCTTTTACTATTAAGTGTTACCTATAGTTTTGTTTTTTTTTTTTTGTAGTTAGGGAAGTTCCCTTCTTTTCTTAGATTACTAAGAGTTTTTATCATGAATAGATGTTGAATTCTGCCAAATGCTTTTCCTGCCTTTATTGAGAAATCAGTTTTTCTTCTTTAGTCTGTTAATATGATGAATTATGTCAGTTAATTTTTAAATGTTGACTCAGCCTTGCATTTCCAGAATAAAACACATTAGGTTGTAGTATATTATCTTTTTCACATGTTGCATTTTTTTTAAACTACTATTTTTTTTTTTAATTTTTTTTTTCAACGTTTTTTATTTATTTTTGGGACAGAGAGAGACAGAGCATGAACGGGGGAGGGGCAGAGAGAGAGGGAGACACAGAAGCGGAAACAGGCTCCAGGCTCTGAGCCATCAGCCCAGAGCCTGATGCGGGGCTCGAACTCACGGACCGCGAGATCGTGACCTGGCTGAAGTCGGACGCTTAACCGACTGCGCCACCCAGGCGCCCCTTAAACTACTATTTTGTGGTGGATTTTTGCATCTATGTTTATGGGAGGTATTGCCTTTCTTATAATGTGTTTATCTGGCTTTGGTAACAGGGATGTGTTTCTGAATTGGAAATGTTTCCCCTTTTCCTGTTTTCAGAAAAGGTTGTATAGATTTAGTATTATTTCTTACACTATGATTTGGTAGATTGATGGTGAAGCCACTTGGCATATAATTTTCTTTATAGAGAAGTTTTAAATTACAGATTTAATTGCTTTAATATTTACAGGATTATTCAGGTTATGTATTTCTTCCTAAGTGAGCTTTGGCAATTTGTGCCTATGGATGAATTGTGTAATATTCTCTTAAATATCTGTAGTGTCTGTGATGATGTTACCCTTTCATTCCTAATTTTGGTAATTTGTGTCTTGTTTTTGGGGTTTTTTTTTTTTTGGTCAGTATAGCTAGAAGTTTCTAGATTTTGTTAGTATTTTCAATAAAATTTGTTTTATTTTGGTATTACTTCTTTTTCTCTGTTGTTTTCCTATTTTGAACTTTACTGATTTCTGCTCTTTATTATTTCTCATTTGTTTTGTATTTACTCTTTATATGGTTTCTAAAGGTAGAAGTTTGTTTGTTTGTTTTTAAGTAGGCTTTCTGCCCAATGTGGGGCTTGAATTCATGACCCTGAGATTAAGAGCCTCATGTTCTATTGACTTAGCCAGTTAGGCACCCCTCTAAAGGTAGAAGTTTAGATCATTAATTTGGGATCTCAAATTGGTTTCCATACAACACCCAGTGCTCATCCCAAAAGGTGCCCTCCTCAATACCCATCACCCACCCTCCCCTCCCTTCCACCCCTCATCAACCCTCAGTTTGTTCTCAGTTTTTAAGAGTCTCTTATGCTTTGGCTCTCTCCCACTCTAACCTCTTTTTTTTTTTTTTTTCCTTCCCCTCCTCCATGGGTTTCTGTTACGTTTCTCAGGATCCACATAAGAGTGAAACCATATGGTATCTGTCTTTCTCTGTATGGCTTGTTTCACTTAGCATCACACTCTCCAGTTCCGCCCACGTTGCTACAAAGGGCCATATTTCATTCTTTCTCCTTGCCACGTAGTACTCCATTGTGTATATAAACCACAATTTCTTTATCCATTCATCAGTTGATGGACATTTAAGCTCTTTCCATAATTTGGCTATTGTTGAGAGTGCTGCTATAAACATTGGGGTACAAGTGCCCCTATGCATCAGCACTCCTGTATCCCTTGGGTAAATTCCTAGCAGTGCTATTGCTGGGTCATAGGGTAGGTTTATTTTTAATTTTCTGAGGAACCTCCACACCGTTTTCCAGAGTGGCTGCACCAGTTTACATTCCCACCAACAGTGCAAGAGGGTTCCCGTTTCTCCACATCCTCTCCAGCATCTATAGTCTTCTGATTTGTTCATTTTGGCCACTCTGACTGGCGTGAGATGATATCTGAGTGTGGTTTTGATTTGTATTTCCCTGATGAGGAGCGACGTTGAGCATCTTTTCATGTGCTTGTTGGCCGGGATCTTATTTTTTGACATGAGCATGTAATTTTATGCATTTCCTTCTAAGCACTGCTTTGGCTGAAGCTCATAAATTTTGATATGTTGTATTTTTATCTGAATTCAGTTCAAAATATTTTCTAATTTCCCTGTGTTGTCGTCTTTGACCCATGGGTTACTAGAAGTGTGTTAATTTTCAAATATTTGTGATTTTTCTAGATATCTTTCTGTTATTTGTTTCTCATTTAATTCTGATATATTCAGTGAATGTACTTTCTATGATTTCAATTCTTTAAATTTTGTATTATGACCTAGAATATGATATGTCTTTTTAAAAATATTTTATTTTTAAGTAATCTCTACATCCAACATGGGGCTGGAACCCCAAGATCAAGAGTCACATGCTGTGCCAATCAAGTCAGCGAGGCACCCCTAGAATATCATATGTCTTAGTAAATGCTCCAGGTACACTTGAAAAGAATATATCTTTTGCTCTTGTTAAGGTAGAGTGTTCTACAAATGTTTTAGGTCAAGGTGGTTGATGGTGTTGTTCAGGTCTTCTCAATCTTTGCTGACTTTCTGTCTACTTATTCTGTCCATTGCTGAGAGAAGTCTCCGGCACCTGGGTGGCTCAGTTAAGCATCTGACTTGGGCTCAGGTCATGATCTCACAGTCCATGAGTTCAAGTCCCACGTTGGGTGAGCTCTAGTCCCACTTCAGGTGAGCTCATGCCCTGCTTCAGATGAGCATGGGCCCCACTTTGGGTGAGCATGGGTCCTTCTTTGGGTGAGCATGAACCCCGCTTCATATAAACATGAGCCCCGCTTCAGGTGAGCCCCACTTCTCTCTCTCTCTCTCTCTCTCTCTCTCTCCCCCTCTCTCTCCCTCTTTCTCTCTGCTTACTTGCATCCCCTATGTCTCTCTCTCAAAAAAAAAGAAACATTGAAGTCTCCAAGTATAATAATAAATTTGTCTGTTTATCTTTCCAACTCTTTAGTTTTTGCTTCATGTATTTTGAAGATATATATTTTTATAATTTTTGTAACGTTTATTTATTTTTGAGACAGAGACAGAGCATGAATAGGGGAGGCTCAGAGCGAGAGGGAGACACAGAATCCGAAGCAGGATCCAGGCTCTGAGCTATCAGCACAGAGCCTGACACGGGGCTCAAACTCACAGACTGTGAGATCATGACCTGAGCCGAAGTCGGACGCTTAACCGACTGAGCCACCCAGGTGCCCCTGAAGATGTATTTTTAGGTCCATACACAATTACAATTTTTTTTCACACTTACAATTCTTATGTCCTCTTGGCAAATTGATCCTTTTAACATTGTTTAACATTGTATAATATCCCTCTTTATCCATGGTGATACGTAGCAGCTCCACTTCTTTTGACTAGTGTTTTTCCCATCCTTTTACTCCTAATCTATCAATAGGTTGCTTATTTTATTTTAGTTGAATCTTAAAAAAAAAAAAAAAACCTCATTCTGACAACTTTTTCTTTTAATTGGTATGTTTCGACTATTTACATTTAGTGTAATAATTGATGCTGTTGGACTTAGGTTACCCTTTTATTAATTGTTTTCTGTTTGTGTCTTCTTTTTAATTTTTCTCTTTCACCTTTTCTGCCTTCTTTTAGATTGTGTGGATACTTTTAGTATTCCATTATAATTTGTCTATTAGTTTTTTGGTTATTTGTTTAAAAAAATTTTTTTTAATGTTTATTTATTTTTGAGAGAGAGAGAGAGAGAGTGTGTGAGCAGGGGAGGGGCAGAGAGAGAGGGAGACACAGAATCTGAAGCAGGCTCCAGGCTCTGAGCTCTCAGCACAGAGTCCAACATGGGGCTCAAACTCATGAGCTACAACATCATGACCTGAGCTGAAGTCAGCCACCCAACCAACTGAGCCACCCAGGTGCCCCTGGTTATCTGTTTAGAAACACTTTTTCATTTTCTAATTTTTAGTTGTGGTAAAATACACATAACATAAAGTTTACTATTTTTAACTATTTAACTATTAACTATTTTTAGGTGTATAGTTCAGTATTGTTAAGTATATTCACACTGTTGTGCAACCATTCCTCAGAACTTATGCATCTTGTGAAACTGAAACCCATTAAGTAATAACTCCCCATTTTCCTTCTTCCCAAGCTCTGGCAAACACCATTCTATGTTCTGTTCCTATGAATTTGACTCCTCTAGATACATCATACAAATGGATTTATACAGTATTTGTCTTTGTGACTGGCTTATTTCACTTGGCATAATATCCTCATAGTTCCTTTATGTTGTAGCAGGTATTAGAATTTACTTCCTTTTTAAGGCTGAATAATAATCCACTTTGTATACTACATTTTGTTTATTCATTCATCTGCTGATGGACACTTGGTTCCTTCCACCTTTAGGCTATTTTGAATAATCTGCCATAAATATGGGTATACAGCTATCTCTTTGAGATTCAGCTTTCAGTTATTTTGGATATACCCCAGAAGTGGAATTATTATATCAATTTTTAATTTTTTGAGGAACTGCCATACTGTTTTCCTTAGTAACTACACTATTTTACATTATCTCCAACAGTATACCAGAATTTTAATTTCTCTACATCTTCACCACACCTGTTATTTTTTCCCTTCATTTCTTCCCTCCTTCCTTTTTAAAATAGTAGCCATTTTGTTAGATGTGAGGTGATATCTCATTGTTGTTTTCTTTTATACAGCTTTATTGAAATATAGTTGACATGTAATCATTATGGTTTGATTTGCATTTCCATAACGATTAATGATGTTGAGCATCTTTTCTATGCTTATGTTAGCCATTTGTATATGTTTTTGGAGATAATTGTTTTTAATGGTTCTTTTAATGATTATACTATACATCCCTAACCTTTCACAGTTTACTTCAAGTAAAATGTCAGAATCTTATATCCATATAGGTGCCTTTGTTTTCCTCCCTTCTGATTATCATGTTGATTGCATTTCTGTCATTTGAAAACTACATCAAATGATGTTATAATTTTTGCTTATAATAGTCATACAAATTTTAGAGAAATTTAGTGAAAAAATAGTCTTTTATATTTATCTACCTATTTAGATTTATTTTGCTTTTCTTTCATTCCTAAAGTTCTAAGTTTTCTTCTTAAGGGAATCTTAGGGAATCAAAAGGGTATCATTTCCCTTTATCTTGAAGAACTTCTATTTCTATTAGTGCAGGTCTCCTGGAAATGTATTCTCTTAGTTTTCCTCATTCTTATAATGTTGTTACTTTCATTAATGAAAGATACTTTGGTTGGTAACTAATTTTGGTTAGATAGTTTCAGCATTTTACAGATACCTCATTGTTTTTACTCTCCAAGGTTTCTAATGAGAAACCCATAGTCATTCAAATCTTTGTTCCTTTGTATGTTATGTCTTATTTTCCTCTAGCTGGTCTCAAGATTTTTTTTATCTTGAGTTTCTAGCAATTTTTGTTGTTGTTTAATTGAGGTATAATTGACATATGACATTATTGTTAGTTTCAGGTGTACAACGCAATGACTCAGTATTTGTATATCCAGCAATTTTATAATGATGTCTTTGGGAGTGGTTTTTTGTGAGTTTATCCTGTTTGAGATTCACTCAGATTCAAGAATCTCAGTGGATCTGTAAATTTACATCTTTTACCAAATTTTGTGGAGTTTTTGGTAATTATGTCTTCAACAACATTTTTTTTGTGTGCTCCAATCTCTCCTACAGTAGGTTGACTAATGGCTACCAAAGGATATCAAGACTTAATCCTAGAACTTAAAATATTACTTTATTTGGAAAGTGGGTCTTTGCTAATGTAATTAAGTTAGGGATTTTTGAGATAAGGCAGTTACGTTGGATTTTTTAAGTGGGCCCTAAATGCCATCACAAGTGTCCTTATAAGAGAGAAGCAAAGGAGGTAACACAAAAAGGAGAGGGCAGTGTGAAGATGGAGTAGAGGGAGAAATGACCACAAAAGCTAAGGAATGCTGATAGCTACCAGAAGCTAGAAGTGGGCAAAGAATGGATTCTCTCCTAGAGCCTCCAGAGGAATTGCAGCCCTTCTGACACCTTAATTTCAGACTTCTGGCTTCCAGAACAGTGAGAAAATGGTTTCTGTTGTTTTAAGGCACATAGTTTGTGGTAATTTGATATAGCATCAACGGGAAAGTAATATACCTCCAATGTACCTTTACATAGAAACTAATGCCCCTTTCTGGAACTCCAGTGAATGGATGTTAGACCATGTGATATTGTCCCACAGGACCCAGAGGCTGTCTTCATTTTCTTTTCAATCCTTCTTCCCCCCTCTATTCTTCAGACTAGATAGTTTCTGTTGGTCTATCTTCAAGTTCCTCTATCACCTTTATCCTATTATTGATCTTATCCAGTGAAGTTTTTTATTTTGATATATTTCTCAGTTTTATAATTTCTATTGGTTTCTTTTCCATAATTTCTTTTTCTCTGCTGAGAACTTCTGTCTTTCCATTTTTTTTTTTTTTAATTTTTTTTTTTTTTCAACGTTTATTTATTTTTGGGACAGAGAGAGACAGAGCATGAACGGGGGAGGGACAGAGAGAGAGGGAGACACAGAATCGGAAGCAGGCTCCAGGCTCTGAGCCATCAGCCCAGAGCCTGACGCGGGGCTCGAACTCACAGACCGTGAGATCGTGACCTGGCTGAAGTCGGACGCTTAACCGACTGCGCCACCCAGGCGCCCCTGTCTTTCCATTTTTAAGCATGTTCACTTCTATCTTACAGAGCATAATGATAACAATGTGATATAATAACAAATATATATTTGGTTTCTGCCCCTGGTTCCTGATAGAGCTTCTAAAACCATTTTAATTTCCTGACCGATGGGAATGATAGGAATATCTTACACAGAGGTTTAAACCCTTTGGAATTTCCTGGGTGATAGGAGCATCCTTTGTTCTAATGAGGTGACTCTTGGTTAGCTCCTGGATAGTTTCAGGATTGGGGCTGGTCATCAGGAATACCAAGCCATGATTAGTTTAGTCCTTTCAGTCCTACCCTCCATCCTCAGGAA
The DNA here is from genome assembly GCF_028018385.1 of Neofelis nebulosa. Classification (NCBI taxonomy): domain Eukaryota; kingdom Metazoa; phylum Chordata; class Mammalia; order Carnivora; family Felidae; genus Neofelis; species Neofelis nebulosa. Next base: position 48,775,148 of record NC_080797.1, read on the forward strand.
AGGGAAGAGAAGATGGAGACTGAGGTAACAGTGAATCATACCTACATGATGGAGCCTCCATAAAAATCCCTAAACTACAAGGAGAGCTTCCGGGTTGCTGTACACATCCACTTGCCAGGAAGGTGGTGTATCATGTATCCATGTATCCCATGGGAGCAGATGCTCCTACACATGGGACCTTTTTAGATTTCACCCTGTTTACCTCCTCATCTGGCTGCTTGTATTCATTATAACATCCTTTATAAAAAACTGGTAGACATAAGTAAATCTGTCCTTGAGTTTTGTAAGCCATTCAAGCAAATTCCTAATTCTGAGGGGATGATTATAGGCCCCCTTAACTTTGTAGCCAAGTCAGACAAAAATCTGGGCCCCTTGGGGACTCACTCATTACTTGTGACTGGCATCTGAATTGAGGGTAGTCTTATGGGACTGAGTCCTTAAGTCTGTGGAGTCTGACATTAAGTTATAGGATACCCAGTAGTTATCCAGAGTTGGAAAATTAGGTGATGTGCTTAAAAAAAAAAATCTTCATACACTTGGTGTCAGAAGTGTTCTGTGGGCAGAGAAACAGTTTTTCCTTTAGTTGGTGTTAGAGAAATGAGATTTGCTAAAATGGCCCTTAGCTCAAGGAAACATGTGGTGTATGAAGAGAAAGGATGAAAGGATGGGGATGAGGAACCTCTGATCCCAGGATGGCTACCTAATTACCCATGGTATGAAACTGCAGCTGCTGGGGCGCCTGGGTGGCGCAGTCGGTTAAGCGTCCGACTTCAGCCAGGTCACGATCTCGCGGTCCGTGAGTTCGAGCCCCGCGTCAGGCTCTGGGCTGATGGCTCGGAGCCTGGAGCCTGTTTCCGATTCTGTGTCTCCCTCTCTCTCTGCCCCTCCCCCGTTCATGCTCTGTCTCTCTCTGTCCCAAAAATAAATAAAAAATGTTGAAAAAAAAATTTAAAAGAAACTGCAGCTGCACTGCAATCAGTTACTAAAGGTAAAAATTACCATTGGAATTTAGAAATGATGGTAGACCCAACCCCTGTAGAGTTGGCTTACTGTGGATATGTAAGGAAATGCAAAATAATAAGAAACATATTAACTGTACAATCCCTTGGTTATTGTTATCTGTAATATCTAAAGTGAAAGAAAGTATGGTTAGGCTTTGATGCTAGACCAAGCTCAGATTTTGATTGGTGTGAGCTTCGTCCACTAGCCTCAGAGCTGCCCACAAAGGGAAAAAATATGCCAGAACAAAAGAAATTGCCTCTAATACCTCTGGTTGCCAACAAGGTAGTCAACATGGGGGGAAGGCAAAACCAAGAAACTACTGAGAACAGTGGGTATAGTGTAGGACTTGTCTCATTTTGTAGGTCAGTATCATCAGCTTTCTGAAGAACCTTTACTCAAATGGATTGTAAGAGTAACTAAATTAGGAGAAGTATCTTTGGTTTTAAATACTGCTGAGTGGAAGAGTTTGTTTGGGCTGGTACAGGACCCAAAGCTCACTGTTAAACAATCACAGATGGCTATACGTGATTCAGACACACAGGTGGTTATTCCCAAGGGAACATTCATCCTGGTGGACTGGTTAAAAGCCACTGTGAAGTGTGTTTGTCTGAGAAAGCGGGGGACTGTCTAACTCCTCCTATAATTGCCAAGTGGAACCAATCCCAAATGAAGCAGCTGATGTGCTTTGTATGCAAGCCATGTGGGACTGGATCTATGATGACTGGTATATTCACTTGATGAATATGCTCATTACTCAAGTTATGGTAGATGCTGTGATTAGGGAGGCCTCTGTTGTAGGGGCACTCCATGTAACTTTACCGTTGCAAAAATCAAACAACATGATGAAAAGTCCTATCAGATTTGCTGTATGAGCTTCCCAGTGTAAGTTTTACTGAAAACAAGATCTTTAAAGTAATTAACAAGAAAAGCAGGGAAAGACAGAGGGGAGAGTCAGGGGACTTGTCTCAGCAGAGTGGAAGTTTATGGATGGTTATTGAGAAAAGGGAGGAGTGTGGTGGACACTGATGATGTTGAAACAAAGGTGTTGATACAGCACTATCAAAGTTGGGTGGACCAGTGGGATTCCCTATTAGTCCCTCAATGTTGAAAGGCCCCAAACAAGTCTGCTTCATTTACCTCAGTATGGAGGAACTTAAAAAGCTAGAAGGTATAGATTACAATGAAAAACCCTACACAGAATTGCTTGGGGTGATGGTTAGCTGTATTAATCAGGGTGAAGATTTAACTCTAGGGGCCCAAATCCTCTGGCCTGACCCCTGAGGCCATATGAACTTGTGTGGGTAACGTGATCAGGGAATAGAGAAATTTCTGGTACTCCTTTGCAACAGAGCTCCATGCACTGTGCTATGGAAACATGTTTATGAAGCCCTAACTTGGACTACAGTCAGATTGAGAAAATACATAAGAGTTGATGGGATTATAAAAATTAGAATATTGAAGCAGGCTTTATGTAAAGAAATTGTGTCTCCTCTATCTGAATGTTTTATAGGAATGAATATTAGGTATGACTGGGGAACACCTTCCATAGCTCATGTTATAAAACCAGAACCTGTTAATGAAATCTGAATGGAAGCTACAGCTAAGAATGTAAAGGCTGATGGGATTAAGGTGAAAGTTTGGAGGAGAATTGATGTTTCAACAGGCCTTATGTGAAGTGATTGTGCCTCTACCTGATTGCATTATGGGGATGAATATCATATCTGATTGGGAAATATTTCAGCTACCTATTATTATAAAATAGAAGGCATATAAATCTGCCCTTCAAGCAATATTAATTGGACATGCTAAATGAAAATTAATGTTTGCATGAATCCAAACAATATAAAGTAGAAGCTGGAGTGCTGATATGGACAAATTCTTTGCGCAGTAACTGTATGTGGAGCATTCAGTGGGGCTTATCACAAAAGCCTAGGAGCACCTCTTAGCACTGACTATTGGGACTTTGGTCTGATGAATTTCCTTTTGAAGGGCAATTAGTAGGTTACTATCAGACATTAATTAAAATGGCCATTGTGGGGTGTCTGGGTGGCTCAGATGCTTGAGCATCCAGCTCTTGGTTTTGGCTCAGGTCATGGTCTCACAATCGTGGGATCGAGCCCCGTATCAGGCTCTATGTTGCGTGTGGAGCCTGCTTGAGATCCTTTTTCTCTATCCCTCTGCCCCCCCACCCCACTTCATGCATGTACATGTGCTCTCTCACTCTCTCAAGAAAAAAAAAAAACAAAACACTGCCCTTGTGACTAAAGACAGAAAATAATCTTGAAACCTAAAATGCCTTTGATGTCTTGGTTGATGTTGGAAAAACACTATACTGGGGAAGGCAGTGCCCAGAACAGTTCCATAATAAAATGGAAATGGTTTATTCAGGGTCATGCTACCTGTGGAATGCAAGGATGATGTATTCACAAGTAGGGGGCCTCTTTTCCCCTAGGCCTGACTTTGAAACTGTGTGAGGAGCTGCCAGATTCTGTCATCACTTGGATTGTGCCCAATAAACATCTCTCAGCTGACCAACAAATATCTCCTTGGTTCATGGATGGTAGTTGTAAAGTAAACGGACAACATTCTGTTTGGAAAACCACCACTCTGATCTGGAAGATAAAAATGAGCTAGGTGGGCTGATTTGTATACTGTTTTCTTAGCAGTGGTGGAAGAATTAAACAATGAATGATAACAATCTCTGTATTTCATTTTTTACCAACTCATGGATGATGGCCAATGAAAACCTGATACTCTGGATCCTATTAAAATCCTCTGAAGAATATTGATTTTTATTGTTGTCTTCAGCAGTCAGTTATCTTGGTTGGATTGAGACTGCAAAGTCTATTTTGACTTTTTTTCCCTTATGGATTCTAATGTTAGGACAGTTTCCAAGGCCTATGCAGTGTTCTTTTAGATCTGTCCTACATTTGTACTACTCAGGGGCTAGTCTTGGACTTGTGCTTTGCTTTATATTGCCATTCAGTTCTCAAGGAGTTTACTATGCTGCTTTGGGGTGCCCTGTGTATGTGTACTTCAGAAGTGAGCTCTGGATATATTCTGATTTGTGCACAGAACTAAGAGAACCCTTCTCCAGCTCTCTCCTCTGTGAGATTCTCTTCCGCCTCCTGCCTCTGTCCTATAGCTGGAATGATGGGTTTTATTCTCTAGGAGTTTTACTTGCCCATGCCACAGCAAGAGGGAAAAATGGGGATTTCTTCCCCACAACTCTTTAAAATCCAGGGACCCATTTTCTGTTTCTCTGTCTATAAAGACAGGTTTTTTTTTAGGAGTTGTAGCTGCCACAGCCTCTCTGGGCACCCACCCGCCTGTAAAATTCTCTCTCCAGCCACCCCCATTCCCGACACACACACACACACACACACACACACACACACACACACACACGTGAAGCTCTCTCTCATATGGACCCCTCTTCCAATTTGATTCTTGTCCCCAATACTGCTCTTGTTTACCTTTTTAGAATGCTCAGGTAGTGGCTTTTGTGTTTCATCCAGAGTGTTTAGTTATAATCAGCAGTGGAGACAGGTGTTAGTGGACTATTCCTTGGCTGGTACTGGAATCTCTGAATACTTATTTCTTAAATTAGCTATTTAATATCTGTCTCTTCTACTATACTCAATGTCAATAAGGACTATTTGGGTTTTATTACTGTATCCCCATGACTAGTACAGTTCTTAGCATAAACTAAGAACTCAGTAAATATTTATTGAACATATGAATGAATGGACACTTTTCAGATCTCATCTTACTTGACATTTTTGTAGCATTCTACACTATGGATTGTTCTCACCTGGAATCTTTTTTCCCTAGGCTCCCATATTATTAAAGTCTACTGGTTTCCCCATTTGTCTAGCCTTCCTTTGTAGGTAAGTTGCTATTTCTTTATGAACCTTGCAGCTTTAGAAATTACTTTTGAAAAGGGGGCACCTACATAGTCTGCTCATATAGGCACACATAAATTCTTACTAATAAATTCTCAGTCACCATTTCATCATTTTAGAACCAAATAGATATTTGTTAACTGCATAGTGGCCCTCCTTTGCTATCTATCTTATTTCTGTTACTAGGCCCCATATAACTCTTTTTTCCCCTGCTTATCTAGTTTATTTCCTACACAAATTCTTGCTAGAGTATAATTTTCAAAAACTTAAAAACATGACTCTTGGGGTGCCTGGGTGGCTGAGTCAGTTCAGTGTCTGACTCTTGATTTCGGTTCAAGTCATGACTCCACGTTTTGTGATCGAGCCCTGTGTTGGGCTCTGTGCTGACAGTGAAAAGCCTGCTTAGGATTCTCTCTCTCCCTTTCTCTCTGTCCCTTCCCCACTCACATTCTCTCTCTCAAACTAAATAAACAAAAAAAGCCACATTACTCATTCAAATATAAAAGGAAGGTATTTCTAATATTTTATTCAACTCATTAATTAATGAGAATATATAAGATATTAAGACTGGTTGAAAGAGAAATTCAAGGGACAGAGAATTTATATAGTCAAAGGAATGCTGAAATAAATTTGTCAGTAGAGGCAAATTTCTGCATGGCAAGAGATATAAAATGTTACATCTCAGGTTATGTTTTTTCTAGATGAAAAACAAATCTCTGCCAGGAGATTTGTATTTATATGACTAAGAACAGGAATCATGTGCATTGCTCATCTGCAATTGCTTTGTTATCATTTACCTGTAAGTTAACCACTACCCCTGTAAAGTTGTAAAATAGCCTAGGCAATAGAAAGTCAAATCAAGATGCACATCTCTATACAATCAGGTAATTCCCAGAGGGTCTGCTAAATTATATCTTGCATTCCAGTGGAAGGATCCTAGTAATTTCTGCCTATTTCCAAGTTTTGAATGTTTTTTCTTTAAGGCTCTTTACCCTGGCAAGAAAACTTTACTTTTGCTTCTCTATAGCACCGGTCCCTTTTTCATCAGAATGTTTTTTTTCCCTTCCTTGTGCCCAGTTATTTCTCTCACTTTATTTAAATCTTGGCTCCATCTTGCTTCCTTTGAACACAAATTTTTGGTTTTCCTTCTGTCACCCTTATGTGATGTGGCTGATCCTCAGTTCACTTGCTAAACATTTAGAGAGTAATTAGGAGTGTTAGTTTTTTATTTTAAGGTATAGTAAGGTGGTATTATTTTTATTAAAAGTGGTCTTTATTGGGGCCCCTGGGTGGCTCAGTTGGTTAAGCCCAGGTCATGATTCTGTGCTTTGTAGGTTTGAGCCCTGCATCCGGCTCTGTGCTGACAGCTTGGAGCCTGGAGCTTGCTTCAAATTCTGTATCTCTTTCTCTGTCTCTCTGCCCCTCCCCTGTTTGCACTCCGTCTCTCTGTCTCCCCAAAATAAATAAATATTTTTAAAAAATTTTTTAAATGGTCTTTATTGGTTTGGTGTATATATATATATATATATATATATATATATATATATATATATTCTCAGTTTTACTTTAAGCTTAAGCTCCTGGTGTAAATTACAAATGATGTGGGTTTTCATTCTTTTTTTGTTTTTTGGTATAGAAATTGTATCCATTAATTCAGGGATGTAAATACACAGTACTTGTGTTATCACTTTACCTACCTATACCTATGGCAGATAATTGACAGTGATACCAAACTCATTCTTATTCAGTCTGAACTCAGCCTCAGATTCATTCGTAATATGTAAGTCCAGCCATTCACTATCAATCAGTTGAAGTCGATACAAGGTGAACATGTGTTAAATAATACTTTTAGGAAAAATGTCATAGAGCAGTCTGGTTTAGAGTTGGCATATAGGGAGGTAATCTTTGTCTCTCTTTCAAAATAAAAATATCTTTGTTATAAGGTAATTAGTTGTATAAAGTTGATTATAATCTTAAAAAGTATGTTTTCCTGAATACAAATCAAAACCATAATATACTACCTTAATCCAGTGAGAATGGCTAGAAACAAAAAGATAAGAAATAACAAGTGTTGGCAAGGATGTGGAGAAAACAAAATCCTCATGCACTGTTGGGAATGTGAATGTAAATTGGTGCAGCCACTGTGGAAAACTATGGAGGTTCCTCAAAAAATTAAAAATAGAAATATATGATCCAAAAATTCCACTATTGGGTATTTACCCAAAGAAAACAAAAACACTAATTCAAAAAGATATATGCACCCCTATGTTTATTGCAGCATTATTTAAAATGGCCAAGATCTCTGGGGCGCCTGAATGGCTCTAGTTGGTTAAGCATTTGGCTCTTGATCTCAACTCTGGTGTTGATCTCATGGTCGTGAGTTCAAGCCTTACATTGGGCTCTGCACTGGGCATGAAGCCTACTTAAATAAATATGAATAAATGAAAGAAAAGAAAATAGCCAAGATCTGGAAGCAACCCAAGTGTTCATCGATTGATGAATGATTAAAGAAGATGTGGTGTATGTATACAATGAAACATTACTCAGCTGTAAAAAAGAATGAGGTATTGCTATTTCTGGCAGTATGAATGGACCTAGAGGGTATTATGCTAAGTGAAATAAGTCAGACGGAGAAAGACAGATACCACATGATTTTACTTACGTGTGAAATCTAAAAGACAAAACAAAAAGCAGAATCAGACCTATAAATATAGAGAACAAACTAATGGTTGCCAGAGGGGAGGGAGGTAGGTGGATGGGCAGAATGGACGAAGGGGAGTTGAAGATACAGGCTTTTAGTCATGGAATGAATAAGTCATAGGGATAAAATGTATAGCATAAGAAATATAGTCAGTGGTGTTGTAATAGTGTTGTGTGGTGACAGATGGTAGCTATACTTGTGGTGAGCATAGCATAAGGTATAGAGTTATCAAATCACTATGTGGCACACCTGAAACTAATGTCAACATTGTGTATCAACTATACTTCAACTTAAAAAATATAGATAAATTGAAGGGTGCCTAGGTGGCTCAGTTGGTTGAGTGTCCAACTCTTGATATCGGCTCAGGTCATGATCTCATGGTTCATGAGATTGAGCCCCATGTCAGGCTCTATACTAACAGTGCAGAGCCTGCATGGGATTCTCTTACCACCCCCCCCCCCCCCCACCGCCAGTTGTGTGCATGCATGTACACACACCTGCTCTCTCTCTCAAACATTAAAAAAACTTTTTAAAAATATAGATAAATTGAAAAAAGGAAATATGTTTTCCGTTTTAGCTAAACACCCAAATTACCAAAGTAGATACATTTCTTTTTTTTTAATTTTTTAAATTTTTATTTTTTATTTTTATTTTTGAGAGAGAGACAGAGCAGGAGCTGGGAAGGGTCAGAGAGAGAGGGAGACACAGAATAGGAAGCAAGCTCCAAAGTAGATACATTTCTTATATAAAAATTTATTTGTATCATGTGCTTTAGTGGTTAACCATATGAAAAAAAAAGATATGGATATATTAACCTATTATCAATGGCCTTTTATTTTTTTGTGACTTCACAACTTTTATTTGTGTTGCTTGTGCTTTGTCTTGAAAATTTCTTCTCCTGGGGCACCTGGGTGGCTCAGTCGGTTGAGGGCCTGACTTCAGCTCTGGTCATGATCTCGCAGTCTGTGAGTTCGAGCCCCACGTCGGGCTCTGTGCTGACAGTTCAGAGCCTTGAGCTTGCTTCAGATTCTGTGTCGCCCTCTCTCTCTGCCGCTCCCCCACTCATGCTCTGTCTCTATCAAAAAATGAATAAAAAACGTTAAAAGATAAATACGTAAATAAAAAGAAAATTTCTTCTCCCTTTGCCCCAACAATGGGCAGGGAGAATATAGCAAAAAAAATAAAAGACATCTCTCTTTATTGCACATGGACGCATTATTCAGGCTCACCTGGTGAAGTTTAGGGGGAGTCTTGTCACATTCTCAGATCCCTGTTCAGGAGACGGGTAGGTTACTGGAGTGGTATCACATGTGAGAGGGGTATCTCCAGGTCCTAGCTATTGGTCCTGTGCTTCCTGGTTCTCCATGCCTTCCTGGCCCTGCTTCCCTCAGTGGCCTCTCCAGTGTATCTTTTTAAAATGTATTTACATTCCAGGTGCCTGGGTGGCTGTGTTGGTTAGGCATCTGACATCAGCTCAGGTCAGGATCTCATGGTTCAGGTCATTAGTTTGAGCCCTGCGCTGGACTCTGTTGCTGTCAGTGTGGAGTCTGCTTCGGATCCTCTGTCCCATCTCTCTCTGCCCCTCCCCTGCTCTCTCTCTCTCTCAAAATAAAAATAAAATAAAATGTAATATAATATAATGAATTTATATTTGATCCCAAAGTAATGTGCTTTAGCTTGAAAAATTGTTTGGTTTCATTAAATCTAGAGAGTTTGGGGCACCTGGGTGGCCCAGTTGATTAAGTGTCCGACTTTGACTCAGGTCATGATCTCACAGTTGGTGAGTTTGAGCCCTGTTTTGGGCTCTGTGCTGACAGCTTAGAGCCTGGAGCCTGCTTCAGATTCTGTGTCTCCCTCTCTCTCTGCCCCCCCCCCCCCCACTCACGCTCTGTCTCTGTCTCTGTCTCTCTCTCTCAAAAATAAACATTAAAAATTTTTAAAAAATATCTAGAGAGTTTTGTTGTAGGTCAAAACATAAATTAGTTACCTCCTTTCTTGTAGAAGAACTTTTCAATAAGTTTCAGATGTGGCTTGTGTCTAAAAGAAGGATTTGGTGTTTTGTAGAAGAAAGTTCAGTACAGGAGGTATGAAGGATCTATTGGCTTGTTTAATGTTCTCAGTGTTCTTGGGGTGCCTGGGTGATGCAGTCAGTTTAGCATCTGACTAATGCTTCAGATTAGGTTCAGGTCATGACTTCGCTACATTGTGGGTTCAAGCCCCACATCAGGCTCTGTGCTGATGCCTCCAAGCCTGCTTCAGATTCTCTGTCTCCCTCTCTCTCTGCCCCTCCCCCAATCATGCTCTGTCTCTATCTTTCTCCCAAAAATAAATAAACATTAAAAAAATGTTTTTTAATGTGTTCTCAGTGCTCTTGATATATGCAGAGTAATTAAAAACATGGACTATGGTGGGGCGCCGGAGTGGCTCAGTCGGTTAAGCATCTGACTTTGGCTCAGGTCACAATCTCATAGTTCATGAGTTTGAGCCCTGAGCTGGGCTCTGTACTGACAGCTCAGAGCCTGGAGCCTGCTTTGGGTTCTGTGTCTCCCTCTCTCTCTTCCCATCCCCCACTCATGCCCTGTCTCTCTCTCTCTCAAAAGTAAATAAGCATTGAAAAAAATTAAAAAACAAACAAACATGGACTGTGGTGCCAAATTTCCTTGGATTCAGCTTGGACAAATTGTTTAACTTTGCTCTTTCTCAGTTTCCTCATCTTAATGTGGTTTTTGTGAGAAATTTTTATTTATTTACATAATTGTGAGCAACACACAAACATATACACATGTATGTGTTCAAACATATACATACTGTCTCATGTATGACATTAAGAACAATCTAAGAACATAGTAAGCACTGTACATCTTTGCTATTATATATTGAAAGGGCGGGCCTACGCCGGCCGACTCCATCTTGTTCTGTGTTCTCCACCTTGAGTGACTATGTCCCCGAAATGACCCCTTTTCCGGGAAAATCACAGAAACCTCAGACCGCGCCTCCTCCCCTTGAGTAACCTCCCGCTCACCCGTTCAAACTTCCTGATCAAAACACGCCCAGCGACCTGCGTAACAGGACTCCGACCCTTCCCCAGCCAATCGGCTGAGGCCACAGCCATTACCTCACCAACTGCCCCTAGACCCCTATAAAACCTTTGTGCTTTTGAAACTCACTCTCTCTCCCTGGTATCTCACTGCTGCGTCGGTGCAGGTAGGGGATTGAGCTCGAGCTAGCTCGAATAAAGGTTCTTTTGCTTTTGCATCGGACTCGGCTCCCTGGTGGTCTTTGGGGATCACGAATTCTGGGCATAACATTTGGGGGCTCGGCCCGGGATCCCCAAGACCCCCAAGGGACCCCCGACCCGGAGAGCCTGACTGGCCACGGTTAGTGTCTGTCTGTTTGTTCTTTTTTGTGTGAGCTCACTTCTGGAATTCTGGTAGTGCCCGACGTGGTCCAAGTGGACGCACTGGAGGACCACGGGCCGGGAGTTTCGGAAAACGTTCCGATTCTCCCTTCTGGAGGGACGTGGAATCCCCTCAAAGGTCTGAGACGAGGCGGGTCGCTCCCACTGGTCGGCGTGAGGCCGTCGTCTTTGGAGGGACGTGGAATCCCCTCAAATGTCTAAGCTAGCTTTCAGTTTTGCTTCCATGGAGTTGGAAGATTTTCTAGGGGCCCTCTGTTTGTCTGTTTTTGTGTTTCTCTGTTTTGTTCTGTGGACTTACTAGACGGACGTTATGGGACAGACTCAGACTACTCCTCTAAGTATTATGATTGATCACTTTAAGGATGTGAGGGGAAGAGCTAACAACCTCAGTGTGGAAGTCCGAAAGGGTCGGTGGCAGTTTTTTTGTTCTAGCGAGTGGCCAACTTTTTTTTTTTTTTTTAATATATGAAATTTACTGTCAAATTGGTTTCCATACAACACCCAGTGCTCATCCCAAAAGGTGCCCTCCTCAATACCCATCACCCACCCTGCCCTCCCTCCCACCCCCCATCAACCCTCAGTTTGTTCTCAGTTTTTAACAGTCTCTTATGCTTTGGCTCTCTCCCACTCTAACCTCTTTTTATTTTTTTTTCCTTCCCCACGTTTTTCAGGATCCACATAAGAGTGAAACCATATGGTATCTGTCTTTCTCTGTGTGGCTTATTTCACTTAGCATCACACTCTCCAGTTCCATCCACGTTGCTACAAAAGGCCATATTTCATTTTTTCTCATTGCCACGTAGTATTCCATTGTGTATATAAACCACAATTTCTTTATCCATTCATCAATTGATGGACATTTAGGCTCTTTCCATAATTTGGCTATTGTTGAGAGTGCTGCTATAAACATTGGGGTACAAGTGCCCCTATGCATCAGTACTCCTGTATCCCTTGGATAAATTCCTAGCAGTGCTATTGCTGGGTCATAGGGTAGGTCTATTTTTAATTTTCTGAGGAACCTCCACACTGCTTTCCAGAGCGGCTGCACCAATTTGCATTCCCACCACCAGTGCAAGAGGGTTCCTGTTTCTCCACATCCTCTCCAGCATCTATAGTCTCCTGATTTCTTCATTTTGGGCGAGTGGCCAACTTTCAATGTCGGATGGCCACCAGAGGGGACCTTCGACCTCCCTACCATCCACCGAGTCAGGAGTATCATCTCTCAGCCTAAGACGGGCCATCTTGATCAGCTCCCTTACATTATCACTTGGCAGGACCTTGTAGAAGACCCACCCTCTTGGCTTAAGCCCTTCCTAGCCCCGCTCCCTCCGGAGCCAAAACCCATTATTGCTTTGCAGGGGACAAAGAAGAAGAAAAGTCTTATCCAGCCTTCAGCACCCCTCTACCCTGCCTTACAGGGGGGTACTGAAGAAGAATTAATTTTTCCTCCCCCGTATAACCCCTCTAGGATGCTGGAAGAACACCATCTTCCCCCTCCGGGGGAGGCAGACGCTGTTCCGAGAGCGGGAGGCGGAAACGCTCCAGTGGGAAGCCCGCCCTTCACCAGACAAAGGGCTCAGAGGGAGCAATCCGCCTCCGCTGCCGACTCCACTATTCTGCCCCTGCAAGCCACTGGACCCCCAGACGCAGAGGGGAATCAGCCCCATCACTATTGGCCTTTCGCCACTAGTGACCTCTACAATTGGAAAGCTCAGAATCCTAAGTTTTCCGAGAAACCGGCAGGGCTTATTGATTTATTAGACTCTGTTCTTTTTACCCATCAGCCCACGTGGGACGATTGCCAGCAGCTTTTGCAGGTCCTGTTTACAACTGAAGAAAGAGAAAGAATCCTCAATGGGGCCCGAAAACTAGTTCCGGGCACAGACGGGAATCCCACCACCAACCAGGCTCAGATAGATGCCTCCTTCCCCTTAACTCGGCCCCAGTGGGATTTCAACACGGCAGAAGGTAAGGAGAGACTCCGGGTCTACCGCCAGACTCTAATGGGGGGTCTCCGAATGGCTGCTAGAAAGCCAACCAATTTGGCCAAGGTAGGAAATGTACAACAGGGAAAAGATGAATCTCCGGCTGCCTTTTTAGAACGGATCATGGAAGCATTCCGTACCTATACCCCCATGGATCCAGAGGCTCCGGAAAGCAAGGCAGCTGTTATCATGGCCTTTGTAAACCAGTCAGCCATAGACATTAGGAGAAAATTACAGAAAATAGATAGACTAGGAGAAAAAAGTCTGCAGGACTTACTGGTGGTAGCCGAAAAGGTATATAATAACCGGGAGCTTCCTGAGGACAAGCAGGCTCGCGCCATGGCGGCTGCCAGCAGTAAGCAGACTCGAGACCTGGCCAGAATACTACTAGCTACCACTGCTGACTCCCCTGAGGAACGAGACTGCCGTCTCTGGCAGCTGGCAGACGACACAAGAAAAGGTAAAAGAACCACCAAGGGGGGGAAGCAGAGGCTGCAGAAGGATCAGTGCGCATACTGCAAGGAGATAGGGCATTGGGCCCGAGATTGTCTGAAAAGGGCCGGCGGGAAAGGAAGCAAGATCGAGTAAAAGTCCTAGAGCTAGATGAACTAAGTGATTAGGGGAGTCGGGGTTCGGACCCTCTCCCCGAACCCAGGGTAACTCTTAAAGTGGAGGGGACCCCTGTTGACTTCCTTGTCGACACCGGAGCACAACATTCGGTCCTCCGCACCCCACAAGGAAAACTAGCCAGCAAGAAGTCCTGAGTACAAGGGGCAACTGGTATGAGCCAGTATTCATGGACTACCCGAAGAACAGTAGATTTGGGAACGGGCCGGGTATCCCACTCCTTTATGGTAATACCAGAATGCCCCTACCTGCTGTTAGGACGGGACTTACTGACCAAGATTGGAGCTCAGATAACTTTCAGACAAGGGGGGCCTCAGGTCACCGATGGCAAGGGCCACCCCATCCAGGTACTGACCATGAAACTGGAGGATGAATACCTCCTCCACCAGGAGGCGCTCCCGAGAGAGGATAATATAGACAGATGGCTACAAGAATTCCCCTCGGTTTGGGCAGAGACTGGGGGGGGGATGGGACTAGCCGCTCATAGGACCCCAGTCCTGGTAGAGCTCAAGCCAGGAGAGAGTCCGGTAAGGATCAAACAATACCCCATGTCTCAGGAGGCCCGGAAGGGGATCCAGCCACACATCCGGAGACTACGAAGCCTAGGGGTACTAGTTCCTTGCCAGTCTGCCTGGAACACCCCCTTACTGCTGGTCAAAAAGCCTCACACAAATGACTACCGACCGGTACAAGACCTCCGGGAAGTAAATAAGAGGGTCGCGGACATACACCCAACTGTTCCCAACCCATATACTCTCTTGAGCTCCTTGGCGCCCTCCAGGGTCTGGTATTACTGTACTAGATTTAAAGGACACCTTCTTCAGTCTGCCACTGGCACCGCAGAGCAAACCCCTGTTCGCCTTCGAGTGGCATGATCCGGAGGAGGGCTACAGTGGGCAACTCACCTGGACACGGCTACCTCAGGGATTCAAAAATTCACCCACCATCTTCGACGAGGCACTACACGAGGACCTGGGTGAGTACAGAAGGGAGCACCCTGGCCTCACCCTCCTACAGTACGTAGATGACATCCTGATTGCTGCCGACACGGCCAAAGACTGTGAGCGAGGGACCCAGGACCTGCTGGCTACCCTGGGGGCTTTAGGGTACCGGGCATCCGCGAAGAAGGCTCAGATATGCAGGGAGAGGGTAAGTTACCTGGGATATATCCTGGAGGGCGGACAGCGGCGGTTATCAGATGCCAGAAAAGAAACTGTCCTAAAGATCCCTACTCCCACCTCCCGAAGAGAAATGAGGGAATTCCTAGGATCAGCCGGCTACTGCCGCCTCTGGGTTCCAGGTTTTGCTGAGATCGCCAGGCCCCTATATGAAGCTACCAAAGAGGGGAAAACATTTAAATGGACTGAAAAAGAAGAAATTGCCTTTAATCGGTTAAAAAAGGCCCTCCTAAGTGCCCCAGCCCTGGGCCTACCAGACATTACGAAACCCTTCCACCTCTTTGTAGATGAACATAAGGGAATAGCAAAAGGGGTTCTAACTCAAGCCTTAGGCCCCTGGAACCACCCAGTGGCTTACCTGTCTAAGAAACTAGACCCAGTGGCTGCTGGCTGGCCGCCATGCCTAAGAATTATTGCGGCGACAGCACTCCTAGTCAAGGATGCAGACAAACTGACCCTAGGACAGGAGATCTGGATCACGACCCCACACGCCATTGAAGGGGTCCTGAAACAGCCTCCGGATAGATGGATGAGCAATACACGTATGACTCATTACCAGAGCCTCCTACTCAACCCTCCATGAGTGCGGTTCCACCCCAGTGCAGCCCTCAATCCTGCAACCCTGCTGCCCGACCCTGACCTAGGTGCTCCACTACATGACTGTGCGGGAATCCTGGAACAAGTACATGGATTCCAGATGGACCTGACCGACCAGCCCCTCCCCGATGCCGAGGCTACTTGGTTCACTGATGGCAGCAGCTTTGTGCAAGATGGACACAGGTATGCGGGTGCAGCGGTGGTCCCCGAAACGGACTCCATATGGGCGGAGGCTCTACCCTCCGGAACGTCAGCCCAGCGAGCGGAGCTCATAGCCCTCACCAAGGCGCTGATGCTGGGAGCTGGAAAACGGCTTAACATCTACACAGACAGCCGTTATGCATTTGCCACAGCTCATATTCATGGGGCAATTTATCAGGAGAGGGGGTTACTGACGGCAGAAGGACGGACTATAAAAAATAAGCAGGAGATACTTAACCTGCTTACGGCCTTATGGCTTCCTGCCAAGCTAGCCATTATCCACTGCCAAGGGCACCAAAAAGCTGATAACCCAGTAGCTAGAGGTAATTGAAAGGCTGACCAGGCAGCCAAGGCAGTAGCCCTTACTCCAGTCCCCACCATGACCATACAACTACCGGACCCGGGAGACCCAGTTTTACCAGACCAGCCCAAATACTCCCAGGAGGAGTTACAGCAGATCAAGAAACTCCCCATGGCCCAGGAGATAAAGGGATGGTGGTATACACCTAACAAGGAGCTCGTGCTGCCAGACCGGCTCGGAGTCTCAATATTAGAGCACATGCATCGATCTACTCACATGGGGGCCCGAAAATTAAAAGACTTAATCCGACATGCCGGAATCAAGATTCACCAACAGGACACCAAAATAGAGCAAGTTGTATCTGCCTGCAAGACCTGCCAACTCACCAACGCGAAAGCCACATCAAATAAAAAAGGAACCAGGCTCAGAGGCACCAGACCGGGAGCCCAATGGGAAGTCGACTTCACTGAAGTCAAACCAGGAAAGTATGGTTATAAATATCTTTTAGTATTTACAGACACCTTCTCTGGCTGGGTGGAGGCATACCCAACCAAGCATGAAACGGCTCAGACGGTGGCTAAGAAGCTACTAGAAGACATCTTACCCAGGTACGGTTTTCCTGCCATGGTAGGATCAGACAACAGACCAGCTGTTATCTCTCAGGTAACACAGGCAGTAGCCAAGGCGGTGGGGGCAAACTGGAAATTACGTTGTGCTTATAGGCCCCAGAGCTCAGGACAGGTAGAAAGAATGAATAGAACCCTAAAAGAGACCCTTACCAAATTAACCATGGAGACTGGCGGGGACTGGGTGACTCTCCTACCGTATGCCCTTTACCGGGTTAGAAACACTCCTTACACTCTGGATTTTACTCCCTACGAGATCATGTTTGGCAGGCCACCCCCTGTTATTCCCAGCCTTCGAGCTGAACTTCTTGCAGAGTTTAAAGATCAAGAACTTTTTCTTTCCTTGAGAGGGCTCCAGAGGGCGCACGAGGACATTTGGCCGCGCCTCCATGCCATCTACGAGGCTGGCCCGACCCCGACACCTCATCAGTACAAGCCGGGAGACTGGGTCTATGTCAAGAGGCACCACCGAGAGACTCTCGAGCCGCTCTGGAAGGGACCCTACATTGTAGTGCTGACAACCCCCACCGCTCTCAAAGTAGACGGCATCGCGACCTGGGTCCATCACACCCACGTTCGGCCAGCGGACCCCTCCTCGATCCGGAAGGACTTCGTCACGCGATGGGCCATCAGTCGGGACCAACACAACCTGCTCAAGCTCAAGCTACAGCGCATTCGACCCACCTAATATTGGTAACTCTGTTAACTCTGCTTGTCATTGCTCATGCTGCCGGGAGTCCCCACGTCCCCCAAAACATCACCTGGCAGATCATAGATACCAGCTCAGGGACAATACTTAATTAGACCTCCCAGAGCCACCCCAGGGACACATGCTTCCCAGAACTTAGCGTAAACCTCCAAACTCTGTTCCCCTTGTCACCATAAATGCAGCCGGTCCCATGATTGGGTCCGTAAGTTACATGACAAGGGGGGAATGAAAGGGCGGGCCTACGCCGGCCGACTCCATCTTGTTCTGTGTTCTCCACCTTGAGTGACTATGTCCCCGAAATGACCCCTTTTCCGGGAAAATCACAGAAACCTCAGACCGCGCCTCCTCCCCTTGAGTAACCTCCCGCTCACCCGTTCAAACTTCCTGATCAAAACACGCCCAGCGACCTGCGTAACAGGACTCCGACCCTTCCCCAGCCAATCGGCCGAGGCCACGACCCTTCCCCAGCCAATCGGCTGAGGCCACAGCCTCACCGATTGGCCAAGTTGGCCTCACCAACTGCCCCTAGACCCCTATAAAACCTTTGTGCTTTTGTTATTTTTGGGACAGAGAGAGACAGAGCATGAATGGGGGAGGGGCAGAGAGAGAGGGAGACACAGAATCGGAAACAGGCTCCAGGCTCCGAGCCATCAGCTCAGAACCTGACGCGGGCCTCGAACTCACAGACCGCGAGATCGTGACCTGGCTGAAGTCGGACGCTTAACCGACTGCGCCACCCAGGCGCCCCAAACCTTTGTGCTTTTGAAACTCGCTCTCTCTCCCTGGTATCTCACCGCTGCGTCGGTGCAGGTAGGGGATTGAGCTCGAGCTAGCTCGAATAAAGGTTCTTTTGCTTTTGCATCGGACTCGGCTCCCTGGTGGTCTTTGGGGATCACGAATTCTGGGCATAACAATATCTTTTCAAATTTTTTTAAAAAATGTTTTTATATTTATTTTTGAGAGAGTAAGAGTGAACATGAGCAGGGGAGGGGAAGAGAGAAGGGTATAGAGGATCTGAAGCAGGCTCTGTGCTGGCAGCAGAGCGCCTGATATGGGACTCCAACTCATGAACTGTGAGATCATGACCTGAGCCAAAGTTGGATGCTTAACCAACTGAGGTGCCCCTTCAAATTGTTTTTTAAGTTTATTTGACAAAGCTGGGGGGGGAGGGGAGGGGAGGAGGGGTGCGCATGCGCGCATGGAAATGGCGGAGGGGCAGAGAGAGAGGGAGAGAGAGAATATCTCAAGCAGGCTCCGCACTGTGAGTGCAGAGCCTGACACGGAGTTCAGTGCAGGGCTCAAACTTATGAACCATGAGATCATGACCTGACCTGAAAATCAAGAGTTGAATGCTTAACTGACTGAGCCACTTGGGTGCCCCTATTTGTCTTTACAAATTAAACTTAATACCATTCCTCTGATGTTTACCAGTGCCACATCTTTCTCCTGAAAGTATTAAAATTTATTTTAAATTTTGATATGGTAATTACTTGATTCTTTTGTTTATTTTTTAAATAGGTTTTTTTTTCAAATTTTTTTTTTCAACGTTTTTTATTTATTTTTGGGACAGAGAGAGACAGAGCATGAATGGGGGAGGGGCAGAGAGAGAGGGAGACACAGAATCGGAAACAGGCTCCAGGCTCCGAGCCATCAGCCCAGAGCCTGACGCGGGGCTCGAACTCACGGACCGCGAGATCGTGACCTGGCTGAAGTCGGACGCCCAACCGACTGCGCCACCCAGGCGCCCCAAAATAGGTTTTTTTGAAAGAGCTGTTTGCTCAAGACAAGAAACTCTCAATTTGTTCAGATCCAGAAAGAATAGATCAATTTGAAATATTCTTCATAAAATGGCTATAAGAAGCAGCAAGTGCTAAGAAACATGAATTTACGAACATAGCCACATGCTTTTTTCCTTTCAGTTTGATTTAAATTTAATATCCTCCCACAATGGAAAATGATTTACAATAAAGAGATGAACTGGAAGGAATAGGAAAATGGAAACAAGATGTCATTTCTTTTTACTATCCAACAGATTTACCATCTGTTTTAAAGTGTTTGACCATCTACAGTAAATGAAACAAAATGTTTTTTAAAATAATGTAATACTTTAAACTATTTTTACTACCAAACTCTCCCTCCCCTGTGAACACATTCATTTTACTGAGTAAAGGTTTATTTAAGCTCCACTTACATCTATGTTGTTTTTAGCTCATTTCCTTTTTAAAAAAGCAATTGGTGAGTTTATTTCCCAGTTTAGCTGTTATAATAAAATATAAAAGACATTTCTGTTTTGGCCTCTACTATAGCATTATTGAAAGCTATGAAAGTCACAGCAAAATATAGGACAGCATAAAATTAGAAACTGGTGGTGTTTCTGTAGCAGTAGTTACTGCACTTGCAATTTCCCCCCTTCTTGCTACCAGCCCGAATCTGAGTCACCCCTGTGTACCAGACAACAAACCGTAAGTGTGTTGTTTTTTTTAATCTTTTTAAATTACACTTCTTTTATTTTTTCTTATTCATCTTCACTCATAAAAATGGTTAAGTGATAATAGAGATTATGGAGAACATAAAGAAGTGAATTTAATTTTTCTCATATAAAACTTATTCATTCAAACTAACTTTTTTTAATAACAGCTTTACTGAGATATTATTAACATAGCATAAAATTTACCCTTTTAAAGTGTACGGTTCAGTGGGGTTTTTTTGTGCATTCACAGAGTTGTGTAACCATCATTATTATAAATTTAGAACATTATCTTCACTTCAAAAAGAAATCCATTCCTCCATCCTCCCAGCTGCTAGCAACCATTAATCTACGTTCTGTCTCTATGGATTTGCCAGTTTTAGACATTTCATATAAATGAGTCATATAACATGTGTCCTTCCTGTGACTCACTTCTTTCACTTAGCATATTTTCAAGGTTTATCCATGTTGAAGCATGTATCAACATTTCTTTCCTTTTTATTGCTCAATAATATTCCATTATATGGATATGACATGTTCTTTATTCATTCACCAGCCGATGGACATTTGAATTGTTTCCCACTTACTGACGATGTTAAGACAATGCTGCTTTTAACATTCATGTATAAGTTTTTTTTTTTTTAAGTAATCTCTACACCCAACAGGGGCTCAAACTTAGAGCCCCAAGATCAAGAGTCACACGCTATACCAACTGAAACAGCCAGGTGCCCCCCATGTATAAGTTTTTATATGGACATAGGGTTTTCATTTTTTTTAGTATGTATATAAAAATGGAATTGCTAGGTCATATGGTAACTCTATGTTTAACCTTTTGAGGAGCTGCCAGATTATTTTCCAAAGGCGCTGTACCGTCTTACATTCCCACCAGCAGTGTGTAAGGGTTCCAGCTTCTTCACATCCTCTCTAACACTTGTTATCTGTCTTTTTGATTGTAGCCATCCTAATGGTTATGAAGTGGTATCTCATTGTGGCTTTGATATACATTTTCCTGATGGCTAATGATGTAGAACATGTTTTCATGTGCTTATTGTCTATCTGTATGTTTATGTCTTCTTTGGAGAAATGTCCTTTCAGATGCTTTTTTTTTTAATTGGTGTTTTTTGAAAAATGAAAAAACAAAACCTATTCGAATGGTTTCTGGTTCATTTTACTAGTATAAATTGTCATAGCTGGTTCATTGAAAGCAAACATTTTAAATGGATTTACTTCAGGATGCTGTGCAGAAAAATGGGTGAAGGATAAACTGTCTAGACATAGCCCCACTTAGCAGGATAGCCCTCTTGTACTTCCATGTGCCCTGACCCATGGTGATGATGACACACACCCTGGTGGCATGCTGCATGTGTTGATTTAGCCTTGTCCACATTGTACTAAAGCGAAATAGGTGTCAGGCTGTCACCATTCACACTAATTTTTATTTTTTAATGTTTTATTTATTTTTGAGAGAGTATGAGTGGGAGAGGGGCAGACAAAGAGGGGGACAGAGGATCCGAAGCAGGCTCTGCGCCAACAGCAGCGACCTGATGTGGGCCTTGAACTCACAAACCAGGAAATCATGACCTGAGCCAAAGTTGAACGCTTAGCCAACTGAGCCACCCAGGCACCCCTTACACAAATTTTTAGAAAGAAACCTTTACCAAGGGAGCAGCTTCGGAGTCTGTCTTTTTAAAACCTTCTGAACTGTGACTTGGAGACTGCAGAGTAGACTGTGGCTGTGGATGTCAGTGCAACCATCAACATTGCTGTTCAAGAAATTGCAATTTATGTCCGTTCCAAGTTGTAAATGCTAGTCTTTTTTTCAATAAAAAGACCATTAACTTAAAAAAATGAGTTTTTGTCTTTTTTTTCTTAGAAGATTTTATTTAAACTCAAAGTTACTTAACATATAGTGTAGTATTGGTTTCAGAAGTAGAATTTAGTGGGTTATCACTTACATATAACACCCAGTGCTCATCACAAGTGCCCTCCTTAACGCCCACCACACATTTAGCTGTCCCCCCAACCCAATTCCCCTCCAGCAACCCTGTTTGTTCTCTATAGTTAAGAGTCTCTTATGGTTGCCTCCCTCTTTGTTTTTATCTTATTTATTTTGCCCTCCCTTCCTCTATGTTCATCTGTTTTGTTTCTTAAACTCTACATATAAGTGAGATTATATGGTATTTTTTTCTTTGACTAACATTTCTCTTAGCATAATACACTCTAGTTCCATCCATGTCGTTGCAGATAGCAAGATTTCATTCATTTTTGATGGCTGAGGGTTTTTTTTGTCTTATTAATGAGTTTGACTTTACATATTCTAGATACAGTTTCTATATCAGGTATATGGTTTGCAAATATTTTCTCCCATTTTGTAGGTTGTATTTTACTTTCTTGATGATTTTTTTTTAATGTTTATTGTTGAGAGAGAAGGAGACAAAGTGTGGGGGAGGGGCAGAGAGAGAAGGGGACAGAGGATCTAAAGCAGGTTCTGCGCTTAAAGCAGGTCTGAGCCTGTTGTGGGGCTCAGACTCACAAACTATGAGATCATGACCTAAACCAAAGTCAGATGCTTAACTGACTGAGCACCCAGGTGCCCCAATGGTATTTTTTTTTTCTTTATGTAGGCTCCACACCCAGCGTGGAGCCCAATGTGGGGCTTGAACTCACTTGACCCTGAAATCAAGACCTGAGCTGAGATCAAGAGTCAGATGCTTAACTGACTGAACCACCTAGGAACCCCCATTTTTTTAATGTTTATTTATTTTGAGACAGCAAGTGAGGGAGGGATAGAGAGAGAGAGAGAGAATCCCAAGCACACTCTGCACTGTCAGCACAGAGCCAGTGTGGGGCTTGATCCCACAACCTATGAGATCATGACCTGAGCCAAAATCATGAGTTGGATGCTTAACCGACTGAGCCATCCAGGCACCCCAATATTTGATGTTATTTTTGAAGCACTAACATTTTTTTATTTTGATGAAGTCGAATTTATTCTTTTCCTTTAGTTGCTTATGCTTTTAGTGTTATCTCTAAGAAACCATTTCCTAACCGAAGGTCACAAAAATTTACTTCTATTTTTTTTTCCTAAGAGTTTTATAGTTTTAGCTCTTACATTTGTGATCCATTTTGAGTTAACCCTTATATATGGTATGAAGTAGGAGTCCCAATTAATTTTTTTTATATATGGATATGTAGTTTACTTAAAGACCGTCTCTTTCCTATTGCATTTCCTTGACATCTTTCTTGAAAATCAGTTGACCATAAATGTAAGCATTTACATTTCTAGTCCATTGATCTATATGTCTGTTTCTATACCAGTACCATACTGTCCTGATTGCTGTGTTTTGTGTTATGTTTTGAAATCAAGAAGTGTCAGGACTGTAACTTTATTCATCTTTTTCAAGATCCTTTTGGCTATTTTGGGTCCTTTGCGTTGCTGTGTGAATTTTAGGATCAGCTTGACAATTTCTGCAGTTTTGTGTAGCTTTCATATCTTTATGAATATATAAATATGTCTTCTACAACACATTTATATTTTAAACCAAATTATAATATTACATTTTTCTGCAACTTTCTTTTCTCCCCAATGTTTTATTATGAAAAATTTCAAACATAGAGATAATGAAAGAATTGTAGTAAACACCCAAACACACTGCCCTCTCCACCCCCTACCCCCAGTCTATATTCTACAGGTGACATTTTGGTATATTTCCTTTATCGTGTAATAAACCATTCCTAGCCATAGCCACATATTCTGTCTACCCCTCAAACCACCTTATTATTTTGTGCATTTTAAAGCAAATTACATTTATCAGTATACTTCACTTTTAAATATATCATCATATGTATTGTTAACTAGGTTCAATTTTTTTAATAACTTTTTTATACAAAGTGAAATGCACAGATCTCGAGTGTATATCTTGTGAGTTTTGACAAATACATTCACCTGTGTAATCTTAACCCTTTTTTAAGACACAGACCTTTTCATCACCCCAAAATATTCTATATTTTCCCACTCAATTTCTGTCCTTATCCCTTGTGAAAAACAACCACTGTTTTAATTTTTTCACCATAAATTTAGTTGTTACAGAATTTTGTGCTCTTGTACAAGGCTTCTTTACTCAGCATAATGCTTTTGAGATTCAGTCATACTGTTCATTCATACTATTTCAGAATCATTCACACTATTGTGTATCAGTAATTTTTGTTGTTGTAATAACCATTGTATGATGCCCCATTTTTTAAATCAATTCTTGTATTGAATAAATTTCCACCTATCTGTACCACCACAAAGTTCAGATAAGGTTTTTGTTTACATTTAAATTATGATGGTTATACTAGTTATAGTAATGATTATTAGGAAGCTTTGTAAATGTAGACATACTCCCTGAATTAAATAAATGCTTTTATCAGTCTTTTACATATACTAGAGATTATGCAGACTAGTTGTGTTCATTTACCCTGGAAGGACTAAAATTTAAAACAAATAGCAAAGAAGTTTTATTGACCTTCCTAACTTGCTTTCTCTTACTTTACAGATGGACTTCTCAAACTTTCATGTGCATTTAAATAACCCCAGTCACCAGGGGATCTTGTTAAAATGCAGATTTTGATTTGGCAAGTTTGGAGTGAAGCCCAAGATTCTGCATTTCTAGTAAGCTCCCCGGTGATGCCAATGATGCTGATCCCTGGAGTAGCAAATATCTCCAGCCAAATTGCACTGCTTACCCTTCTCTGAATCTATCTTGAACTCCCATTTCCATGCCTTAAAATAAGCATGTTTAAAATACTTAGGACAGAAAGGAAAAGAATCCGTAAAGTAAGAATAGGACATTATGTAAAAAGAATAGGCAGGTTTTTTTTAAGAACAGACAGAATTTTTAAAGAATCAGATATTCTATAAATGAAAAATATTTCATTAAAGTTAAAAAATAAGACCTCAGTGGAAGGGATGGAATCTTCTTCATTTATTTATCTACATTATTCATTTAGGACTTAACATGTTGCCTAAATTATTACACAATATTTTTGTAAATCTATCCTTCAGAGAATGACAACAGCTTACTCCTTCTTTGTTCATTGCCATATATAATGGGTACTAAATAATCTTTGATGATGAAGAAATGAGGATGTTTGGGGCTGCAAATAACAGACAACCCACCTCAAAATGGTAAAATAATTCAAGAATTTGTAGTCTTATCTTACATAAGAAGAATTCTAGAAGTAGGAAGAGTACATGGAATATATGATCAGGATGCTGGATCTATTTCTCTTGTGTTTCTCCTGACTTTGCCCTCCTCAGTTTTGTCAGCTTTGTCAGCTTTGTCTTCATGCTTGCTTTCTTCATGATGGCAACATGGCTGCCACCATCTTTCAGTCACCAGCTGAAACAGCAATTTTCCTTGTTTATGTCCTATAGGAGATAAAAACCTATCCTCTAATCATGGAATAAAAATCTTTTAATACACAGTTGCCGGGGAAATGCCACTCATGGCAATGGGACAGATCATCTTTGCCAGAGTTAGCGTGCTACATGGAGCAAAGAAGTGAAAACCTGAACAAATTTTTCTCTTAGGAAGGGAATTAGAGGAATGAATGCATGGTATGCAACAAATAGTGGCTCTCTGATGGCAAATTTCAGATCAAACAAAAATTATAAAAGTTTTATAATAGCATGCTAGAATACAAATAGAAAATAAGAAAAAAACCCAACCAGAGTCCTTCTACATTTGTCTTCCTTTGTATTTGCTAGGACTATTGGGTTGCACATTAAAGAAAACCCAATTTGAATGGCTTTAATTATAAAAGATTTTATTGGAAGATAATGTTATCATAGACTGAAAAATTACATTGGGAGCAGAGTAGAGGTATAGATCTACCTCTGGAAAAACTAGAACCCAGGGTATAAAAGTCATCAGACTTTTTCCATCCCTTTTCTGCACCTTTCTGAGCAAATTCCTCTCTCTGCAGATTGACTGCCTCTGCTTCCCTATTCCACCCAAGAGCCACAAGATTGCTGATAGCTCTAGCATTTTTTACTTATAGCTTCAACAGCCATTGGGAAAAGAATGGCTCAAGTCTTTGTGTCCAAAGTCCACATATTCCTGGATATGCTCTGGTCCACCCAGTTTGAGTCAGATGTCCACCTTCAGAATTAATTGTGGTCAGAGATGTGGGGTTAGATTTTGCAAAATGGGTGTTCCCACAATAATAATATGGATGGGAGTTCCCGCAATAGCAATATGGATAGGATCCATAACAATATGGATACCATAGGTATCCTGTAAACTGATGATGAAAGATTTAGGATATTCGGTATCTTCATGTTTTGTCCTTCACAAATACAAAAATGACACTTAGTGTAGAAGTGGAGAGGAGGGGCGCCTGGGTATCTCAGTCGATTAAGCATCTGACTTCAGCTCAAGTCATGATCTCCTGGTTCATGAGTTTGAGCCCTGCATCAGGTTCCATGCTCACAGTGTGGAGCCTGCTTGGGATTCTCTCTCTCTCTCTCTCTCTCTCTCTCTCTCTCTCTTCCTCTCTCTCTGCCTCTCCCCCTCTCATGCTCATGCTGCCTCTCTCTTCAAAAATAAATAAATAAACTTTTAAAAAAAGTATAAGGATATTGCATATTTGTGGGTTTTTTTTAACCATTTCTTCTCCCTCCCTTCCTTCCTTCCTCCCTCCCTCTTTCTTTCTTTCTTTCTTTCTTTCTTTCTTTCTTTCTTTCTTTCTTTCTCTTCTTTCTTTCCCTCTCTCCCTCTCTCTTCCAGAGAGAGATGGAGCATGTGTGAGTGGGGGAAAGGGACAGAGGGGAGGAGGGAGAGAGAAAGAGAACCCCAAGCAGACTCCACCCTCAGTGCGGAGCCTGACACAGGGCTCAGTCTCATGACCCTGGGATCATGATCTGAGCTGAAATCAAGAGTTGGACGCTCAACTGACTGAGCCATCAAGGTACCCCAGGAAATTGCATATTTGGTTACTAAGTAACATCAGATTTCTAAGTGGCAAGCTGATCCCATGTATGTTATTCCCTGATAGAATAATTAGGGGCAGGGGAATGGCCTTTCTTGAATAAGAAAGGAGGAGCACCAAAAAGTGTCCACATTCAAAAATATATTTTGTGCTTTTATAAGTTAAAAATTGTTGTGGCTTAATGAGTCTGGGCCTATCAGAGTTGATACTTAGTAAGTGCATATGAAATTAAATACTTAAAATATCTAATATAAAAATATACTTTTGGGCCACCTGGGTGGCGCAGTCAGTTAAGTGTTCTACTCTTGAGCTCAACTTAAGTCATGATCTCACAGTTTGTGAGTTCAAGCTCCACACCAGGCTCTGTGCTGATGGCATGGAGACTGCTTGGGATTCTCTCTCTCCCTCTCTCTTCCTCTCCCCAGCTTGTGCTCTCTCTCTTTCTCTCTCAAAATAAATAAATAAATAAATAACACCTTAAAAATTAAAAAAATATATAACTTTTAAAAATTATTAAAAAGTAAGGGGTTAGAACCCAGCAATTGCACTACTAGGTATTTATCCAGGGGATCCAGAACATGCACCCCAATGTGGATAGCAGCACTATCAACAATAGCCAAAGTATGGAAAGAGCCCAAATGTCCATTGACAGATGAGTGGATAAAGATGTGGTATATATATACAATGGAGTATTACTTGGCAATCAAAAAGAATGAACTCTTGCCATTTACAACTATGTGGATGGAACTAGAGTGAAGTTAGAGAAAGAAATATTATATCACTTAATTCATATGGACATAAGGGAAGGGAAGCAAAAATAATATAAAAACAGGGTGGGGAGAAAAAACATAAGAGACTCTTAAATATAGAGAACAAACTGAGGGTTGCTGGAGGGGCTGTGGAGGGGGGGATGGACTAAATGGGCAAGGGGCATTAAGGAAGACATTTGTTGGGATGAGCACTGGATGTTATATTTAGGGGATGAATCACTGGAATCTATTCCTGAAATTATTATCGCACTATATACTAACTTGGATGTAAATTAAAAAATAAATGAAAATAAATAAAATAAAATAAAATCTTTAAAAAATAAAATAAAATAAAATGGGCATATACTAGGAGCCATGAGCTCTAATAGTAGGAATTTATGCCAATAAATGTTAGCACCATTTATGAATCTCAGTGTCCATTGGTTATAAAGTGACATCTAAAATTATATTATGAAAAAAATAAAATTATAGCTTTATAATTTTATAGCTACTGACATGGAAAGATATTTTAAAATATCAAGTTGTAGACAATTCATGTAACACCATTCCATTTTTACAAAATAAAAACTACCTGTGTGTGAATAAATATGTGTATGCCCTGTAAGCATAAGATACATCTAACAATTTTGCTGCTACAGAGTGGAATTGGCTGGTGAGACTCTCATGTTTTACTTTATACACTTCTGTACTGGCTTAAATTTGGCAATGAGTGTGTACTTTTATAATTAATGACAAAAAGCTCTCCAGTAAAAAAAAAAAAAAGAAAGAAAGAAAAAAGTAAGTGGTTAGAATTTAAAAATTGTAAAGACCTATATTAAAAAGTAAAATTCTTAAGGGGATCCTTGTGCATCTGTGGTGGGAATGTAAATTGGTGCAGCTACTGTGGAAAGCCACTATGGAAGTTCCTCAAAAAAATAAAAATAGAACTACCATATGATCCAGGTTTTCCACTTCTGGGTATTTATCTGAAAAAAAAAAAAAAGTAAAAAACTAATTCAAAAAGATCTATGCAAAAAACAAAAACAAAATAAAAAATATATTCACCCCTTTGTTCATCACAGCATTATTTACAATAGTTAAGATATGGAAACAACCTAAGTGTCCATCAATGGATGAATGGATAAAGAAGGTGTAGTATAGATAGATACACAGTATGTATATGCTATAGTGTGTGTGTGTATCTCATTGTGTATATATATATATATATATATATATATATGTATATATATGTATGTATATATATATATGTACATATTTCATTTCATATATACACAATGAAGTACTACTCAGCCATTAAAAAGAATGAAATCTTGCCACTTGCAACAACATGGATGGATCTTGAGGAAATTTCCCAGGCAAAATAGTCAGAGAAAGATGAATACCATATGATTTCACTTATATGTGGAATGTAAACAGAAAGAAAAAACAAAACCCACAAACAAAAAAAGAATAAATGAAGCAAAACTCCTATGATACAGAGAATAGAATGGTATTTTCAAGAGGGGAGGGGGATTGGGAGTTGGGCAAAATGGGTGAAGTACAAACTTCTACTTATAAAATAAATAATTCATGAGGATGTAATATACAGCATGGTGACTATAGTCAATAATATTGTAATGCATACTTGAAAATTATCAAGAGATTAAATTCTAAAAGTTAACTTTCTCTGAGGATGAATAGTAATAGATTTATTGTGGTGATCACAACTACACAAATCATTATGTTGTACACCTGAACTCAATGTTACATGTCAATTATACCTCAATAAAAACATCAAAAAAATAAAATTCTTCCTTTTTGCTGACTCCAGAAGTAACCTCAGGAGCATTTCATGGGTCCTCCTTTTTAACTAATTTTATTTCATTTTATGCTTTTTAATTAGCTTTAAAAAATAATTTAAAACTCAATATACCTTTATATGAAGCTAAACAATACCAGAATACATGAAGAAATATAATCTCGGGGTGCCTGGGTGGCTCAGTCGGTTGAGCGTCCGAGTTTGGCTCAGGTCATGATCTCACGGTTTGTGAGTTCCAGCCCTGCGTGGGGCTCTGTGCTGGTGTCTCGGAGCCTGGAGCCTGCTTCAGATTCTATGTCTCCCTCTCTCTCTGCCCCTCTGCTGCTCCCACTCTGATTCTCTCTCTCAAAAATAAATAAACATTAAAAAAATTTTTTTTAAAGAAAGAAATATAATCTCCCTTTCCTTCCAATCTCAAATAGCTGTCTGGCAAAGCAATTTTTTTTAAACGTTTATTTTTGAGACAGAGAGCATGAACAGGGGAGGGTCAGAGAGAGAGGAAGACACAGAATCCGAAGCAGGCTTCAGGCTCTGAGCTGTCAGCACAGAGCCGGACACGGCCCGAACTCACAGACCGCGAGATCATGACCTGAGCAGAAGTCAGACACTTAACCTACTGAGCCACCCAGGCGCCCCATGGCAAAGCAATTTTGACAACTTGGGTTACCTCCCTTCACTCATTCTACATGGTTATGTATACTTGTACAACTTTTCTTTAAAAAAATAAAAGGAAAGGAAAGGTGTATAGGGGGGTGAAATCATACATTTGAATCTGTAACTTCTGTGTCTGGTGGACTATCCTCCAGACCTTTGTCATCCGATAGGGTAGTCTCTGGCCACATGTAGCTATTGAATACTTAAAATGTAGCTAGTCTGAATCAAATTGTGCTGTAAGTGTAAAATTCATACCAGATTTCTAAGACTTAGTACAAAAAAAGAGAATTAAAATACCTCATAAATAATTTATTTATTACATGTTGCAGTGACAGTATTTAGGTATATTGAGTTAAATATATTTTTAAAATTAATTTCATTGTTTCCCTTTACTTTTTTAAAAGTTTTGTTGTTTATTTTGAGGGAGAGAACGAGAGCAAGGGATGGGCTGAGAGAGGGAGAGAGAGAAAAGCCCAAGCAGGCTCTGTGCTGTCAACACAGAGCTTGATGAGGGACTGGAACTCACGAACTGGGCGATCATGACCTGAGCCAAAACCAAGAGTCAGACACTTAACCAATTGAGCCACCCAGGCACCTCTCCTTTTAGTGTTTTTAATTTAGCTACTAAAAACTTGAAATTACACACGTGACACATTACATTTCTATTGAACAGTGCTGCTCTCAACTAATAGATGAAGATCCTAACACTTAATAGTTGTATAATAGTCTGCAGTAGGGATATTTATTCCCCATTGATTACATTCAGGTTTTTGAGGCTTGTTTTATTTGTTTGTACATTATGTTGCTGTATCAATTATCTTTTGCTGTGGAACAAAATCATCTAAACTTAGTGGCTTAAAACAATGTTATTTCTCACCATTCTGAGGGTTGGTTGATCAGTTCTAGTTGGGCCAGCTCAGCTAGTCCTGGGTGATTTATGTTGGCCTAACTCATGTATCTGGGGGCCTCAGCTAGGATGGTTGGGATAACCAGAGGTTCTCCACATGATCTCTCATCCTCTAGGAGTCTGGTCTGGGCTTTGTGTTCACACATTGGTGGAAGTTGTTCCTAGCAGTGAGAGAGAGAAAGCTCCAATGTGTGATTATTATACCTTCTGCTTATTCCATATTTGTACCCTTTATTGGCCAAAGAAAGTCACATGGCCAAATCTAGGATTCAAAGTGTAGAGAAATAGACTTTACCTTACAGTAGGTAGAGACTGTACTTCTCCAGGAAGGAACAGCAAATCACATTGCAAAAAAGGCAAGTGTACCAGGAGCTATAGGGAGCTACAGATATGAAATGAAAATCCAATAACTACTGCTGGAGAGCTGTGTTATGTTGAACTTCTCCCTTCTCCCTAAAACTAACATGGCATAGTCAGCAGGGGAGGCCCCAGTATAAGGAAGAGAGATCTGAGTCAGGAAGAAGCGTTAAGGCCCAGTGAATGCCTTGGACTCTGACCCATTACTTTAACCACTCCTCTTAAGAACTGAGGGGCCCAGGAAAGCCTTTTAAGGTTGGCAATATGAGGAAATGGAGCAGAAGTGTTCTCCTCCCTGAAATCTACAAAAATGAACCATATGCCTCAAACATAACCAAAATGTTTCACCGAGTAAAAGTTAAGGTGAAATGAGTGGTAGTTGTGGTTAGAGCCATTGTCCCCTTAGTCTTTTTACGTTCTTAGTTGCCTATGCGTTTTCACAACTTTTACAACACTAGTTCCTCAGAATTTCTCATTAGAAACTTCAAGAACTACCAGGAGGGGTCCTTGGGTGGCTCAGGTGCCCGACTCTTGATTTTGGCTCAGGTCATGACCTTGCGGTTTGTGAGATCAAGCCCTGTGTTGGGCTCTGCCCTGACTGCCTGGAGCCTGTTTGGGATCCTCTCTCTCCCTTTCTCTCTGCCCCTTCCTTTCTCGTGCTCTTTCTCTCTCTCTCTCAAAATAAATAAATAAATGTTATTAAAAAAAAAAAAAGAATTACCTTTAGGGTATTTGACCTTGCTGCTGGTATCTTCCATAAAGTCTCTCTGAAAATATCTTTGTTTCAAGATCTTTCTTTTTTCTTTTTCTTTTTTTTAATGTTTATTTATTTTTGAGACAGAGCGAGACAGAGCATGAATGGGGGAGGGGCAGAGAGAGAGGGAGACACAGAATCTGAAGCAGGCTCCAGGCTTCGAGCCGTCACCACAGAGCCCGATGCGGGGCTCGAACTCACAGACCATGAGATCATGACCTGAGCTGAAGTCGGACGCTTAACCGACGGAGCCACCCAGGCACCCCTCAAGATCTTTCCTGAGGTGATTTTGCTAGGACATAATTGTAGGTCAACAATTATTTTCCTCTCAGACTTTAAAGATATTACCAGACATACCTCAGAGATACTGCACGTTTGGTTACAGACCATGGCAATAAAGCAAATATCTCAGTAAAGCAAGTCAACTGAATTTTTTGGTTTCCCAGTGCATATAAAATTTATGTTCAGGGGCGCCTGAGTGGCTCAGTTGGTTGAGCATTTGACTTCAGCTCAGGTCATGATCTTGTGGTTTGTAAGTTTGAGCCCCGTACCGGGGCTGACAGCTCAGAGCCTGGAGCCTGCCTCAGATTCTGTGTCTCCCGCTCACTCTGCCCCTCCCCTGCTTATGCTCTGTCTCCCTATCTCTCAAAAATAAACATTAAAAAAAAAATTATGTTTACACTATACTGTAAGAGTATAGTTAAGTAAGAGTGCAATAATAGCATTATGTCTAAAAATACAATATACATACTTTAATGTAAAAAATACTTTATTGCTAAAAAATACTAACCATCATCTGAGCTTTCAGTGAGACATAATCTTTTTGCTGGTGGAGGGCCTTGCCTCAATGTTAATGGCTGCTGATTCACCAGGGTGGTGTTTGCTAAAGGTTGGGGTGGCTGTGGCAATTTCTTAACATAAGAGCGATGAAGTTTGCCATATTGGTGGACTCTTCCTTTCACAAGATGATTTCTCTGTAGTATGTGATGTTGTTTGATAGCATTTTACCTATAGTAGAGCTTCTTTCAAACTTGGAGTCAATTGTTTCAAACCCTGCTACTGTTTTATCAACTACGTTTAGGACTTGAATATTGCTACTGTTTTATCATTTGTTGTCATTTCAACAGTCTTCACAGCATCTTTGCCAGGGACAGATTCCATCTCAAAAAAAACCACTATTTCTGCTCATCTGTAAAAAACAAGTCCTCATTCATTAGAGTTTTTTTCATGAGATTCCAGTAATTTAGTCACATCTTCAGGCTCTAGTAGTAATATCAAAGATCACTGGTCACCATAGCAGTTATTAATGAAAAAATTTAACATATTGTGAGAATTACCAAAATGTGACACAGAGACAAGAAATAAGCAAATGCTGCTGGAAAAATGGTACTGATAGACTTGCTCGATGCAGGGCTGCTACAAACCTTCAATTTGTAAAAAAATAAAAATAAATAAATAAATAAAAATGCAGTATCTCTGGAGCACAATAAAGGGAAGAGCAATGGGATGCCTGGGTGGCTCTGTTGGTTAAGCGTCTGACTCTTGATTTCAGCTCAGGTCATGATCTCACGGTTTGTGAGTTCGAGACCCGCATCCGGATCTGTGCTGGCAGGACAGAGCCTGCTTGGAATTCTTTCTCTCTCTCCGCCCCTGTCCTACTCACTCGCTGTCTCTAATCATTAAAAATAAATAAAAATTAAAAAAAAATAAAGCGAAGAGCAATAAAATGAAGTATGCCTATATTCTGCTATCTTCTGGCTTCCACTGTTGCTACTGAGAAATGTCCTGTCATTTTCATTTGTTCCTTTGTAGGTAAGTTGTCTTTCTTTCTAGCTGTTATAGTATCTTTTTCTTTACTTTGGTTTTCTGTAGTTTCACTATAATGTATCTTGAGTTCTTTTCACTTATTTACATTGGGAATCATGTAGTTTCTTCAGACTGAGAATTTGAGTTTTATAATTCTGGAAATTCTCAGTAATAATTTTTCAAATATGGCCACTTCTCCATTTTCTCCATTTTCCTCTTCTGGAACTCCAAATGTACATTGAATCTTTGCACTTTATCATCAGTGACACACTTTCATCCTTTCCATTTCTTTGTGTCTGTGTTATATTCTAGGTAACTTTTTTGGGGTTGTCATCTAAGTAATTAATTATTCCACTGAACTATTCAGCTGTTTAATTTTCCCATTGATTTTATACTTTCAAATATATTTTTCTTTTCAGAAATTCTGTTTGATTTTCTCATCACTACCCCCTCTCATGCTATATTTTAACCAAGGCAAATAAACTGCTTGCAGTTTCCCATATGTTGATAGTAGTTAAAGCTTGGATAATGGATGTGTGGGGATTCATTGTACACTTTCATCTACTTTTGATATGTTAAATAATTTCCATAAAAAGTTTAAAAATTAGAGGTGGGGAACATCATCATACTCTAAAAGGTTGGAAACAATTGAACAATAGGCTGTATGAAAACCACCTAAACTGGGGCACAGAGAATTCTGGGGTATGGAACTTTTCTTGGGATGCAGTAAAGGGTTCTGAATGGGACAAGGTCAGTCAAATAGGAGGCTGTGGATATGTGGGAGACAGGAAAAGAGACATTGGAAATGGGAAATGCATTCTAACTCTTGGTAAAAGGACACCAAAATAATCTATTCATTTTTCCACGGTGACTAGAATCAGAGAGTCACTAAGAATCATCTCATATGCTACCTTCATTTGAATAAGATGGATTGCTGGCGTTGATTTCAGGGATTTTTGGAAGGTAAAAACTCTGGCTTCTGCCAGGGTAGAATCATTGCTCCATTCTAGCTAGTCCAGTATACCTCTTGACTTTACTGTTGTCATCACAACCAATCCACGCCTTGCCTTGCTAAGAAAAAGAACATAAGAAATGATGAAGAATAGTTCAGACTTCCTTTCTTAGGTGACACAATTTTCTCTTCCCACTTTCTCTGCTGTCATGAAAATTTGAAGAAAATTTTTAATTAAAATCAGCAGAGCCTCACACCCAAGGATTTTCCACACACAAAATATATCTTTGGAATCACCTAGGTTTCTCTTGTAAACATTTTAATAACACTTCTCTCTCTTAAAAATGTGGTTACTTATGTCATGTTATTAGATCTTTACAGCAACTCTCTTGGGTGAACCAGTTATTACTAAGTCATTTTATAGAAGGAAAAAAAGAAACAGTACTTTTTTGCTTTACTTTAGTAGCTTTGGGTTCCTTCAGTTTGACATCTCATTCCTGGCACATAGTGGGATCCCTCAATAAATATTTGTTGGATGAATGCCATTTAAAATATGGTTGGATTTATGAGATTTTAAAATTTTATGTACAGTTTTTCAAAAAGTGAGATTCTCTTTTGGCTCCCTCCAATATAGTCTGTTTGAGTAGGAAGAAATCTCTGCAGTGATTTAGACAAGTAAATTTTTATTTGGAAAAACTGAGTTAGAAATGTCCCCTTGAGCTATTTTCCACCCCTAAAAAGACACTGTCAAGCTATCCTATATAAATTACAACTTCATTGGCTACATATTTTCTTTCAGATATGATAAAATAATATTATAATGAAAAACTTATCTAAGAAGGTTTAAAGGAAAACCCTCTAAGTCATTAAAATGTAAACCAGTACAAAAACTTCACTACTTTAGAATAAAATATAATATGGGGCACCAAGGTGGCTCAGTCGGTTGAGCATCCGACTTCAGCTCAGGTCATGATCTTGTGGTTCATGAGTTTAAGCCCCACATTGGGCTCTCTGCTGTCAGCCCAGAGCCTGCTTCATATCCTCTGTGTCCCTCTCTCTCTGCCCCTCCTGCACTCTTTCTCTCTCTTTCTCAAAAATAAAAACATTTAGAATAAAATTTGATATAGGAAAAGCTTGATAGTGAACTGTATAGGATTAATCACATTCCTTAACATTTGCTGAGTGTTACTTGAAGCCATTATAAATGCAAAAATAAAAACATTATAATTGTATTGCTGCTGAGATTAACACTTTCAGATATTTTAAACATTACAACAAAGACACACATGAGGGCGCTCTAATCAGTCGGAAACTGGAAGTGCATAAGTATTTCTTGCTAGGACTTGAATATTTAGTAAGTCAAAACCAATATGATACTTTATAGATATACAGATGGAAGAAATGAGGCCCAAGGATATTGTGACTTTATATGCCCTATTCTTTAGAATAAATAGAGTATTAATATTTTTAAAAATATTGTACATTTCCTTGTCAGTGAATTTATGCTGGAGACTTTGACACTCATCCTGGCAACTCTATTTAAAATCTTTACCCAGGGGGGTGCCTGGGTGGCTCAGTCAGTTGAGCATTCGACTTCAGCTCAGGTCATGATCTCGCGGTTAGTGAGTTCGAGCCCCGCGTCGGGCTCTGTGCTGAAAGCTCAGAGCCTAGAGCCTGCTTCAGATTCTGTATCTTCCTCTCTCTCCGCCCCACCCCTGCTTGTGCTCTGTCTCTGTCTTTCAAAAATGAATAAACATAAAAAAAAAAAAGAAATTTAAAATCTTCACCCAGGCCGTGGTTTAACTAACTTATTTATGAGATATGTAGAACCAATTGTTTAAAATAGTTTTTATGAATTTTTGCTCCACAAAGTGTTAATTTTTTTTATTTTTTAATTTTAGAGAGAGAACATGCAAATGAGGGAGAGGGAGAGAGAGTGAAAGAGAGAGAGAGAGAGAGAGAGAGAGAGAGAATCTCAAGCAGGTTCACCCTCAGCTCAGAGCCTGATCCCATGACCCTGAGATCATGACTTGGGCTGAAATTAAGAGTCAGACCCTCAAGTGACTTAGTCACCCAGGCACCCCTGTTTTGTTTTGTTTTCAATAAAACACCACGTGTTTTATTGTTTAGAATAAAGAGGAACTCTATATTTTGCTATTTGCAAAGATTAATTTTGTTGATTCAATTTATCTTCTCTCTCCACTGTTGTTTCTTTTTTTTTTTTTGAAGTCCACCCATGTAACTAATCTCTCCACCCATTGTGAGGCTCGAACCCCAACCCCAAGATCAAGAGTCATATGCTTCTTTGACTGAGCCAGCCAGGCACCCCCACAAAGTGTATTGTACTTTAAAAAAAAAATGTTTATTATTTATTTTGAGAGTGAGAGAGACAGCACAAACAGGGGAGGGGCAGATAGAGAGGGAGACACAGAATCTGAAGCAGGCTTCAGGCTCTGAGCTGTCAACACAGAGCCTGACACGGGGCTCGAACCAACACACTGTGAGATCATGACCTGAGCTGAAGTCAGACTCTTAACCAACTGAGCCACCCAGGCACCCCTTAATTGTACTTTATTTATACTTAAAGCTGATTCTCAACTGATTTCTGTGGTTATAACTCTTAATCTTTTCACCATCTCTGATATATTCTTAGTTTGTTCTTTGGCTTTCATATAAAGTTACCAGGCTGCCTGTAGAATTTTCAGAGAGAAGACTTATAAACATCCACAAAGAGTTTATTAGAAACTATAATGAGAATATAGAATGTGGATATCCCCCCCAAATCAGTCTATATATGACAATATTTTTCATAGATAATTTATTTCAACTTAAGTACTACCATTGTCACAGGAATATTTGCTTCATTAGGCACCCATATAAGTTGGCTAGTTCCACATTTCTACTTTGCAAAGGAGTTTCTTTTCCCTAAGTATTTATTAAACTCATTTTTTTTTTCAAAAATAAAACAAAGTAAAAAATCAAACAAACAAACAAAAAACCTAGGGCTCTCCTTTAAGGATGAGATGGTAAGAGAGAAAGTATATCATGAATCTTATTTTCTGAATTTTTCATTATGAATGAATGCACACACACACACACACACACACACATATGGCATGTCCATACATTTGATCACCTGATTTATTTGTATTTTGTGAATCAGAAATTAAGCCTTTTCCTATTCTTGAAAGTACTTGACACTGCTATAATACAAAGCATGGGATTTTTATTTATTTATTTATTTTTATTTTTTTAATTTAAGTAACCTCTAGGCCCAACCTGGGGCTTGAAATTATGACCCTGAGATCAAGAGTGGCATGCTTTACTGACTGAACCAGCCAGGCACCCAGAAAGCATGAGATTTTTAAATTTTATTTTACTTTATTTAAAAATTTTTTTAAGTTCATTTATTTTTGAGAGAGAGAGAGAGAGAGAGAGAGAGAGAGACAGCATGTGCTGGGGAGGAGCAGAGAGATAGAGAGAAAGAATCCCAAGCAGACTCTGTGTTGTCAGCACACTGCCTGATTTGGGGCTTGATCCCAGGAACCATGAGATCATGACCTGAGCCAAAATCAAGAGTTGGATGCTTCACTGACTGAGCCATCCAGGTGCCCCCAAAGCATGGGGTTTTTAAATCAGGGATGCAAATATTGGATTACACTACAAATACTAAAAGTTGTGTTTCTATTTAGGTTTTGTCTGTATTTAATTAAATATATCAGACAGTAAACATTTAATAGCATGCATATGACACTGTATAATTTGGCCCTGACCACCACCGTGTTTCATTTCTTATTACTTCCCATTAAGTCACTCCATGTTGGTCACACTGGTTTTCCTGTATAGCAAACATGCCAAATGTCTGCTTGGAACAGCACCATTGCACTTTCTGTTCTCTCTACTTGGAATATTTTTATGTTATTTCTTTCCAATTTGATCATTGGAATGAAAGTTCTGAGATAGCAGGGGCCTTCTTTGGACCCTCTGTCTCCCTCTCTCTCTGCCTCTCCCCCACTTGCACATGCACGCTCTCTCTCTCAAAAATACATAAACATTTTTAAAAAGTCTATTTTGTCCAATATAATATTGCTGTCCCAGTTTTCTTTTCACATCCATTTGCGTGATAAATGCTTGTCCATCCCTTCACTTTCAATCTGCATGTACCTGTAGGTCTGAATTGAGTCTCTTGTAGGCAGCATATAGATGGGTCTTGTTTTTTTATCCATTCCATCACCTTATGTTTTTTTGATTGGAGCATTTAGTCCATTTAAAAAATAATTATTGATAAGTATGACTTTTTAGTCATTTTGTTCCTTATTTTATGGTTGTTTTTCTAGTTTTCCTCCATTCTTTTCTTTCTCTCTTCTCTCACGATTAGTTGGCTTTCTTTAATAATATATTTGGATTCTTTCTCTTTATTTTTTGCATATTATTACTGTTTTTTGATTTGTATACCATTTGCTTGTATATAACATCTTTTTTTAATTTTTTTTTAACACTTATTTATTATTGAGAGACAGAGAGAGACAGAGCACAAGCAGGAGAGGGACAGAGAGAGAGGGAGGCACAGAATCTGGAGCAGGCTCCAGGCTCTGAGCTGTCAGCACAGAGCCCAACATGGGGCTCGAACTCACAAACTGCGAGATCATGACCTGAGCCCAAGTTGGATGCTTAACCAACGGAGCTACCCAGGCACCCCTATAACATCTTCTGTATATAGCAATCTGTATTAAGTTGATGGTCGCTTAAGTTTGAATCCATTCTTTACTCCTCACTACCCCACGTTTTAGGTATATGTTGTCATACTTTACCTTCTTTTATTTTATGAATCCCTTGACTGATTTTTACAGATATACTTATTTTTACTGCTTTTGTGCTTCCTCCTTTCCTTACTCTTGCTTATGGTCTTTCCTTTCCACTCAGAGTCCCTTTGACATTTTGTGTAGAGCTGGTTTAGTGGTCATGAATTCCTCTAACTTTTGTTTGCCTGGGAAACTCTTTATCTCTCCTTCTATTCTGAATGATAGCCTTGTTAGATATAGTATTCTTGGCTGAAGATTTTTTCCATGAAGCACTTTGAATATATCATGCCACTTCCTTCTGGCCTGCAAAGTATCTGCTGAAAAATCACCTGATAGCTTTATAGGGTTTTGCTTTTATGTAACTGCTTTCTTTTCTCGTGCTGCTTTAAAAATTCTCTCTGTATCACTACTTTTTGCCATCTTAGTTATTATGTGTCTTTGTGTGGGCCTCCTTGGGTTGATTTTGTAGGGGGTTCTCTGTGCCTCCTGGATCTGGATTTCTGTTTTCTCCCCCAAATCTGGGAAGTTTTCAGCTATTATTTCTTCAAATAAATTTTCTGCCCCCTTTTCTTTCTCCTCTCCTTCTGGAATCTCTATAATGCAAATGTTATTACACTTGATGGTGTCACTGATTTCCCTAAATCTATTCTCATTTTGCATATTTTTTTTTCCTTCTTACTTGCTCAGCTTTGTTACTTTCCGTTACTCTGTCCTCTCAGTGGCTGATTCATTCTTCTACCTCATCTAGTCTACTATTTATTCCATCTAGTGTATTTTCAATTTCATTTATTCTGTTCTTCATTTCTGATTGTTTTTTTTAAATCTCATTGTTAAGGATTTCACTGATGTCCTCCACTCTTTTTTCAAATCCAATGAGTATCTTTATGATTATTATTTTAAATTCTTTATCAGGCATGTTACTTATCCCTATTTCAGTTAGGTCTCTTGCTGTGATTTTTGTTCTATTCTTTCATTTGGACATATTTCTCTTTCTCCTCATTTTGTCAAACTCTCTGTGTCTCTTTCTGTGTGTTAGGAGACAGCTGCATCTCCTGTACTTGAAAATAATGGCCTTATTATGAAGAAGTCCTGTAGTGTGCTGCTGTGCTGTGTTCCCTGTTCACCAGAACCTGGAGCTTCAGGGGTATCTCCTATGTATGATGCGTGTGCCTTGGTTTTGTGGCTGAGCTGCTTTTTCCTTTAGTCCAATTGTCTGCAGTGGATCTCTCTGCATGTTGTGGGCAGTGTTTTGCCCTGTGTTGTTAGTGGGCCAGTCTGGGTATGCCTTGGGCTTGAGTTGTGTCAGACTAGGCATTTGCCAGAGATGTAGTAGTGCCAAACTGCAAGGCACTTTCCCTGTGTTGCCCTTGAGAAGCTTACATCTGTGAGTGGGTCCAGCAGTCAGACCAGTTTTTTGCCTCTAGCCTATTAATGGGACCTCCATCTGATGGGTATAGATGGTTATATTACCCCTTCTCTGGGGCAGGAATCACTTTGGAGTGTTGCTGGCCACTGTAGAGGCTGCTTGTACACTGCCAGGCCTGTGGCACCACGCTTTATTGGTTCTGGCCAAGAGTATATTGGAGAGAGCAGTTCTGCTGAAACACAGCACTGGGGGAAGGGGGGAGTTGATGGCAGTACCCCAATATAGTTTTTACCCTTACATTTAGGTATATGATCTATTTTAAATTTTACACATAGAAATTTTAATTAATATTGTTGAATAAATGAACAAATAGCATTGTTAGATTTAAACTATTCATATTATCCACTATTGATGGGGAGTCTGGTAAATAAAAGCTCTCACACAATATTTTTGGGAGTATAA
The DNA here is from genome assembly GCF_028018385.1 of Neofelis nebulosa. Classification (NCBI taxonomy): domain Eukaryota; kingdom Metazoa; phylum Chordata; class Mammalia; order Carnivora; family Felidae; genus Neofelis; species Neofelis nebulosa. Next base: position 48,816,468 of record NC_080797.1, read on the forward strand.
ATTGGTACATCCTTTTTGGAGAACTATTTGACAACAGCTGTATAACTTTAAAATGTTTATACCCTTCAATACAGTAATTGTATTTTTAAGAATTTATCTTGTATATGGTAGTTCTCTTCATCAGTCTTCAATTAAACAGCTCACCAGCATAACCAAAAATAACTACAATTCTGTCTCTAAAGTATACTGACAGATGCCCACAACCCAGTGAACATTACACTAAAAAAACTAAAATGAGAAATTGTAACCCATGTGTTTTGGCTATGGTTTATGCAAGGAATATGATGTAAAACTATAATCAGTGACTCATTCTGAAAGACCTTGACTCTTTGTCAAAAAATTAGAGAAGAAAAATACATTTGTGTGTGTGTTTAAAAATTTTTTTTAATGTTTATTTATTTTTGAGAGAGATAGAGACAGAGTGAAAGCAGGGGAAGGGCAGAGAAAGAGGAAGACACAGAATCTGAAGCAGGCTCTAGACTCTGAGCTGTCAGCACAGAGCCCGACGTGGGGCTCGAACTCATGGACCACGAAATCATGACCTGAGCCGAAGTCGGCCGCTTAACCCACTGAGCCACCCAGGCGCCCCCACTTCAGTGTGTTTTAAGTTAATATAAAACATATAAAATATGTTATATCAATTTTTATGATGTCTTGCTTGAATTGATTAACCAGTCAACTATTGGTCCCAATAGGGTTGGATTGGATGGCTTCTACTCTACTCGTTCAAGAATAGGAATTGCAGCATAACATAAAATAGCAAAAATTTGGAAATGGTGGGTTTAAATTATAAAACATTTATATAATGAAATGCTATGTGACTATAAAAAAAATTATGTGGATCTCAATTTAAAAATGGGCAGAACAACAACAAAAAAGGGCAGAAGACATGAACAGGCATTTCTCCAAAAAGACATACAGATGACCAACAGACACATGAAAAGATGGTCATCATCACTTATCATCAGGGAAATGCAAATCAAAACCACAATGCAATATCACCTCATACCTGTCAGGGTGACTAAAATAAAAAAACACAAGAACAACAGGTGTTGGTGAGGATGTGGAAGAAGGAGAACCCTCTTGCACCATTGGTAGGAATGCAAACTGGTACAGCCACTGTGTAAAACAATATAGAGTTTCCTCAAAAAGTTGAAAATATGATGCAGCAATTGAGCTAATGAATATTTACCAAACCAAACAAAACAAAACAAAAAAACAAAACAAACAAAAAAAACACTAACTCATAAGGATACACATACCCCTGCATTTATAGGAGCATTAATTATAATAGCCAAACTATGGCAGGAGTCCAAGTGTCCATCAATTAATGAATGGATAAATATGTGTTATACACACACACACATACACACACACAGACAATGGAATATTATTCAGCCATAAAAAAGAATAAAATTGCTATTTACAATGACATGGATGGAACTAGAGAGTATAATGCTAAGCAAAATAAGTCAGTCAGAAAAAGACAACTACTATATGCTTTCATTCATATGTGGAATTTAAGAAGTAAAACAAATGAGCAATGGGGAAAAAAGGAGAGAGAGAGAGACAAACCAAGAAACAGACCCTTAACTATAGAGAACAAAGTGATGATTACTAGAGGGGAGGTGAGTGGGGGGATGGGTGAAATAGGTGATAGAGATTAAAGAGTACAATTGTCGAGGCACCTGGGTGGCTGAGGTGGTTAAGTTTCTGATTCTTTATTTTGGCTCAGGTCATGATCTCACATTTTGTGAGTTTGAGGCTGGCATTGGGCTCTGCACCGACAGCTTGGAGCGTGCTTCAGATCCTCTGTCTACCTCTTTCTCTGCCCCTCCCCTGCTTGTGCTCTCTTTTTCTAAAATAACATAAATAGTAAAAATAAAGTGCAATTGTCATGATGAATACTGGGTGATGTATGTAATTGTTAAGTCACTATATTGTACACCTGAAACTAATGTAACACTGTATGTTAACTGACTGGAATTAAAAAACAAAACTTTACAAAAATGATGTAGATCTATTTATACTGACATCAACATATATCTAACATATTTAAATGAAAAAAATCAAATTACAAAGCAGAATGTATAGTATAATATCATTTCCATTTTTTATCAACAAATTCCAAAAAAACTCTTCATATAAGAGATATAGCTGTATATGTGTGGAAAGGAAAGAATGTTAAATTATGAGTGTTTTCCATTGCTGCTCCTGGTCTCCCAAACTTTCAAGGAAGGAAGAGTCCTTTATTTACCTGACTAATGAGCCAACTATGGGATTACTTTCTCTGAAAAATGAAAAAGCCTACAGACTGCTTTACTTGAGAAAAGAATAGAGAAACATAAAGGAAAAGAAAGGGAAGAGGAAGGAAGTTTGAGAAAAGGTGCCTATGAGTATGGAGGGAGAGAGAGAGAACATGAGCATGTGAGCAGTTTTGAGAGATGAAGAAAAAATGGCTAAGGTAGACATTTTGGAAGTTTTATGGTGACATGCAATATCATTTTTCATGTTATTCATTTTCTCAAATGAAAAATGTAAAACTGACATTTGTTCCCTTATTACAGGGCAAAAGATTAAAGAAGTGAAATAAAAATGAATTTTATTTTATTTATTTAAACAATTTTTTTTAATGTTTGTTTTTGAGAGAGAGAGAGAGAGAGAGAGTGCAAGGGGAGAGGGGCAGAGAGAGATATAGACACAGAATCCAAAGCAGGCTCCAGGCTCTGAGCTCTCAGCACAGAGCCCAATGTGGGGCTCAAACTCAACAAACTGTGAGATTATGATCTGAGCCAAAGTCGGATGCTTAACCGACTGAGCCACCCAGGCACCCCTAAAAATGAATTTTAATTCTACCCAAAGCTTTTAGATCAAAGCTCTCTCATTGATAATGCTAAAACAACCAGCAGCCTTTATTTTTGAAGGCATTGACTAAACATAATTTTCACTACAGATATTTGCTCAAGTGCTGTAGCAATTGGGATTGTCAGCTATATAAGATGTGTATATGTGTGTATAATCACATATTGTTTAAAACTTTTTATCAGATCATAAGCCTTCTGCAGTTTCAATGACTGCTTGCTTGTATATAATTTTTTCTTCTTTTTAAAGTAGACTATTAAAAAAATAAAATAGACTTTTTCAGAACAGTTTTAGGTTCACAGCAAAATTGAGAGGAAGGTACAGAGAATTCCCATGTATCCTCTGTCCCCACATATGCATAACCTTCCTCATTATCAATATCCCTGTATAGAGGGTGCATTTGTTACAATTGATAAATGTACATTGACACATCATTATCTTCCGGAGTCCATAGTTTATATTAGGGTTCACTCTTATTGTTGCATATTCTATGGGTATGGACAAATGTGTAATGACATGTATCCATCATTATAGTATCATATAAAGTAGTTTCACTGACCTAAAAATTCTCTGTTTCACCCATTCAACCCTCCCTCCCTCCTAAACCCTGGCAAACACTGGTCCTTTTACTACCTCACTAGTTTTCCTTTCCCAGAATGTCAAATGGTTGGAATTGTACGGTATGTAGTCTGAAGATTGGCTTTTTTCACTTAGTAATATTCATTTAAGTTTCCTCCATGTCTTTTCATGGCTTGATAGCTTATTTCTTTTTAGTGCTGAATACTATTCCATTGTCTGAATGTTCCACAGTTTATTTATTCATCCACTTACTGAAGGACATCTTGATTCCTTCCAAGTTTTGGTAGTTTTGCTACAAACATCCCTGTGCAGGTTTTGTGTGCACTTAATACACAAAACTCCTTTGGGTATATACCAAGGAGCTCAGTTGCTGGATTGTTTGGTATGGGTATGTTTAGTTTTGTTAGAAACTGCCAAAGTATCTTCCAAAGTGCTTATATCATTTTTAGTCCCAATAACAATGAATGAGAGTTCCTGTTGCTCCACATCCTTGCCAGCACTTGGTGTCAGTGTTGTGGATTTTGCCATTCTAATAGTTGTGTAGTGGTGTCTTATTTTAATTTGCATTCTCTGATGACCTGTAATGCAAAGCATCTTTTCATATGCTTATTTGAATGTGTATATCTTTTTTGGTGAGGTGTCTGATAATGTCTTTGGTCCATTTTTAAGTCGGGTTGTTTGTTTTCCTATTGTTGAGTTTTAGGAGTTCTTTATGTATTTTGGGTAACAGTTCTTTATCTGATGTATCTTTTGCAAATATTTTCTCTCAGCGTATGGCTTATCTTTTTATCCTCTTGACAGTGTCTTTTGCAGAGCAGAAATTTATAATTTTAATGAAGTCCATCTTTATCAATTTTTTCTTTCTTGGATCATCCCTTTGATCTTGAGACTAAAAAGTCACCACCAAACCCAAGGTCATCTAAGCTTTCTTCTATGTTATTTTTTAAGGAGCTTTATAGTTTTGTGTTTTACTTTGAGGCCTGTGATCCATTTTTAGTTAGTTTTGGGGAAGGATGTAAGGTCAGTGTCTAGATTCATTTTTTTGGATGTGGATGTCCAGTTGTTCTAGCACCATTTACTGAAAAGGCTGTCTTTTCTCCATTGTACTGCCTTTGTTCCTTTGTCAAAAATCCATTGACTGTATTGATGTGGGTCTATTTCTGGGCTCTGTATTCTGTGTGATTGACCAATTTGTCTATTCTTTTGCAAATAACACATTGTCTTGATTACTGTAGCTTTATAGTAAGTCTTGAAGTCAAGTAGTGTCAGTCCTCTGTGTCCTTCTCTTTTATTATTGAGTTGGCTATTCTAGGTCTTTTGCCTGTCCAAAGCTTCAGAATTAGTTTGTCAATATCCACAAAATAATTTTCTAGGGTTTGATTGGGATTGATTGATCTATAGATCAGGTTAGGAAGAACTGACATGACAACATGTTGACATGTTGACCTTAGAAATTGTTACAAGTAGTTCAACCAATTTATTCTATTTACTTAGCAGGTTCTGGTTCATATAAGCTGTGGGAACCAGGATCCAGACAATACTAAGGAGTTCTTGATTTTCTGTTTGAAAGAGCACTTAGACTTCCTGGACTTTTGTGTTTTAATGGAGAAAGTAATAACACACTTGCCAGATTCTATTCTTGCTCTGTGATAGTATTACATGGTTCTGTGTGTGACCTTGAGCAAGCTTGTTCACCTCTTTGTGCCTCAGTTTCCTCACATATAAAATTAGGGAATAATACCTTCCTTTATAAGGTTGCCATAAAAATTAAATAAGGAAATACATGTAAGTGTTTTTAGCATAACACCTGGCGTATGCTATGTATTCAGTAAATGGTAGCTAGTAGTAGTTTGCTATTATGGAATTTTCTTTCTCCAGAATTTTAAACTATGTCAGAAACATATGTCAGAAACAGCTATGAATTTTACCAAATTTCACACTTAATTCAATCTGATACAAATCTAGCTGTATTCATGGTAAACTTGAAGTAGTAATAGAAAAGAATGTTGTTTGTTTGGTTTTTGTTTATTATTTTTAATTTAATTTAATTTAGTTTAATTTAATTTTTTAAGTTTATTTATTTTGAGAGAGAGTGCACTGGGAGCATGCATGTGCACCTGAGGGGGGAGGGGCAGAGAGAGAGGGAGAAAGGGAGAGAGAGAATCCCAAGTAGGTTTTGCGCTGTCAGCACAGAGCCAGACATGGGGCTCAAACTCACAAACTGTGAGATCATGACCTGAGCCGAAATCAAGAATTGGACATTTAACCAACTAAGCCATCCCAGTTTTTGTTGTGTAACTTAAGTTATAAAAGGAGTTTAAAGGAGCAATAGAATGAAACATACTTTTTGTTGTTATTGCTAATTCAAGTTAGTTAACATACAGTGTAGTCTTGGCTTCAGGAATAGAACCCAGTGATTCATCTCCTACATATGACACACACTACTCATCCCAAAAAGGGTCCTCCTTAATGCCCATCACCCATTTAAGCTATACCCCCACTCACCTCCCCTCCAGCAATCCTCAGTTTGTTCTCTGTATTTAACTATTAATTAATTATTAATTATTTGTAAGTGTTTATTTATTTTTGAGAGAGAGAGAGGGAGACAGAGTGTGAGTGGGGGAGGGGCAGAGAGAGAGGGAGACACAGAATCTGAAGCAGGCTCCAGGCTCTGAGCTGTCAGCATAAAGCTTGACGTGGGGCTTGAACTCACAAACCATGAGGTCATGACCTGAGCCAAAGTCGGACGCTTAACTGACTGAGCCACCCAAGCACCCCTGTTCTCTGTATTTAAGAGTCTTATGATTTGCCTCCCTCTCTGTTTTTATTTTTTTCCCTTCCCCTATGTTTGTTGTGTTTCTCAAATTCCACATATGAGTGAAATCATATATCTGTCTTTCTCTGACTGATTTCTTTCACTTAGCATAATAAACTCGAGTTCCATCCACGTTGTTGCAAATGGCAAGATTTCATTCTTTTTCATTGCTGAGTAGTATTCTATTGTGTGTGTGGCGTGTGTGCGTGCATGCGTGCGCGTGCGTGCATGTGTGCGTGTGTGCGTGTATGTGTGTGTGTGTGGTGTGTGTGTGTGTGTGTGTATGTATACCACATCTTCTTTATCCATTCTTGGGCAGTAATTGGGTGTTTGGGCTCTTTCCATAATTTGGCTATTGATAGCACTGCTATAAACATTGGGATGCATATGCCCCTTTGAATCAGCATTTTGGTATCTGTTGGATAAATTTCCAGTAGTGCAATTGCTGGATTGTAGGTTAGTAAGTGGTGAAACAATATTCTCTTCCACCTAGTTCCCCACTCCTCTGCAATCATCAGCATAAATTCCTTTGAGCAAAGGATGATACAGGTGAAAAGTTACAAGACCTTGTAACCCTTTTGAGTTATAAGACCCTGAACTTTTGAGTTTCAAGAACCCAAGGGCCTAAAAGATTCAAGGTATGGAGTTCATGCCATCAACAGTGGATTTGGAAGAATAGATGAAGAGTGAGGCTGCTGACTCCACTCAGGACTAATAGAATGTTTTGGGGCCCAATAGGATGTGGGCACAAAGAACAAGTGTTCATGAGAATATACATGGAATGTGTAGGCCATAGGCCTGAGAGAGAGCCCACCTTATTGAAGGGGTCAGCAGACCCAAAGAGGCCCTACTGCCAGGACCAGGTAGGCATCCCAATACCTGGCAGGGCTTAGGTAGGAATGAACACATGGCAGTTTGAATAGATGCCAACCAGAGACCTAACATTATGTCCACCTCTGGAACTTAGATGCAGCCCAGGAAAAGGCAGGAGCGGGACATTCTACATTCACTGAGATTAAATTTCTGCCATTGGGTGAAATGGAGGCTCAAAATAGGAATTAAATCTAGTGATATAAAAATAAAGTTAATTTTTTTTAACTTCATGTAAGACTGATTTTAATTTAATTTCAGCACTTTCCTAGAAGGGACTGTCTCAGATCTGTAACTGTTCAATGTTGTATTTACTTCACAGTGTATCAAGCACCAAAAATAAAGTTAATTTTTTACACTCCTGAGTTAAGATCTTAAATCTATTAAGATCTAAATATGTTCTCAATGTCTTACTATAATGTTTTGAAATGTAATATCCTTCTTGTATCTGAAAAACTGTAGGCTGCCTTCCAAAGATCATGCCTAGAAAAAAGATGTCATTGTCCTTTGAGGCTAATTACACACTACACAGAGGTAAATGCTTTAACCACACCTGGGTAGATTTAAAATATATACTTTATTTGGAAGGGCTGCTAAATTTGTAAGAAAACTACATTTTAGCATACCCATTAGTTAAATGTATAGATGCTAAGTTGTGTAGACTTGCTTTACGAAGATGGGCTCTCTCAAACACCACCATCTTAGATAATTCAGCATTCAATGCAACAGCAAAAACATAACACGTTAAATCTGGCTGGATGTAGATAGAGACTGACATGTTAGATTTAGTACAACTGTAGAATTAATACTCAAAACCCCCATGCTGCACAGTTTTCCCATATGCTACATAAAAATGCTATATAGTTTCTCACTCACAAGCTGCTCTACTAGGGTGCTAGCTGATTTTATGCCTTCAACTTGCTTAATGTTTTCATTTATATACAATAGAGTTTTACACCACATCAGTCAAACAACCTATTGCAAAATAATTTATGGTAAAATCATAATAAATTTGTACAAAGTATTGATTTAGCATTAATTTTCAAACTGTGAAAGTCAACGAATTATAAATCTGTAAATAAGCCAGTGAAGCAAGAGACATAAATGACAAAAAAATTAGTCATTGTGTTGTATATTTGCTTTTTAGATAGCTACACAGAGAAAATATATGGGAGAAGACTTCATAAAATTTAAAATTAGTAACATAAAAATAACATAATACACAAAGAAGTAGACTATCTCAACAAAATTGTGAAGAAAATCACCCAAGAATCTGGTTCATAATGTTGACATACTGGCATCACTGTTCAGTTGAATGATACCCTGCAAAGGAAAGCAACTTCACACTCTTATTCTTCCAAAAAAATTTGGAAATAGATTGATAACACAATCTATTTAATTCTCAGAATATCATGTTTCTATTTGTGTGCGTATGTTTGAATATCTTCACTATTTAAAAGACCACACTGAAGACATTATCTTGGCAATGCAATAGTCCAAACCCCAGTAGGCGTGTGAATCTCCTCTACTACATGCTTTATAATAGACAATCACCCAGCCTAGGTTTGATCACCTGCAGGGATGGGAACTCACTATCTTTGATACATAATGGTCTATTTGTTTTAGCTTTGTCTGGTTACTTAGAGTTTATGGCAATGCCAGTTCAGTCTCCATATTGGTCAGAGAAAACCTTTTTTCTAAGACCATATTTACCAGATCCTTTGCAACCCAATCTCAGTGGTATCAAATGGGCACAATAGAGATAAGATAAGAGTCATTATGTAAATGAAGATACCATTATCATTGTTTGGGAAAAAAGTTAAGCCCTTCATTTTGGCACATTTTATTGAAAATTGGTATCTTCATTAGGTGCTATTAGTTTAGTGAAAAAAAGTCAAGGTTTTCATTTGGAAAATTATGTCATGAGAATGTACATTCCTGTCAAGGGTCCTGAGATCCACTGTGATTGGACTAGTTTAGGTTTAGTTCATGTGCCCACCATTGGTCAGGGGAATGGGGTGCATTAGGCCTGGTTATGTGCTTTAACTCTAGGCCCAGGAGTAGTATCTAATTAGGTCACATTGAATGTGACAGTGAGCAGTGAGTCACAAAGGAAAATAAGGGCTGTGATCAGGTCTACTTTGAATATTGTGCAGGGCTGTGCACTGCACAACTCCCAAGGGTCCACCATTCACACAGTCCACAATGTGATTGGCACCCTCTTGGAGTTTTTCAGTATATAACCTATGCAGCTATATGCTATAATACTAAGCTGTGACTTGTAAAAGAAATAATAAATGCTGGAGAGGCAAATTACAAATGTCCTCCATACTGATTAACTACTTTTGCTTCTCTATCTGTTCCCCAAAAGCTTAAGAGGGTACTTGTGATCTTCATTTTCAATCGTTTCTCTGGTCTATTTATGTATATTGTCTCTAAACCCGTAGTTTTCTATTCTTTTCTTCCTGCTTCAATCTGCACAAAGAATGACTTTCAAGGGTACCTGAGTAGCCCAGTTGTTTGGGCATTTGACTTCAGCTCAGGTATGATCTTGTAGTTCGTGAGTTCCAGCCCCACATGTGCTCCCTGCTGTCAGCACAGAGCCTGCTTCAGATCCTCTGTCCCTCTCTCTCTATCCCTCCCTCTCTTGCACTCTCTCAACAATAAATAAACATTTAAAAAAAAGCATAACTTTCATACAAATTTACACCTAGGTTATGTACAATCCTGAAGTGTGTTCTCGAACTCTACTCTTTTGTCACTCATTCAAGAAAGTACATCTGTGGTCTACTGAGCACCACAGGAAAAGAGAGCCATGAGCCTCTGGGGAGTGCAGTGTTCATGAAGTGAGTCCTGCTCTTCCCCACAGCAGTCAAGTAGAGAATGTCTTATAAACTGTGTTTTTAGAGAGGTACTGCAAGCAGGGGTTACTGGCATTTTAGTATCACAGATGTCCACACATCTGTTTAGGTGACACCCCTGACCTATCACCTGTGCCTGTCTGAGCAGAGGAAGAGTAACTATGAGAGAAATGAAGAGAGAGATTGAGACTGGGCTTCGTGGAGCAGCCTACATTCTCCTGTATCAGAATAGGGATGTGAGCATTTCCCAAGGGTTGGGGAGCTATAGAGGCAGCTACCTGTCCAACTGAGTTACTCATTGGCTGAAGGTACCCCAACAGCAAGAGGCTGAAGGAGGTGAGGACAGAGGCGGCAGAAGTGAAGCTGGAACCAGACCTCTCAAGACTGAGAACTAAGTTGTGGTGAGGCCCCATCAAGATCTCCATAGAAACCCATATAGTAGCCTTAGAAAGAAGTGGGCAGTTGGACGTCTGCCACACAGAAGATAACTTTGGTGGTCATGGTGGTGAGCTACCCAGATCTCCATTCAAGAAAGAACTTGCTTTTCGACTGCAGGGAGTGCAGTTAGTTGCCACTGCAATATCTCCAGGATTAGATGCAGAATTTGAGCTGGGCCTATGCTTTTACTGGGTAGCCCCTGGTCAGTGACAACACAGCAGGAGTAGTAAGGCCTGGCTGCTTCTGCCTGGTGCAAGACTCCTCTAGTATGCAATCATTGCTCCAGAGCTCCTCATAGGTTAGCTGAGACTTTATCAGACCTTCATCGCAGTCTGAGGTTTTCCCTGTCCCAATTCTGTTTCCCCCACCCTATCCTTTATCTTTTACAGGCTTTACTCCTTGGTATCTCATATGCCTAACCCTGTTGCAGCATCTAGTTCTTGGACGACACAGCATCCTTGGACGACACAGTATCCTTGGCCAGTTAGCATTTACCAGAGAAATAATGACAAGCTACTTCCATCCCCAGTTAGAGAAAGAGATGTTTGCCTTTTTCACCCTTTCTGCCACTTCCAGCAGCTGGTGAGTAGGACCAGAAAGGTGAGGAGAGAGAAGTAAAGCAGATGATGGGTCCTTCCCACTCCACATCCTTCCAGTTTTGGGTCAAGCCTGCCCTGGGAAGGAAGGGGGTAAAGAAGAAACGAAGTCAAAATTAGGGTTGCCAGATGTGCAAATAAAAATACAGGACATCCAATTTAGATTTGAACTTCAGATAAATAAGGAATAATTTTTTAGTATAAGTATGTCCCAAATATTGCATGTTTCTTAAATACAACACTTAAGTTTGAAGGTTTTACCAGACCTGGGTTTTTTTTGTTGTTGTTTTTGTTTTTTAAGGGCTAGACTTTTAATATTTCAAAAAGGATCAGAAAGTTATAGAATCTGCCCAAGATGTTGAAAGGAAGAAAAGATTCAACATAGCACAGTTGGGTCCATGAGAGAAAAAAAAAAGTTTCAGATTTGTACCCCTGAGGTGAAACTCTTCAATGAACTGGTTATATACATAAGCACATAAAGCAAACTTTTCCAACATTTCTATATTAATTGTGATTAGTAACAATTACTAGTTGCTAGAATGCAACAACAGCTTGGTGTCTTCCAGTGAACCTGGCTCTCAGAGACACTTAAGTGGAGCATCATTTATGGAATTCAAAGGGTGGAGGGGCACCTGGTTGAGCGTCTGACTTCGGCTCAGGTCATGATCTCATGGTTTGGGGAGTTTGAGCCCCACATCAGGCTTGTGGCTGTCAGTGCAAAGCCAGCTTTTGAATCCTCTGTACCCTTCTTTCTCTGCCCTTCCCCTGCTCATGTGGACGTGGGCGTGCACATACTCTCCTCTGTCTCAAATGAGCATTAAAAAAAAAAAAAGTCAAAGGGTGTAAAAAACCTGTTTTTTTTTTAAAGAATTTATTTTTTTAATTATGAGAGAGACAGCGTGCACACACCCACGTGCGTGAGTAGGGGAGGGGGCAGAGGAAGAGAGAGAATCCCAAGCAGGCTCTGTGCTCAAGCACCAAGCCCCACAGGGCTCAATCTCAGGACCCTGAGATCATGCGCTGAAACCAAGAGTCAGATGCTTCACTGACTGAGCCACCCAGGTGCCCCCCCAAAAACCTTCTTATACTCTCAAAAAACTCTTAGAGATGTCCATAAGAAGATGAAAGAAAATAATTTTGTCCTTTTGCCCTGCACTTGCTTGAAACTTCTGAACCTTTAACTTGGGGTAACAAGTTCATCTCATCAGCTTCTAGCCATTGTTGCCTACTGCAGAAGAAGAAGTAGCAATGCACCCTCTTCTCTCAGCTCTCTGTCAAGGCTCTCTGGAAAGAGCCTAGAGTGGAGAGGGTGGAACTTAAAATTGCTGATGAAATACATTTGTTCTGAGAAGCTGAGGAGCTAGTTCTGAAGGAATAAACAAGAGACAATTTTCAGAGGGCAAGAGAACAAAGTATAGTGAAGAAATATAGCTCAGACACACATTTTGTATGTATTGGGGTGGGGCAGGCAATTATAAGTTTATGCTTGTGAATGAATTAATTAATTGAACAAACATATTTCTTGGTTCTTGAATCTTTTTTTTTTTTTTTGGTTCTTGAATCTTAATCACATCTGTAAAGAGTATTTCCATAATATTTATGTAAAAACATATATGACTGAGAAGAAACATACCACAATGCTATTTCATACTTGAAATATTTTGAATGATTTTTGGTATATTCTTTTTCTATGAACTGTGTATATATCATTTTTATGATTCTTTAAAAAAAATTTTTTTTAGCGTTTACTTATTATTGAGAGACAGAGAGACATAGAGTGTGAGCAGGGGAGGGGCAGAGAGAGGGGAGACACAGAAGCAGGCTCCAGGCTCTGAGCTGTCAGCACAGAGCCCGACGCGGGGCTTGAACCCATGAACCGTGAGAGCATGACCTGAGCTGAAGATGGTTGCCTAACCAACTGATCCACCCAGGCGCCCCTCATTTTTATGATTCTTAAACAGACCCATTTGTACTTGCATTTTAATACTATAAATAAATGCTCATAAAATATATTTTTTATTTCTTTTGACTTTTTGCTATTTTCATTGTTTATAGCAATGCAGTGATTAAGAATATTTTTTCATCTGAAATTGACTTGCAAATAATTACCTACTAGCATGCGTCAAATAGTTGTATAAATGGAATGAATAATGGAGAATTCTGATTTTACCCCATACACTCCCATAGCCTTATTGAAAAGTGAGGTTTGTAAATTAATGATTTCATGTTTGGGGACACCTGGGTGACTCAGTTGGTTATACAACTGACTTCCACTCAGGTCATGATCTCAGGGTTCGTGAGTCGGATCCCCGCATCAGGCTCTCTGTTGTCAGCATGGAGTCTGCCTCTGATCCTTGGTCTTCCTCTCTCTCTCTCTCTCTCTGCCCCTCCTCTGCTTGAACTCTCTCTCTCTCTCAAAAAAAAAAAAAAGAGAGAATATTCATGTTTGAGTGTAAAAGACCAACCTAAATAATTTATATGTGCTACTATATTAACACAATGTAGTATACTTTAAGTGAAGGAAGTACTGGATTAATAAGAACCATCAAATTTACTATTCTTTTAATATCAGGCATTTCATAGAGAAATATTCTATGAAGGCCACATAGAACCTGAATTCCGTAAAATCCAGGTAATATATTGGTCTCACATCTGTAAATCAACAATTTGATCTTTACATGGATGCATTCTACTCTATGCCTCATAAGAAATTTAAATTGAAAGTTATATAGGTTTTATATTTTTTTCAATAGAACAATAAAATCCCAGCATAGAAGTCATCAACTGAGCCTCAGGCCTCTAGGCAGAAGCATAATTAAGTCATCTTAGACAGGTAATTGTCCAGCCCAATGAGTGTCTATAACATGCTCAGTATTCCATTCCTATAAGGATCTTTCAACAGAAGTTTCTGTATTATGTTTAATTCAAGTATTGCCTTTCAGTTTAATCCCAATCCATCTGACTTTATATTACATATATGAATTCACCCCTTTGTAGAAATTTATGCAGTAAATGTCCTTATTCCATCATTTCATTTTACTCAGTATCACCCTGATGAGAAAAGTATTTCATTTCATATTTATCATTAATGTTATTTGTGTATTTTAATTCATTTTCTTCTCTTTTGTCAGAGTGTAATGATTTGCTATTACATTGCCCATTTAATTGATATCTGTATATGGTGCTTTCTTTTGATATGGTTTGCTTTGACAAAGCCAAAATGGCTCTCATATATTTATCTGTAATTTATGAGTATACTAGGTTGTAGTGATTTGAGTTCATACAGATGGCTTACCTTGGGTAAAATTACTGAATGCTGAAATGTATGTGGATGAGAGAATATGATCATCTACTATCATATCTAAGATTTCTAGCAACCTATAATTTTACTAGTGTTAAGTTGTTTTCTGTGCCTGGCACAGTATTTGGGGCTGGGAACAGAAATTAGTATGAATAATAATTTAATCACTGGGATGCATCTCCTATTTATAAAATATCCCTTAAAAGATGACAGTGTTAGTCTCTAATCTGTCTAGACAGCATGGTGCCCTGCATTCTCCTTCCCTGTCACACCGAACCACACTTGTAGCTCCAGACAACCTAAATATAACATGTAAGCAAGGATGGGTTTTCATCAAAGCAACCTTATCTGAGAAATGAGGAAATAACCAAAGTACCAGCTGCATAGGTTATGTATAGTGGGGAATGTCTAGAGATGAAATTAAAAGTGCCACACGCTGAAGGGCTTTGTATATCATACAAGAGAGTTTGGGTTTTGTTCTTAAGAAGAATCCATTGAAGGGGCACCTGGGTGACTCCATCGGTTAAGACCCCAACTTTGGATCAGGTCATGATCTCACAGTTGGTGAGTTTGAGCCCCACAGCAGGCTCTTGGCTCTCAGCGGGGAGCCCACTTTGGATCCTCTGTCTCCGTCTCTCTCTGCCCCTTCCCCGCTCACGTGTGCATGCAAGCTCTCTCTCTCTCTCTTTCTCTCTCTCTCTCTGTCAAAAATAAACATTTAAAAAGATGAAGAAGAATTGATTGAGGCAAGGACCTTGAAGAAGTATTATGCAGATTTAGATTTTAGAAAGAGCATTCCACGGGAGAACTGTGGAATTGGAGGTATACAGGTATAAAAATGACAAAGGCTTAATCTAAGGCAACGATGTGGGAATGAAGGGAAGGGGTGGAACTGAGAATTATGAAAGAGACTTATGAAAGAATAAAGAGGATTGAGTGGTTGATTAAATATGGAAGAAGAAGAAGAAGAAGAAAAGATTTGGATGACTCCCAGGTTTCTGATTTACACTTTGAATTGCATAGTCATGCTAGAACCTGCAACATTATATGGCTTCCTTGAGTCATTCCATTCAGGATTTCCTTACTGAACCAAACATGATTCTTGACTGCAAATAATAAAAACCAGAGCAGCTGGGTGGCTCAGTTAGTTAAGCATCCGACTCTTGATTTTGGTTCAGATCATGATCTCACGGCTTATCAAATCGAGCGCCACATTGAGCCCCACATCCGGCAGTACAAAGCCTGCTTGGGATTCTCTCTCTTCCTCTCTCTTTGTCCCTCCCCTGTTCATGCTCATGCACACGCATCATGCACACTTGCACATGCTCTCTCAAAATAAATAAACATTTAAAAAGAAAAAACGGAACTTAATTAAAAAAAAAGGAAATAATAAAAACCATCTCTGATGATCGTAGGTATAAAAGTAATTTATGGAAGGTGTCTGAAAGAGAGTGCTAGTTGTTACTTAATTTCTGTTCTTTCCTTTTTACTCACTACTGCCTACCAGAATAAAGACCACATTTCCCAGCCTCCCTTGCATTTAGATCTGGCCTTGTGACTAACTTCTCATTAATGAAATATAAGTAGAAATAACATATGCTACCTCCTGCACTTATCCTTAAAAGGTGGAAGCATATGGCTCTTCCCTTTTCCCATCATATATGTGATGGCTGGAGCTCCATTTTGGACTATAAGGAAGAAGTCTGTACCTTTAATTAAAAAAAAAAATTTGTTTTAGGGGTGCCTGAGTGGCTCAGTGAGTTAAACATCCGACTTCATCTCAGGTCACCATCTCATGGCTTGTGGGTTCAAGCCCCGCCTCGGGCTCTGTGCTGACAGCTCCAACTCTGGAGCCTGCTTCCGATTCTGTGTCTCCCTCTCTCTCTGCCCCTCCCCTGCTCATGCTCTGTCTCTCTCTGTCTCAAAAATAAATAAAAACATTAAAATTTTTTTTTGTTTTAATGTTTATTTATTTTTGAGAGAGAGCGAGAGAGAGAGAGCGCGCGCGCACAAGTGGGGGAGGGGCAGAGAGAGAGGGAGACACAGAATCCGAAGCAGGCTTTAGACTTTGAGCTGTCAGCACAGAGCCTGATGTGGGGCTTGAACCCACAAACTGCAAGATCATGACCAAGGCCGAAGTCAGACAGTTAACCCACTGAGCCACCTAGGCACCCTTATTCGTGGAATTTAAGAAACCAAGCAAACGAACAAAGAAAAAAGAGACAGACAAAGAAACAGATTCTTAACTATAGAGAACGAACTGATGGTTACCAGAGGGCATGGATGAGGGGTGGATGAAATAGGTGAAGGGGATTAAGAGTACATTTCTTGTAATGAGCATTGGGTAATGTATAGAATTGTTGAATCACTATATTGTACACCTGAAATGAATAGAACACTGTGTGTCAGTTATCCTGGAATTAAAATAAACAAGTTAGTCAATTAGTCATGAGAATGAAAAGTACAACATGGGGAATATAATCAATAATATTGTAATAACACTGAATGATGATAGGTAGTAACTACATTTGCAGTGAGCATATATATAGGATTGTCTGATCACTATGTTGTACACCTGAAACTAATATTACATTGTATGTCATCTATACTTTAATAAAAAAATTATACAGGTAGACATTAAGGACTCATTAAACTGACAGAACCCCGGAGGGCTTTGAAAAAAGGCTGAATACAGGGGAGACACGGAGATACAGTTTTAGCCCCATGCTACTGCTGCTGGGAGCAGTCTGATTCCAAATGCCCCTAGCCTTTGGTTTAGACACTCAAGATGCAAAATTCTAGCAGAGAGCATTTTATTGTTTGAGTTAGGCCATGTATCTTCTCCCTAGTGACACCAAAGGGCAGCTGGAGAAAAGATCTGGCGGTCCTCTGTTTCCATAGAAAGCCTCAGCAGTGGGACATGTGTGGCAAGGATAGTCCACACATTAACAAAACACACAACATGGAATTTCACCCAAAGGAATATTGAGCTACTGACAGAGGGAAGGCAAGGATGCTGGACACACACAAAAAACAGCAAATATGGACTACTGAATGAAGGCAAATTAAGAGAGGCTATTTTTCCATTTAACTTAAAACTTTCTTATTTCAGTGCATCCATTTTGTCATAAAGCACTGCATTTTTCTTAAACAATACGCTTACTTTAAGTGGCACACATTTATCATTTCTTCTAAATTCTGTTGGAAGCAGATTCACAGGCAGTTTATAGCACTCATATGCTCTATCCTACTTTTTGGCAATAGCATCATGAAAAATAATGGCAACATTGCATAAAAGCTACAATTAAAGTTCTGTCTTTAGATCTTCAAAATACCTTTTAAGAATAGTAGGAGTATTTTGTATGTATTAGAAAAACCTCTTAGCGACTGAAAAATTATTAGCATTTTTTCAAAAGCCAGTGTCAGTCTTGGCAATCTCGTATATTTTCCAGCTTTACTGAGCTGTAATTAAGTTGTGTAAGTTTAAGGTGTACAATTTGTTAACTTGATATACTTACATATTACAAAATGATTTCCACAGTAGGATAGTTAACTCTTCCATCATCTCACATAATTAACATTTCTTTTTTGTGAGTAGAATATTGAAGTTCTACTCTTAGCAACTTTCAAGTATATATTACAGTATTTTTAACTAAAATCACCATGCTGTACATTAGATTCCCAGATCTTACTCATTTTACAACTGAAAGTTTGTACTTTTTACCAATATCTCATTTCCCAGCCCCAGCCTCTGGTAACCACTATTCTGGGTAGGACTTCCAATACTGTGTTGGATACAAGTGGTGAGAGTGGGCACCCTTGCGCTGTTTCTGATCTTGAATGAAAAGCTTTCAGTGATTCACTGCTGAGTATGATGTTAGCTGTGGGCTTATCATATATGGCCTTTATTACATTGAGGTACATTCTTTTTATACCCAGTTTATTGAGAAATTTTATCATGAAAGGATATTGGATTTTTCCAAATGCTTTTTGTGCAGCTATGGCTATTATCATATGATTTTTCTTTCATTCTACTAGTGAAGTCATATTTATTGATTTGCCTATGTTGAACCATCCTTACACCCTGGGATAAGTCCTTCTTGATCATGGTGTATATGATCCTTTTATATGCTGCTGAATTCAGTTTGCCAATATTTTGTTGAGAATTTTTGTATCTGTATTCATTAGGGATATTTGCCTATAATTTCCTTTTTTGTGTGTGGTATCCTTAGCTGACTTTGGTAGAAGGGTAGTGCTGTTCTTGTAAAGTGAATTTTGGAGTCTTTCCACCTCTTCAATTTTTTGAAGAGTTTGAGAAGGATTGGCTTTAACTCTTCTCTAATGTTTGGTGGAATTTACCAGAGACACCATCTGGTTCTGGACTTTTCTTATTGGAAGATTTTTGATTACTGTGTCAGTCATCTTACTCATTATTAGTCTGTTCAGATTTTCTATTTCTAAAGATCAGTCTTGGTAGGTTTTGCATTTCGAGGAATTTGTCCATTTATTTTTGGTTATCCAATTTGTTGATATATAATTGTTCATGGTAGTCTCTTATGGTCCACTGTCTTTCGGTGGTATTAGCTATAATATCTCCTCTTACATTTCTGATTTTATTTAATTGAATCTTCTGTTTTTCTTAGTCTACTAGAAGTTTTTCAATTTTGTTTATACTTTCAAAATGCACCTCTCTAGTTTGTTGATCTTTTAAATTGTTTTTCTGGTCTCTATTTCTGCTATTAATTTGTTGTTTCCTTTTTTTCTGCTAACTTTGGACTTAGGGTGTTTTGTAGTTACTTAAGGTGTAAAATTAGGTTGTTTGAGATTAAAAAAAATTTTTTTTAATGTTTTTATTTTTGAGACAGAGAGAGACAGAGCATGAACAGGGGAGGGGCAGAGAGAGGGGGAGACACAGAATCTGAAGTGGGCTCCAAGCTCTGAGCTGTCAGCACAGAGCCCAACACGGGGCTCGAAGTCACGTGAGCTCATGACCTGAGCTGAAGTTGGACGCTCAACGGACTGAGCCACCCAGGTGCCCTGTTTGAGATTTTTAAAAAATGTTTTATTTATTGCTATAAATTTTTCTCTTTGTTAATTGATTTCTAGTTTTAAACCATTGTGGTCAGAAGAGATACTTAGTATTATTTTACTCTTCTTAAATTTTTTAAGACTTGTTTGTGTTATAACACATAATCCGTCCTGGAGAATGTTTTGTGTGCACTTAAGAACCATGTATTCTGGGGGCACCTGGGTGGCTCAGTTGGTTGAGCATCCGACTTTGGTTCAGGTCATGATCTCACAGTTCATGGGTTCAAGCCCTGTGTCAGGCTCTGTGCTGACAGCTCAGAGCTTGGAACCTGGAGCCTGCTTCGGATTCTGTGTCTCCCTGTCTTTCTGCTCTTCCCCTGTGCATACTCTTTCTCTCTCTCTGTCTCTCAAAAATAAATAAACATTAAAAAAAAGAAGAAGAATGTATTCTGCTGCCTTTGGATGGAATGTTGTATATATATTAGGTCCATTTGTCTAAGGTTTAGTTTAGGTCCAACATTTCCTTACTGATTTTCTGTCTGGATGATCTACCATTGTTGAAAGAGAGGCATTGAAATCCTCTACTATTATTGTTTCATTGTCTGTTTCTCCCTTCAATTATGTTAGTATTTGCTTAATATACTGATGTTCTGATGTTTGGGGAATACATGTTTATGCTTTTTTTTAAAGTTTATTTATTGAGATAGAGAGCGTGCATGCAGTCAGGGGAGGGGCAGAGAGAGGGGGGCGGGTGAGAGAGAATCCCAAGCAGGCTCAGTGCTGTCAGCACAAAGCCCAACACAGGACTCAATTTCATGAACGGTGAGATCATGACCCAATCCAAAATCAAGAGTTGGGTGCTTAACAGATGCCCCTGTTTATGACTGTTATACTCTCTTGATGAGTTGAACCATTTATCATTATATAATGAGCTTCTTTATCCCTTGTTACAGTTTTTGGCTTAAAGTCTATATTGTGTGATATAAATATAGCTTTCCTGTCTCTCTTTCAGTTTCCACTTGCATGGAATATATTTTTCCACCTCTTTAAGCCTATGTGTGTCCTTTTTTTTTTCTTAGGTTTATTTATTTATTTTGAGAGTGAGAGACAGAGAGAGCACGAGCAGGGGACGGGCAGAGTGCAGGCTCTGCACTGTCAGCGCGGAGCCCAACTTGAGGCTGGAACTCATGAACCATGAGATCATGATCTGAGCCAAAACCAAGAGACAGGTAGTTAAAAATCTTTATCTTTCCTTCATTGTGAAGGACAGTTTTGCTGAATAAAGTATTGTTGGTAGGCAGTTTTTTTCCTTTAATGCTTAAAAATGCTTAAAGCATTTTAAATATATCATCCTACTCTGCCCTGGCCTGTAAGTTTCTGCTGAGAAATCTGCTGATAGCCTTATGAGGGTTCCCTTGTACATTACAGGCATTTTTCTTGCTGCCTTTAAGATTTTCTTTGTCTCTGATTTTTGAGTTTTATTGTAATGTGTCTTAGAGAAGACCTTTAAGTTGAGTTTTGGGGGGACCTATGAAATTCATGAACTTGGATATCCAAATCTCTCCCCAAATTTGGTAAATTCTCAGACATTACTTCTTTAAATAAGCTTTCTACCCCTTTCTGTCCTTTGTTCCTCTTTTCTCCATTTGGAACTACAATAATTTGCAGATTGTTTCTTTTGATGGTATTCTATAGATCACATAGGTTTTCTTCATTATTTTTCATTCTTTTTCGTTTATCCTTCTCTGGCTAATTTTAATTTCTTTGTGTTCTAATTCAAAGGTTCATTTTTCTGTTTGATCTGTTCTGATGTTGGTGCTATTGCATTTTTTTCATTTCATTCATTATATTGTTCAGTTCCAGAATTACTGTTTTTATTTCTTTTATGATTTCTATCTCTTTGTTAAACCTCTCATTTTGTCCATGTATTGTTTTCCTGATTTTGTGGAATTGCCAATGCTTTCTTGTAGCTAATAGAGTTTCCTTAAAACAGCTATTTTGAATTCTTTTTTGGGTTAGTCACAGATATCCATGTAGTTAGGATCAGTTACTGAAAGGTTATTGTGATCTTTGGTGGCCTCATGTTTCCTTGATTTTTCATGTTCCCTAAAGCCTTATGTTGCTGTCTTCACATTTGAAATAGCAGTCACCTCCTCCAATTTTTCCTAACTGCCCTCTCCAATTGTCCAAACTTACAACAGCTGAGAGGGACTGGAGTTAGTTCATTGGCCACTGTAGGGTCCATAGCTGGGAGTGAGGCCTATATACCTATAACCTGATTCATAGGTGGGTGAGATTCTTCTAGATCCCTCAGCATGTGGTGCTTAGTCCCACAACGTCCATAAAGACACTTTTGTCCAAGGATGGATGCCAAATTGTTCTTTTTTGGGGG
This sequence comes from Neofelis nebulosa, assembly GCF_028018385.1. NCBI lineage: Eukaryota > Metazoa > Chordata > Mammalia > Carnivora > Felidae > Neofelis > Neofelis nebulosa. Next base: position 48,838,210 of record NC_080797.1, read on the forward strand.
AGGGATATAAACAAGGGACATCTTATTCAGCCATATTGCTGAATCTAGCAATCTTGTGTTTTATTGCAATATTTTATTGCATTTCAGAAAAAAAAATCACAAAGAATTCAGCCTCTTAATTTATTTTTCAGAAACTTAATTATGTCCTCCTGAACAGGAAACTATCACATGGACCCAAAATATAGTTGTTGAAAATGAGTATTATTTGAAATCAGCTCAATGTCTTTACTGTTCTGTTGCAGTTATCTGACAACTCAAGGAAAATTATTCTTAATACCTGTTTTTTTAATGCCTCTGAAATTAGTAATATTAACTGAGATGGCAATAATTTATAAATAAGTCTTAGTGTTGTTCAAAATTAAGAAATTATTCACAGTCACACCAAATAAAACATCTGGCTTTGTAACTCCAGTACTTTCATAAAAGTACTTAGTAAAAACAGAAAGTTTCTTTCCTTTCCACACTCACTCCTTCCTTTCCTCCTTCTCATTCATGCATATCTGACCTAATAGTGAAACATGACATTTTATACTATTTCTAATGAAAAATCCTGTGCCTTTTTGGAGGAAGAATTTTTAAAAATAATTGTTTAGGGGCACCTGGGTGGCTCAGTTGGTTAGATGTCTGACTTCCTCTCAGATCATGATCTCATAGCTTGTGGGTTCAAGCCCCACATCAGGCTCTATGCTGACAGTCTGTTTCAGATTCTGTGCCTCCCTCTCTCTCTGCCCCTCCCCCACTCACACTGTCTCTCTCTCTCTCTCTCTCTCTCTCAATAAATAAATAAATAAATGTTAAAAAAAAAAAAAAAAAAAGAAGTCCAAGTACCCAGAGATCACTGTAATGTGAGAAAGCCAAGTTAGTCCTATGGAAAGTCTGCATGGAGAAAGAGAGACAGAGAGACAGAGAGATTGATTGATTCTTGGTGACTTCTCAGCTGTTCCATCTATTCTAATTAAGACACAAAACATGAGTGAAGAAACCATATACTGGACATGCAACTCAGTTGAGCCTTCAGATGACTCCAGTCCTAGTCTCTTATTGCAATCTCATAAAAGACTCCAAAAGAGAATTCTCTGGTTGAGCAAATCAACCTGTAGAACTATGAGAGATTATAAATTGCTCTAAGTCACTAAGTTTTGGGGTGGATTATTACACAGTAATAGATAAAGGAACATTTTTATATGTAGAGCCTTCTCTTCTCTTTTAATGCCAGATAGTATTCTGTTTTATAACATATGCCACAATTTATTTAATCAGTCTTCAGTGTTTTATTATTACAAATAATAGCACACTGAATATCTGTACATACGTTATGCATGTTATGTATATGGTGAAAATATATTTAAAGGACAAATTCCTAGAAGTGGATGTTGGCTCAAAGGATTTATGCATGTGTAGTTTTTTTAGATATTTCACAATGGCTCCATAGAGTTACATCAACTATCATTCCCTATTTTCTCATATTACTTGTATAGTGTGAAATCAACTTGTTTGCTTTTTTTTTTTTTTTTGTCAGTCTTCTAGGTGAAAAAAATGATATCTCAATTGTAAGCTTGTTTTTTTTTTTTTTTTATGTTTACTCATTTTTCGAGACAGAAAGAGAGAGACAGAGCATGAGCAGGGGAGTGGAAGAGAGGGAGAGGGAGACACAGAATCTGAAGCAGGCTCCAGGCTCCAAGCTTTCAGCACAGAGCCTGATGCAGGGCTCAAACTCACAAACCATGGGATTATGACCTGAGTTGAAGTCTGGTGCCCAACCAACTGAGCCACCCAGGTGCCCCTCAAGTGTAGTTTAAATGGGCATTTCTTTTATTATGAGAGAATTTGAGCATCTTTTCAAATTTTTAAGTCATTCATTTTCCTTCTCAATGAATTGTCTGTTCATATTGTTTTTTCTGCTAGATTGCTGGTCCTTCTGATGAGGGAGGTTGTGGCAAGCTGAGGGCAAAGTACTAACAGCACCCCCCACACTCAAGTGGGATATGTGTGATGTTCCTCAGACACTCCTGGCTATCCAAGAACAAAGGAAAGGGGTTTAAGTGCTTACCATGGTGATGTGGGAAACTAAGGCAAATGAAAAATTAAATTCCAGGGTGGCCTGGGTGGCTCAGCTGGTTAAGTGACCAACTTCGACTCAGGTCATGACCCCATGGTTTGTGGGTTCCAGCCCCGCATAGGTGTCTGTGCTGACAGCTCAGAGCCTAGAGCCTGGAGCTTGTTTCAGATTCTGTGTTTCCCTCTCTCTCTTTCCCTCCCCTGCTTGCACTCTGCCTCTGTCTCTAAAAAATAAATAAACATTAGAAAAAAAAAGAAAAAGAAAAATTAAATTCCCTTACTGCCTACAGCCCATTAACAAGTCCTTGAAACAGGCAGAGTGACCTCCTTCTGCCACAATCAGCGGCTGTGATGACATTTTGCAATGGGCAAAAGGGAATCTTGATTTAACATTATCCTGACCCCCCAGGATCCTGTAAGTCAACTTTAACATATAAAAATTCCTTTGGAAACTTCCTTTATTTCAACTACCTCAAGATATATGCTGGCAATCATGCTCCAAGCTTGTAGCCCCTTGATACACATCTGAAGGGTCTCATGACTGAGGTTTTACTAAATGGTAATAACTGGCGTTTTCCTAACAACACCTAGCCCCTCAAGGTCCAGAAAACCTCGCTTCCAAAATACCTTAGAGACTTAATCTATCCCTAACTCTTTCCCAACCTGAAGGTATAAAATCAGTTACACATCTTTCTGCCCACGGGTCCTGTCCCCATGCTTTAATAAATTCACCTTTTTGGACCATAGACATCTTCAAGAATTCTTTCTTGGCTGTTGGCTCCGAACCCCCGTCATCACCCCAAAACCCCATCATATCTTTTTATTGATTTGTTAGGGCTCTTTAAAGAAATTCTGTCTCTCTAACGTGTTGCAAATTATTCCTAGTTTTTCATTTTTCCTTTGCTTATGATGGTTTTTAATTATGCAGATTTTTAAAAAATTGTTGGAAGGACATTTAACATGAGATCTACCCTCTTAATAAAAGTTTAAGTGCACAATATTTTTATATATAGGCACAATCTTTACAGTATTAAACATTTTTTATACAGTAGAATTTATGAATTTTATTTTTGGTATTTTCTGGGTTTTGGATCATACTTAGAAATGCTTTCCCTATTTCAATAAGATTTAAAGCTTTTTTCCTAGTACTTTAAAAAATATTATATCTTTTATCTGTCTGGAATTTATTTTGGGGTAAGGAGTGAGGTAGAAATCAAACTTAATTTTTTTTCTTTTTAAAATATTTTTCATGTTTATTTATTTTTAGAGACAGAGACAGAGTGTGAGTGGGGGACGGGCTGAGAGAGAGGGAGACACTGAATCTGAAGCAGGCTCCAGGCTCCGAACTGTCAGTACAAAACCTGATGTGGGGCTCAAACTCACGAGCCATGAGATCATGACCTGAGCCAAAGTCAGCCGCTTAACCGATTGAGCCACCCAGGCGCCCCTCAAACTTAATTTTTTCCATGACCAGCCATTTTTTTCTACTATCATGTATGAAATACATATATTCTTTCTTTGCAAAGCATCATTAATAACCACATCTAGCCTAGAAAAAGGACTTGTATGCCGGCATTACTAGCATAATACTTTGTAGGTGGCACCAGAAATGGTACAGAACTTTTTGCATGATTTATCTCATTTAATCTTCAAAGAATTCCTAAATCTATGATGTATTCTCATTTTGTGCCTTGAGGACCCTGATTTTTTGAGTAGTTTAAGTAATTTTCTCAAGGGAATTTGGCTAGGGTGTGGCAGAACCAGGATTCAAAACCAGTCTGTCATGCCCCAAATTCTGTTCTTACTGACAGTACTCTATAATAGAGTGGTGATGCCTGGTCCGAAACCACTATGCCATTCAGCTTACCTCTTCATAATAGGCACTTAAAAAATGCTTGGTTTAACAAATTAATAAAAGTCCCTTTTTAACTAAAAAAAAATCATGATGCTATTTTATGGCTCCAGAGAACACCTGCTTCAGAGAAAAGTCTTGCTGGGAAGTAAGTTGCCTTGTGCTGCAAACCTGCTGATGCTTGTGGGAGTGTGCGTGTCACCTGTTATCTGTCTACTGTGTGTATTATCACCCTAGTCCCGTCAAAGTGGCTGAGAAATTTGTTTGGTAACTGAAATATCTAAGAATGTTCAGTTCAAATCCACTCTGATCAGCTGCAGATCAGAGGTTCCAACAACCTCCTCCTTGGATTTGATTAATTCGCTAAAGCAGCTCACAGTACTCAGAAATATCTTACTTACTAGATTACCAGTTTATTGTAAAAGAATATAACTCAGGAACAGTCAAATGGAAGAGATGCATAGGGCAAGGTATGGGAAAATAGACATGGAGCTTCCATTGCTGTCTGAGTACACCACTATCCCTGACTCTTTACGTGTTCACCAACCCAGAAGCTTTCTGAACGCATGTTTTTGGTTTTTTTTTTAAGGAGGCCTCATTATATCCGCATGACTGATTAAATCATTGGCCATTGGTGATTGAACTCAATCCTCAGCTCCTCTCTTCTCCCTAGAGGCCAGGGAGGTGGAAATGAACTTTCCAACCCTCAGTCACGTGGTTGGTTCCCCTAACAACCCATCCCTATTCTTAGGTGCTTTCCAAGAGTCACCTCATTAACATAAATTCAGCTGTGGTTGAAAGGGATATATTAGAATATCAAAACACCTTTGTCACTTTCATCACTTAGGAAATTCCAAGGGTTTTAGGAGCCCTGTATCAGAGATGGGGATAAAAATAAAATATGCATTTCTTATTACAAATCACAATATCATGATAGCATTAAAGTTTCATTCCTGGATAACTGAACAAATTATAGCTTTAAGTTCGCACATATTTAATGTCACTTTTAGTTCTGAATTTGGTATCAAAATTTTGAATTTCAGGAAGATAGTGCCAAGTAATGGCAATAATGAGGTCATTAATGTCAATATATTTTTCTTAAATCCTGGTGTTCCGGTTATAGTTTGTTAATAAATTTATTTGGTATATTTTGTCCTCTTGATTTTTCTTTTATTTTTCTTCCCTTAATATGGTGTTAAAATTCAACTGAGTAAATTTGAAGATCTAACTTGCTTTATTCAATGATTTATGAATCAACATGTCATCTAGCAAATAGAAAGAAGCTCCAAGTTGCTGTACAAAAATGTAATGGTTTTTATAGACAGACGGGGGGTGGAAAAGGAAGTTTTCTAACAAAGAATGGATTGTTTTAAGTAAAGATACCTTTCTTTGGGGGGAGGGCAAGGGTCTGTCAAGCAGATTACCTCACTAGTATTGATCAGGAATTTCCAGATTGGCTAAAGGTCACATTCCTGGGAAAGGTTGCAACTTCAGTTCAATCTTGTTTTGCTGTCATGAGGGTAAATGACTCCATTTTGGGCCTATTGTGGCCTAAATTCCCTTCTTTTGATCAGACTCAACCTAATTGAAAGATAGGATCAAAATTGAAGGCATTTGCACCTTGCTCAGCTACTGCTCTGTAGTTGTGGCTTTTACCAATCCTCTGTGTGATATTCATAGGTCAGGATTTTTTTTTCTTTTTTTGCTGAATCCCTGTAGTATTTACGAATTATGACTTTAGGTTCACAGTTTTTAGTTGTCATTTTCTTCATTCCTATTCTGGCATGCAAGTTTTAGTGAGATCATTTGCTTGGTGGTTAGTGTCTGTGAAAATGCATCTATGCTTTTGAGAGAAGACAGTGCACCAGAAAGAGTAGTATACTTACTGCAAGCAGGATAATTCCTGATGTCTGGAGTGTACTTCTGACCCAAACCAATCAAAATCAAATAAGTCAAAGAAAGATATGTTGAAGGAGTTACCTTTTTAAGCCAAGTTGCTTGCTCAGTGATCTTATATAATTGAACTTCCAACTTCTCCAAAAGTGTTAATCCAGGTGCAGCAGATGGTGTTGACCATAGCACAGATGATGAGGTTTCGGGGTGATGGGGGATTCACGGGTTTCAGAGCTGACAGCCAAGAAAGAATTCTTGAAGACATCTTTGGTACAAAAAGGTCATTTTATTAAAGCATGGGGACAGGACCTCTGGGCAGGAAGAGCTACAATGGGGTTGTGTAGAATGGGTGGTTATATACCATGGGCTTGGGGGAGGTAAAATCAAAAGGGAAGTTTCCAAAGAGACTTTCATATGGCTAAAGGCTTACTGGAGGCCTAGCCACCACCATGCTAAGGTTGTTTTTCCCTCTAGCAAAGCATTAATTTTAAGACAGTAGGGAGTTCCTGGACTTTAGGCCGTGGATGGGCTTGCCTTTTTCTTGTAAACTGGTGGAGACTTATCAGTTTAACCATTTGTTTTCTGTCCATTCCTTAGTCCTTGGATAGCCAGGAGTGCCTGAGGAATGTCACATATATCCCACCTAGGGGATATAGTGCTGTTAGCCTATACTTTGCCCTCAGCTTGCCCTACACTCCCTCATCACAGAAACGTCCTCACTCAGCTAAAGGATAATAAAAGGCTACCTTATTATGAAGAACAACTTTGGCCGGAGAGTCTATGGGCTCTCTTTGTTGGGCAGCTATGGTCGTAGCAGTGGATGCTGTAATATTTTCAAGAATTTACATTTACTCCTGACCAGAAAAGTAGGGATCTACTAAAGGAAGCTAATCTTGAATCATGAATACTTCTTGACAGGTCTTTTATAACTTGATGTAAATTCAGGGGAGTTGACCAGTGGGGTGTCTGTCTATAAACAGTTAGGGACACAATTAGATAACCTAAGAGGCATTGTCCAATTATGTGCCAGCCATCTAGGCATTCATAGACCCAAGGAGAATGATAGCCACCACAGACAAAAATAACTCCTGTCAGGGCACAATACACTTCCACTAAGGTGACACTGTTAATGGCAGAGATTGTTGTATTTATCTGTTCAAGCCAGGGGTCATTTAGGCTTTCACCTAGCCTGAAGTAAAACATTGTTCTAAACTCTAGACTGTACCCTTCCTAGAAATAGCCTGGAGATACAGATGGTGGTATTCTCTTTCCAGGCCAATGCCAGAGTAAAGGAAAGGAAGAGAAGAAAGGGTTTTATGATTTTTTTAAAGTTTATTTATTTATTTTGAGAGACAGGGAGAGAGGAAATGCCAAGAAGGCTCCACGCTCAGCATAGAGCCTGACTCAGGGCCCAATCTCATGAACCATGAGATCATGACCTGAGCCAAAATCAGGAGTCAGATGCTTAACTGACTGAACCACCCAGGTGCCTTGAAAGAGTTCTATGTTTAGTTAAAGTATGAAATCTTGATCTGGCATCTTGGTAGGAAGCAGTCTGCTTCAATGCCAACTACTTCTCTTCCAAGTCAATTTGATTTGGAGGTCTCCAGCATTTGAAATTTTTAAAAAATGTTTATTTATTTTTGAGAGGTGGGGGCAGGGGCAGACAGAGATGCAGACAGCATTTGAAGCAGGCTCCAGGCTCTGAGTTGTCACCACAGAGGCTGACTCAGGGCCTGAACTCAGAAGCCATGAGATCATGACCTGAACTGAAGTCAGATGGTCTCCAGCATTTGTACAGGACAGGTATCAGGTGAAGCATTCTTTAGCAGTGAGATATACTATACTAAAGGTTCAAGCCTGAAGTTTAGTAAGGAGGACTTGGTATAATCCCTTCCAAGGAGACCAGGGAGTGCTTTGTTCTTAATCATTCAAAATCAGAAGGGTGGGAGAAAAATGGAAATATTAGCTTGGAGAGTTTTCCAGATATTTAGGGAAACTAGAAGCACTTAGGATCCAGTTTAGTTTTCAGGTATGTAACAAAACCTCAGAAAATTAACAGGATTGGAATCTAATATAGACAAAGGTGAAAACATAATATCTTTCTCTATAATTGTGTCTATTTTTTTAACCAAAGACAATCACAGTAAAAATAACTTATTTGCATTAAACCAAAAGAATTTGGTTATTTCTCTAATGTGTAACATTTTAAGATGATAGCTAGAATTATGACTGATAACATTATACCAGGACATACCAGATTTCTAAGAATTTTACACAATTTCTAGAACACTTATATACCCATGCAAATACAACATAAATAAGGCTTAATATTATTTCTTATTTAACAGTGCTTCCTATGTAATTTAACATATCAAATAAACTTAATTAGTTTAACATTTTTTTTTTTTTAATAAGGAGGCAGAACAAATCTTTTCAGATGTTCCAGGGACCCTCTGAAAAGTTGCAAAGTTAGTTTGAGGTCAAAAATACTTCATTTAGAATTTGATTTTAGAAAGTTTTGTCATAGATACTGAAAGGCGTTAGAAACACCTAGTAAAATAGGATCATAGGTCACTGTAAAATAATACTTAGTTATCTATTTAACCACAGTGACAGTTAAAAACTTTTCAGGCAAATAAAGAAATTTTAATAGTTGGGGCATCTGGGTGGTTCAATTGGTTAAGCATCCAACTCTTGATCTCAGCTCAGGTCTTGATCTCATGGTCATGAGTTCAAGCTCTGCATTGGGCTCCATACTGGGCATGGAGCCTACTTGAAAAAAAAAAAAAAGAAATTTTAATAGTTGTTAAAAAACAAAAACAAACTTAACTCTTTCAATAGAGAAGACTCAACTTTTTAAAGTAATCATAAGACTTGATAAAGACGACATAGGAAAGTTCTTTGACAAGAGACAAAACCTTTTTTTTTTCCTAGGCAAATTACTTAAAAGTAATTTGTAAGGAAAACATTTTACAATCTTATATCAAAAGCAGACCGAGTATAAGAAAACTTTGTGCGGGCACCTAGGTGGCTCAGTTGATTTAAGCATCCCACTTCCGCTCAGGTCATGACCTCGCGGTTTGTGAGTTTGAGCCTTGCTTCAGGCTCTACGCTGTTAGCTCGGAGCCTGGACCCCACTTCAGATTCTGTGTCTCTTTCTCTCTGCCCCTTCCCTGCTCATTCTCTGTCTCTCTCTCTCTCTCTCTCTCTCTCTCAAAAATTAATAAACATTAAAAAAATTTTTTTTAACTTTTTGTTTTTAGCAGATGAAAGAAAATGAAGTTCCTATTTGGCATAAGTACATTACTGATTTTTTACCTTAATTTTATAACCCATATAATAAATTCATTTGATGTTAGCCAGATTGACCACTAAGGTCAGATTCTCTCTCTCTCTCTCTCTCTCTCTCTCTCTTTCTCTCTTCTCAACTTGGTATTCATTTGTGTTTTTTAATCTCTTCTTTACCATTCTGAAATAACCAATTTCACTTTAGGACAAAATTACTTTCTTTTCCCTCAAAAAAAAAAATCCCAAACAAAACAAAAAATGCATCCCTGCTCCTAACTTCTCTTATCCTACTTTTCTCACATACAAAGATATTTCCTTTATCATTTTTAGAAGCTTTAATTACATGTATTAGAATTTTTAACCTTTAAAAACCTAAATTTTTAATGAAAATAAAGAAGTAAATAATTGTGAACTTTCTTTAACATTAGCATTCTATGGCTTGGCAAATTTATAAATATATTTTATAATTTCTAAAAACATATGCTTTCTCACAGTAGATTTTTCTGTATGGCACAAAACATGCTTACTAACAGACCCAAATATCTTTTAGTTTCTTTGTGAAAGGTAGCCTAAAGTGGATAAATCTATGTTCAATAATTAATATTTCAGTATTTTATCTTTTTTGGAAATGATCTAGAAATCCAGTGACTATCCATCATTTAATCTAACTTAGAAAAATTTTAAGGTTTTGAGTTACCAAAAATATTTGAGGAAATCGTTTTCTTTCTTTTTTTTTTAAAGTTATTTATTTACTTATTTTGGGAAAGAGAAAGCACCCTCACATGAGTGGAGGAGAAGCAGAGAGAGAGGGAGAGTGAGAGAATCCCAAGCAGCCTCTGCACTGTCAGCATCGAACCCAATGCAGGGCTCAAACTCATGAACTGTGAGATCATGACCTGAGCTGAAGTTGGATGCTTAACTGAGCCATCCAGGCGCCCCTTTTTAATTTTTTTTTTTTAAGTTGGAATGCTTTCCTTTCCCTCTGGGTATATTTGTCTTAGGAGAGAAGGCCTGAAAAAATCCTGTGAAGCTCTGAGTATCAGCTTCCAATTTGGCCAAATTCAGGATCATAGAGTTATAAAATTCTTTCAAATATTTCATAAGTTTCCAGCCAGAACAAACAGTAAATATTTCTGGCAATATTAAAGAATCCTGTGGATTCAAGAGGTGTCCTCAGAGAAGGTGCAAGAGATATTATCTTCACAAGATCTGGAGTTACTCCCAAAGATAGCCAAAAGAAAGAATCGACAACCTGTATGTGCCAGGCAGGAATAAAGCCAAGCCAAGTTCTTGGGACATAAAATAAGGCAAGCAAGCAGTCAGTAGCTATCCCTGAGAACAAAAGGATCAGTAACCACTGCATCTGGATTTGGAAAGGAAGAGACAGCATGAAATTTTATTTTCCTTTCTTTTATAAATTTTTTAAGTTTACTTATTTATTTTGAGAGAGAGAGAGAGTGAGCATGTGCATGCGTGCAAGTGGGGAAGCGGCAGAGAGAGAGGGAGAGAGAGAATCCCAAATAGGCTCTCTGCTGTCACCACAGAGCCTGACATAGGCTCCTTTCCATGAACCGTGAGATCATGACATGAGCCAAAATGAAGAGTCGGACCCTTAACTCACTGAGCCACCCAAGCACCCCTATTTTCCTTTCTCAACTGGATGCTACAGAGATTCATGAGAGCTGACTCTGATGAGAATTCTTAGTGTTTGCTTGCTTCTGCCAGTTTTCCTAGGATTCCCTCTGCATGCAGGCTCTGGTACTTACCAGAATTTGGGAAGATTTTTTTCATTAATTTTAATTTCAGTTTCTCTTGTCTATTTAAGGGAATAACAGAGAAGTTTGCAAGAAAAACTTGCAGAGTTCTGTCAGCTCTAGAAGGGGACATACAGGGGACCTTTGAAGGTAGATATGAGGATGTCTATAAGGCCATTAACTTAGTGGACTTTTGTTTAAAGTCATATAGTCATTTTCAAGGTAGAAAAACAATTCAGAGTACTCAAAGGAGCATAGAAGGGAGCAATAGGAGTTACATCAGTCTTATAGTCTAGTTTTAGGTAATTTTTATATCTTTAATATTTATACCTTTGCAATGAACCTTTCAATGAGGCTATTGTGGAATATGCCAATTAAAATAGGTATCCCAAGGGCACCTGGGTGGCTCAGTCAGTTAAGGATCCGAATTTGGCTCAGGTCATGATCTCGCAGTTTGTGCATTCGAGCCCTGCATCCAGCTCGGTGCTGACAACTCGGAGGCTGGAGCCTGCTTCAGATTCTTTGTTTCCCTCTCTCTCTGCCCTTCCTCTGCTCTCTCTCTCTCTCTCAAGAATAAATAAACATTAAAAAATAAAAATAAAAAAATAGGTATCCCATTCTTTTGGTTTGATTTAGGAATCTTTGTTTTAAAGTGTACTGCTTAAATGATCTTGTCTAATTGGAATGTTCCTCATTATGGCCATTGTGGGTTTTTTTTGAAGATTTTTGTTTTTAATTTTAGAGAGAGAGAGAGCATGAGCAGGGGAGAGGGACAGAGGGCGAGAGAGACAGAGAGAGAGAGAATATCCCAAACAGGCTCCATGCTCAGAGGGGAGCCTGACACAGGGCTCGATCCCATGACCCTGGGATCATGAACTTTGCTGAAATCAAGAGTCTGCTGCTTCTGAAATTCCCATTAGCAATAGCTGTTAGCTATACAAAATGAGACAAATATGTGCACCTTAATATACCAGCAGTAACCAATGAGCTAGAGACTGGGGAAAGGACTGAAACAGCAGACCTCAAAGATGGAGACTGCATACTGATTCCAAACAAATGGAGAACTGCAGCTGCCACCAGCTGGAAGGATGCTCCCAACATGGAACCTAGGGAAGGATTCGAAGGGGTGCAGTTTAGATGTTACTGTGTAGTGGCCAGTGGAAGGTCCCATGCACATCTCCAGCAATTCCTATTGTGGAACCTTGGACTGGGTACAGGATTAAGCCAGCAGACAAACAGTAAATATCAACAAATGGGGACTGCAGACCAGGAGCTCCACATAAATGGGGAACTGCAAATTGCTAGTAGCAGTTCTCATGTGGATCTTGGGACAGAATCAAGGGCCGGGAAGTTACACAAATTGGGAATTGCAGACTGAAAAGCCAATTAAATCAGGAGCTTGATGCAAAGAGAGCAGAGCTCTGAATCAAAAGGAATTTACCCATGGCGCTTAGAAATGTTGAGAAAGGCAAAGAACTCAAAAAGAGTTCACAGCACATTTATGTTTCTCATTATCCTCAAATCTGTTGGAAATCTTTGGTCCTGCTGCTACCCAAATCTGTTAAAAAGCAAAATTAAGGGGCATCTGAGTGACTCAGTTGGTTAAGCGTCCGACTCTGGCTCAGGTCATGATCTCTCAGTTTGTGAGTTCCAGCCCCACGTCGGGCTCTCACAGCTCGGAGCCTGGAGCCTGCTTTGGATTCTGTGTCTTCCTCTCTCTCTGCCCCTCCCACCTCATGCTCTGTCTCTCTCTGTCTCTGAAAAATGAACAAACCTTAAAAATTTTAAAAAAAAATTAAAAATAAAAGCCAGGTTTAATTGGGTAAATTTAAAGATCCAATTGACTTTATTAAATGATTCATGAATCAGGCAGCATCCCATCTAGCAAGTAGAAAGGAGTTCCTAGAACCTGTATAAAAGAGAAGGTTTTTATAAATTGGATTGTTTCAGGCAAGATCACCTTTCTTGGAGGGAATGGCAGGGATCTATCATGCAGATTACTTCACTAGCATTGAACAAGAAATTCTAAATTGACTAAAGGTCATGTTCTTGGGAGAGGTTGAAACTGCAGTTAAAGTCTTGTTTTGCTGCCATGGGAGGAAGTAACTTCATTTGGGGCCTATGTTTTTTTTTTTTTTTAATTTTTTAAAAATGTTTATTTATTTTTGAGACAGACAGAGACAGAATGTGAGTGGGTTAGGGGCAGAGAGGGAGACACACATACAGAATCCGAAGCAGGCTCCAGGCTCTGAACTGTCAGCACAGAGCCCAACGCGGGGCTCGAACTCACACCTGTGAGATCATGACCTGAGCCAAAGTTGGACACTCAACCAGCTAAGCCACCCAGCTGCCCCTATATTTCTTTTTTTTTGAACAATGGAGAATAAATATTTTAAGGCAATATGAAAGGACAGAAACTACTGGTGTTAGAAATAGACATTTATTAGCAACAGTACAGAAATAATGATGTTTTGTCAAATATCAAATTTGCCACTTACTATAAACTTTATTAATAATTTATTTGATTTATAGTGGATTAGCAGATGGTAAAATAGTTTAAAGTCTACAAGTGTAAAATGATTTGGGAAAAGGAAATGAGTTAAGATATCTGTGCTAGAGCAACATCATTTAATGTGATGTTCAATAAAATAATTAGAAGTTTGGTCTGGAAAAAAATTTACTTGTTTAAAAGAATATATGCAAACAATGAAAAGAAACCCAATAGATTATTGGATTACATATAGCAAGGTTCTGGTTTACATAGTTTTTAAAACTCTAGGATTTGGACTGGAACACATTGAAGACTGAGGGCAAGCAGATGCTTTATATATCCTGGGATAGTTCTGTTGCCAAGTGTTTCTTTCACATCTGTCCCTTCATTTCCATTCTTAATGCTATTATCCTATTTCAGCTCTTTATGTCCTCTCCCACAGTCTCTGGTAATAATCTTTTAATTGGTCTGTCTTTCTTGGAGCTTCCCCTTTTCTGACTTATTTGTATAGAACTCTGAATTAATCTTAATACAGTTTTCTTCAATTGTTCTTCATGACCTCTTGAATGAAATCCAAGCTTCTCAGCTGAGCACTCAAAATCCAGTGTGAATTCCAGCTTCACTTCCTGTCACACCTGAATAACTCATGTCTCCTGAAGACTCAGAGGCAGGGGAGAAAAAACAATGGACTCACATTCACAAAAATAAACAATGTTCTTCAGTCCCATCCCCACTGCTGCAAAGACCCCCATTATTCCAGACGTTCTTTTCCTTGTTTTTCATTACGCCTATCTGCTGAGGTCTCTTCTTGTTAGTAAGTCCCTTTAGTAAGAATGATAACACTAGGGGCGCCTGGGTGGCTCAGTCGGTTGAGCGTCCGACTTCAGCTCAGGTCACAATCTCACGGTCCGTGAGTTCGAGCCCCGCGTCGGGCTCTGTGCTGACAGCTCAGAGCCTGGAGCCTGTTTCAGATTCTGTGTCTCCCTCTCTCTCTGCCCCTCCCCTGTTCATGCTCTGTCTCTCTCTGTCTCAAAAATAAATAAACGTTAAAAAAAAAAAAAAAGAATGATAACACTAAAGATTAATTCTTTCACAATCTATACAAATATCAGATTATTATTATTTTTAAATGTTTATGTATTTATTTTGAGAGAGAGAGTGAACAGGGGAAGTGCAGAGAAAGAGGAGGAGAGGGGCGCCTGGGTGGCTCAGTGGGTTAAGCCACCAGCTTCGGCCCAGGTCATGATCTTGCGGTCCCTGAGTTCAAGCCCCGTGTTGGGCTCTGTGCTGACAGCTCAGAGCCTGGAGCCTGTTTCAGATTCTGTGTCTCCCTCTCTCTGACCCTCCCCTGTTCATGCTTTGTCTCTCCCTGTCTCAAAAATAAATTTAAAAAAATGTTAAAAAAAATTAAAAAAAGAGAAAGAGGAGGAGACAGAATTTGAAGCAGCCTCTGAGCTGTCAGTGCAGAGCCCAACACCGGGCTCGAACTCACAAACATGAGATCAGAACATGAGCCGAAGTTGGATGTTTAACTGACTGAGATGTTTAACTGACTGAGCCACCCAGTCTCCCCATAAATATCAGATTATTATGTTGTACACCTAAAACTAATATAATTTTATATGTAAATTACATCTAAATTTAAGAAAAAAAAGAAAGAAAGAAAAATAACACTAAAGATTACTATGAACCAGGCACTGGGTCACACTGTTTACATATGATACATGAGCAAATCCTCATAGCTCCCTGTGGAGTTATGGTACCAGTAGGAAGTAGTAAATAGCAATGCCAGGATCCAAGATCTCAACCACCCTTTGAGGACACCTTCTTTTGTCACCACGCATCATTAGAGATAAGAAAGTCCACAGATGCCATGTCCCTGAGCTACTTTCTTTTGCTTCTTCCTTTTGTTGCTCTCCCTGCTTAAAAGTCATTGGTGCTGTGTCGTCAGAACCTCAGGCCTGAACCTGTACCATTCAAGCCACTGGTGAGCTAGGAACTTTGATGTGTCAAAGCTTCACTCTGCCTCTGGAGCTTTCCTAGTGTCATAGCCCTGTGGGTTCTTACCCAGTTAGGTAGAATACATTCTCAGGGCACCTGGGTGGCTCAGTCAGTTAAGTATCTGAATTTGGCTCATGTCAGGATCTCACAGCTCGTGGGTTCGGGCTCTGTGCTGACAGCTTAGGGCTTAGAACCTGCTTTGGGTTCTGTGTCCCCCCCCCCCCCTCCTCTCTCTGCCTCTACCCTGCTTGTGCACTCTCTCACTCGTTCTCTCTCTTAAAAAAAAAATACATTCTCACCCTTCGAGCTACACTCTCATACCAGGACACCCACGGTCTCTATATGACCATCTTGTGTTCCCCAGATTATTTCAGAGTTTTAGTGGACATAGATCTTCCACTTTTAACTTTGGACTCCCCCTCTCCAAGTGGCACCTAAAAATGGACTCATGGACTGCACTGGAAGATCTAATGTGAATAGTGGCCACTAGTATGAACTCCAAATCACTCCCTCTCTCGCTAAGGGACTGGGATGGGAAGGCAAAGTGTTTTTCATTGAATACCTCTTTGAACTGTTAGAATACATGCTCTCCTTTTTTTTTTTTAAGATCTTTTAAAAAGTTTATATATTTATTTTGAAAGAGACAGTGGCAGTGTGAGTGGGGGAAGGGCAGAGAGAGAGGGAGAGAGAATCCCAAGCAGGCTCTGCACTGAGAGTGCACAAAGTGGGGCTTCAAGTCCTGAAACTGAGAGATCACGACCTGAGCCAAAACCAAGAGTCAGGCACTTAACCAACAGAGTCATCCAGGGGCCCCTAAAAATTTTATTTTTAATTAATCTCTGCACCCAACATGGGGCTTGAACTCACAACTTGAAGATCAAGAATTGCATGCTCTACTAACTCGGCCAGCCAGGCACCCCCATCCATGCCCTCCTTTTTCAATTAACAAAGTCTAGTTAAAAATAAGCATTTTAAAAAATACAAATCCCCCCTGTAACCAAACTAATTTGAGTTGGCTCTTTGGTGAGTCACAGATGGAAACTATACCAGGTGAGTTGTCGCACAAAGAAAACTTTATTTGCAGCAAATAAAGAGTTCACGGGAATAACTTCCAAAGCCATGACTCCCTGAGCAAGAGTGAGTGGGTTTCTTTTATTTAGGGTCAGGATGAATATTTAGATAGAGGAGACTTGTCATCATATAGAGGTGGGCATAAGGTAGTGCATGTACCACATGCATACATTGTGTGTTATGCAAATGAGGCTTGTGTTCCTCCTTGGGTGGAAATTTTAGTATTATAATGAGGTAAAGGGAACTGTCATCACTTTTTGGGTCACTCCATGGTCCATCCTTGCAGACAGGAGTTGGGGGTTAAGTTGAAACTGGTCTGGGTGGTGTGGGCTGGTTGGAACTCTGTCCAGGCAGTTGTTACCGCTTTCCCTCAGGGGATGGTATGCCCCCCAGATCTTTTTTGCCTGAGTTAAGAGATAAGCTGGAAAGAAGAGCTTAAGGAAAAATGTGGAACAAAGGACAGCAGGAACCAGTAAGTGAGCAGTAAAGGTCAGGTCTTGGGGTCTAGCTGGTGAGGACCTCTCCCAACACCCCCATGATATGGTTAATAGGTAGTTTGTGTAATTTTTTTTTTTTTTCTGGGAGGCGGCTCAGTTTTCATATAAACAGATTTGCAGCAGGTCCCAACTCATGAGAGGGGAGTTCCGGAAGATGGCGGCGTAGGAGGACGCTGGGCTCACCGCGCGTCCTGCTGATCACTTAGATTCCACCTACACCTGCCTAAAGAACCCAGAAAACTGCCAGAGGATTAGCAGAACGGAGTCTCCGGAGCCAAGCGCAGACGAGAGGCCCACGGAAGAGGGTAGGAAGGGCGGCGAGGCGGTGCGCGCTCCACGGACTGGCGGGAGGGAGCCGGGGCGGAGGGGCGGCTCGCCGGCCAAGCTGAGCCCCCGAGTCTGGCTGGCAAAAGCGGAGGGGCCGGACGGACTGTGTTCCGACAGCAAGCGCGACTTAGCGTCTGGGAGGTCATAAGTTAACAGCTCTGCTCAGAAAGCGGGAAGGCTGGAGGACAAAGGGAGGGAGAGCTGCTGAGCCCCCGGACGGCAGAGCTCAGCTTGGCGGGGAACAAAGGCGCTCGCCAGCGCCATCTCCCCCGCCCATCCCCCAGCCAAAATCCCAAAGAGAACCAGTTCCTGCCAGGGAACTTGCTCGCTCCGCGCAAACACCCAACTCTGTGCTTCTGCGGAGCCAAACCTCCGGCAGCGGATCTGACTCCCTCCCGCTGCCACAGGGCCCCTCCTGAAGTGGATCACCTAAGGAGATGCGAGCTAAGCCTGCCCCTCCCGCCCCCATGCACCTTGCCTACCCACCCCAGCTAATACGCCAGATCCCCAGCACCACAAGCCTGGCAGTGTGCAAGTAGACCAGACGGGCCACACCACCCCACAGTGAATCCCGCCCCTAGGAGAGGGGAAGAGAAGGCACACACCAGTCTGACTGTGGCCCCAGCGGTGGGCTGGGGGCAGACATCAGGTCGGACTGAGGCCCCGCCCACCAACTCCAGTTATACACCACAGCGCGGGGGAAGTGCCCTGCAGGTCCTCACCGCTCCAGGGACTATCCAAAATGACCAAACGGAAGAATTCCCCTCAGAAGAATCTCCAGGAAATAACAACAGCTAATGAACTGATCAAAAAGGATTTAAATAATATAACAGAAAGTGAATTTAGAATAATAGTCATAAAATTAATCGCTGGGCTTGAAAACAGTATACAGGACAGCAGAGAATCTCTTGCGACAGAGATCAAGGGACTAAGGAACAGTCACGAGGAGCTGAAAAACGCTTTAAACGAAATGCAAAACAAAATGGAAACCACGACGGCTCGAATTGAAGAGGCAGAGGAGAGAATAGGTGAACTAGAAGATAAAGTTATGGAGAAGGAGGAAGCTGAAAGAAAGAGAGATAAAAAAATCCAGGAGTATGAGGGGAAAATTAGAGAACTAAGTGATACACTAAAAAGAAATAATATACGCATAATTGGTATCCCAGAGGAGGAAGAGAGAGGGAAAGGTGCTGAAGGGGTACTTGAAGAAATTATAGCTGAGAACTTCCCTGAACTGGGGAAGGAAAAAGGCATTGAAATCCAAGAGGCACAGAGAACTCCCTTCAGACGTAACTTGAATCGATCTTCTGCACGACATATCATAGTGAAACTGGCAAAATACAAGGATAAAGAGAAAATTCTGAAAGCAGCAAGGGATAAACGTGCCCTCACATATAAAGGGAGACCTATAAGACTCGTGACTGATCTCTCCTTTGAAACTTGGCAGGCCAGAAAGGCTTGGCACGATATCTTCAGTGTGCTAAACAGGTCCCAACTCATGAGATTCCTGAATCTAGCTGTGTTTAGATAAGGGTTGAACCCCACCATACTTACATATTTTCTTCAGTGTCCATGTGAACCTTCTGGAATCTACCAAATGGAAACATACCCCAAACCAGCTCTGTGCTTTCTTGGAATACCCTTTCTTAAAGAGAATAATTTTGGAGTGCCTGAGTGGCTCAGTCGGTTAAGTGTCCGACTTCAGCTCAGGTCATGATCTCACGGTTCGTGGGTTCGGGCCCTGCATCGGGCTTTGTGCTGACAGCTCGGAGCCTGGAGCCTGCTTCAGATTCTGTGTCTCCCTCTCTCTCTGCCCCTCCCCCACTTGCTCTCTCTCTCTCAAAAGTAAATAAACATTTAAAAAAGAGAATAATTTTATTTACTTACTTATTTTTAAAGTTTATTTATTTTGAGAGAGAGAGAAAGAGAGAGAGTGTGCATGCAAGCAGGGGAGGGACAGAGGAGAGGAAGAGAGAGAATCCTAAGCAGGCTTCTCTCAGGGGGAGCCTGACACAGATGGCTTGATACCAGGACCAGGAGATCAAGACCTGAGCTGACATCAGGAGTCTAATGCTCAACCCACCGAGCCGCTCAAGGGCCCTTCTGTGCCTTTTCTTCATGACCTTCCTTCACCTAAATCTCCTTGCCTTCTCTACCTCCTAAAATCATATCTTTTAATGCTCAGGTCCAAGATCCCTCCTTCAGGAATTCTTCACTGAGCAACCTAAAAACCAACTTTCTCCCCCTACTCTCAGCTCCTAAGTGCTTTAAGTCATTTTCCTGACACTTATAATGGATAATTGTTTTGTTTGCCCAGCATCCCTTGCCACTATCTCCAGTAACAAGATCTACTTCTACCTCTTTTCATCTCTGTTCCAACCATGTTATTCTGGTATAGATACCATTTGCAGTACCCCATTACACCGGACAAGGGGTAACACATACTCAACGTTGCTGACTATAACACCCTACGACTTTGGCTTTAGAGATTGGTGGGGAATATCTTATGACAATATGTCCAAAGCAGACCAAGGAGAGTCTTTCCCCGGATCCACATTCACCGAAGTGAGGAAAAAGAAGTTCTCTCTTCTCTTTGGGTCAAAAAACTTACATGGTGTTAAGAGGTACCCTGATGCCTATGTGTACATGTGTGTGTATGAGAGAGAACCCAACAATCTGGAGTCCCTCAATCTACTGCATCCTTCTAGTCGTATGAGCAAATAAATCCCCTTTATTGCTGAAGCCAGTGTGAATTGGTTGCTGACTACTAGCAACAGAATGAGCCTGGACTATAAAAGAGCCTGCCTGTATTATTAATAAAAATTTTAAATTTGGGACGTCTTTTTCTTACTACTGGGTTACAAGCTCCTGCCAGCAAAGACTATACATTTTTCATATTTGTACTCCCCAAACCTAGCACTATGCAATCATTTGTATAATATAAATCCCAAAATATGCTCTATGAATGAATAACTAATTTGTATGCTATGCTTCAATTGACAAGCTAAGATTAAACTGTTTATTTCTTTTTGGACACTTTGTCTTTATACGAATTTAGCGGCTACCATGTATATACTAGTGTTTTGTTATATGTCTGAATGACAAGACTATACTACTTGGGGTTCTCTGGCCAAATAAGGAAGAAAGAAATTTATTAGAAAGATGTGGGGTGGCTTATATATTCATAGAAAAACCTGCACATCCAGGCTTTGGATGTTCTGAAGAGAGTGGCCAAGGCTGGATCATGAGCCCACGCCTGGTCCTGGGGGGCCAAATCTAGACAAGTCCATCTTAGGCAAGGACTGTAGTTAGATACAAGTTGAAGTACTTTCTATGAACTAAGAAAAATGAGGGATAAAAAAAAGTATAATATATGGTCCCTTCCTGCTCTCAAGAATAGAGAAACAAGACTTACCAAAACAAATATAATGAACAAATTAAAGCAGCATAATGTTAGCCTTGAATTGAAGGTACAGGAGGAGGTAGATGCTATGGTGGTAAGGATTGGCTTCCTGAAGACTGACAGCCATTTACCAAATGTGACAAACGTTTTCAGGCCTGTATGTTTCCTTAGTCTGAAATGCTCTTTTCTTCCATCAAAATTCCACATACCCTGCCAAATTTGAGAGAACATTTCCTTATGACGTCTTCCCAGCTGGGCCCCACCAAAAAACTCTACCCTTCCACAGAAATTTCTTTGTACCTCTGTAGTATAGCCATTGCTTCAGTCTTCTGTATTTCCTATCTATTTTTCCCACCACCCCTCAAGAACGGAAGTTGTGTATCTTTCAATTATGTAGTGTGTGTGTGTGTGTGTGTGTGTGCTGTGATGATGCTGTGTGTGCTGTGATGGTTAATTTTAATGTGTCAATTGGCTAAGCTATGGTACCCAGTTGTTTGGTCAAACACTAGTATAGATGTTGCTGTGAAATTATTTTTTAGGTGTGATTAATGTTTATAATCAGTAGACTTTGAATAAAGCAGATTACTCTCTATAATAAGTGTGTGGGCCTCATCTAATTATTTGAAGATATTAAGAGCAAAGACTGAGGTCTTTTGAAGAAGGAATTATTCTCAAAACTGCAACATAGAAACCCTACCTGAGTTTCCAACTTTTGGAATTTGGACTCAAAGCTACAACATCAACTCTTACTTGAGTTTCCAGGCTTCCAGCCTTTCCTACAAATTGCAGACTTGTGAACCCCCATAGTCACCTGAACCGATTCATTAAATCAATCTCTGTCCCCCCACCTTCCTTTCTCCTTCTTTTCTCCTTTCCTCCTCCCTCCACCCCCTGCTTTTTCTCCCCTTTTCTCCCTCTCTCCCTCTTCCTTTCCCTCTCCCTCTCCCTCTTCCTCTCCCTCTCTGTGAGTTTTGCATTTCCTCACATATTTAATGAGGGCCTACTATCTGCCAGGCCATTTTAGGCCCTGGGGATACAGCAGTGCACAAAACAGACACGAATTCCTCATAAATAAGCAATCATGAGCTTACATACTAGAGACAGAGGCAAATTATAAAGGAATACATAAAATACATAGCATATAAGATGGTGGTACATTCTGTTAATAAAAACAAGGCAGGAGAGGGGGAACAGGGAGTACCACCAGTGGAGAGAGGGTGTTTCAGTATTAAATAGGTCAAAAAGGCTTTATTGAAAAGCTATCATTTGAATAAAGACAGGAAGTGAGAGATCAAGCCATGTAGGTGGATACTTGGAGGAGGTAGGAGGATGCTCCAGGCAAAGAAAATAGCAAATATCAACTCTACCTCACCCAACATCATGCCCGCTGCCCTGGGGCAGCCTGCATCCAATGGCTGGTTGATGTGAAGAAATAAAAGTTTTGCCCTCCTTCCTCAAGACAGAGAGCCTTTCGGGAGGTACCCTATAGGTTCAGCTGAAGTCTCTCTTCCAGCTGCTTCATAGTTCAACTTCTCCCCCTTCACAAGCCTTCTTCTTCACCTCTCATAGGTGTTTTTCCCTAGATAGAGTTGCCAGATATAGCAAATATAATCACAGAATACCCAGTTAAATTTGAATTTGAGATAAACAAGAATAATTTTTAATATAAGCTTGTCCCAAGTATTGCATTATTTGTTATTTATCTGCAATTCAAACTTAACTTGGCATCCTGTATTTTATCTGGCAACCCTATCCCTATAGCACTCTCAAATAAACTGCTTACATGTAAATCTCAGAGTCTCAGAGTCTGATTCCCAGGGAACCCAATTTATGACAATTGGTATAGGGAGATATCATGAGAACCAGACACTAAAATGGGGTTTTGAAACTGTTTCACCCAACAGCCAGTTTACAACGAAGACCTGATCACTGGTGTAGGTATTGACCCTTGGCAAATGGTTGCGGTGTAATTGTTAAAACTCCACTAGTGGGGAACTGTGTTAGAAGACTGGTGGAAAAGGACGCAATGGAGGATCATGTGAGGGTTTCAAGGGTCATAATTATATAAGAACTTTGGAATTGGATGGCCATTTCTTCTAGCTATTAATGTATTAAAGAAAGACAGTGAAAGGCTAAGGTCATTAATCACCTATATAAGGTGAAGCATGAAACCAGAGGCCTTGGCAGCATACAAAGAGACTCTCATTGCTTATAGCTGAGGGCAGAAAAGGCTGAGGTACAGGAGCAGGACTTAATTATTTTAAGAATAGTGGAGTTCCAAAGAAAACTGGATTGTTTGTCATGTCAGATCTGCTACACGAAGGTCAGGACAAGGAGTAGCAAGGATTGGCAAGGTGTGAGACCCTGAGATTTGGGATGAGAACCTCTGGATCAATGAACTAAAAATCTTCTTGGTCAATGCACTAAAAATTCTTTGGAATCCTCTGAGCCTACAGAAGTAGCACATTTCTCCTTATTAAAGGATAGCACTCTCCCCTTTCTTAAAGATTCTTGGGGATTCTCTCTTATAGGACAATTCATGCCCTCCATAGGATATTCCCATTTCCTCTCCTGGCTAAAAAAAACCAATTACTAGAATCAAGTAAAAAAAAAAAATCAGCACGGGAAGTGCTAGGCCTACTAAGGGAGAAAAGGACTATATACTAAAGGAGCTGAGGGCCTAGTTCACATACACTCTTAACAGCCAGGAGAGCATGTAAGCCATAGATTAGGTTCCCTGGGAAACAGACTCTGAAGTTGTTGGATGAGAGGTCATTGAATAAAGTTGGATAACATAGAGTTTATTCATATGGGGCCAATACCCCATGAGACAAGATTTAATACCTATTAAAGATCTTCAAAAATGGTTCTATTAAGCTGCTTTGTTGCCTCTTGGAGGCTTGAAGAGTGATGGTCCACTCCAAGTGAGGTGGAAATGCTAGAACCATCATGGAAAATGATGGAGGAAGGGATCAAAACGCTAAGAGAAGTGGTCCTGTTAGAGTGGACGTTTTGTATAATGCCAGAAAACATGAACATACTTGAGAGTTAGCAGAACCCCTGTATTCCTGTCTGGGACTAGGAGTTTACTTTTCTTACAAGCTGGTAAATCAGCTTTTATTGTTTCATGGATGCTGGTAGTATATGAGACTCCTGAGTCAGAAACAAAGGACTTTTTTATAGCACAGCAAGCAAGCAGCATGAGCAGCATATTTACCATGGTTTCCCTTGCCCCTCAGTTTCCAAGGGGGCAATGTGGAGGGTCCAGCTGGGTGCCTGTATACAATGTGTTGCATCACTGAGCTTGGGGAATCTACCATTTTTATAATAAGGAGTATGCAAGGCTGTTCTTTGTCCTGGTGGGAGAGATTAGCTCATGTCTCAAAGTTCCTTGCTGCAAACACAACCCTAAGAAATCTCCTAGACAGAAAGAAGTTGTGACCTTGGCATAAGTCCTGGAGTACCCAACAAGATTATGCAGGTATATTCAGAACTCATGGCAGATTCCCTCTCCCAACAATTTGTTCTTCTGCCTACGGGATAAGCGATATTACGGTGGGAAAGGTCAAGTAGAAGCCTCTGAAACTGTTCCCTCCTGCCCATCCAAGACGATAAACAAAAAACAATACTGCATTCCAGGGAGCATGGCAGAGATGAAAGCCACCCCTAAAGACTTAAATGCAAGAGTGATGTTTCCCCATTTAATTCACCTATTGGACCCAAACAAAAATGCCAGGTAGAACTTGAAGGATGAAAAACTCGTCTAAGTTGTAGTCCCAATTGCAGTAGCTGTCTTACAAGTGGTATTTTTGTTAGAGCAGACCAACGTTGCTTCAGGTATGTAGTATTGGCCATTAATCTGATAAATGCATTCTTATCCATCCCTATCTGAAAGAAGTTCACATTCACATGGGATGGACCACAGTGTTCATTTAAAGTCTTGACCCAGAACAATAGCTCTCCTACTCTCTGTCATGATAAAGTCTGAAAGAAACTTGA
This sequence comes from Neofelis nebulosa, assembly GCF_028018385.1. Classification (NCBI taxonomy): domain Eukaryota; kingdom Metazoa; phylum Chordata; class Mammalia; order Carnivora; family Felidae; genus Neofelis; species Neofelis nebulosa. The sequence continues at coordinate 48,862,847 of NC_080797.1, forward strand.
CCATCTGGACATTTTGCCGAACACCACAGTGGTCTACTTTATTGATGACATTGTGTTATTTGGGCCAGATAAGAAAAAAAATACAAGCATTTGTTGGAGGCCTGGATAAGAGACACATGTTTCAGAGGTTCTACAAAGATTCAGAGCCCTGCCACACTAGTGAAATTTTTTAGGGACTGGTAGTTTTAGGCATGCTGGGACATCCCCTCCAAAGTGAATGTCAAATTATTCCATCTTGTACATTTAACCACTAAGGGAAGCATAATGCCTGATAGTCCTCTGGGAATATTGCTTTACACTTTACCAAGTGATGAGGAAGTCTGCCGGCTTTAAATGAGACCCAGAGCAGGAAAGGGCTCCACAGCAATTCAGGCTGCAGTACAAGCAGCTCTACTTTGGGCCATGTTGACCCATCATATTCTATGGTATAAGATAATCTACAATGAGAAAATGTATCATGTGAAGTTTATGCCAGCTCCAAAATGAAAATCACAATTGATACACACAGGGCTCTGGAGTAAGGCCATGCCACCTGCAGCAGAGTATTATATACTGTTCAAAAAAGAGCTCCTGCATGCTATTGGTATGGTAGACACCAAGTATCTAATTAAGGGACCATGTGGCCAGAGCTGTTCATTAAGGCATAGATCAGCAGATCTAGCAGCAATCCATTGTAAGATGGAAGTGATACTTTCAGAATTGGGCATATGCAGGGCCAGAGGGCACAAGTAAGTTATATAAGTAGATGACCTATACTCCCATGTTATTTACTTCTGTTTCACTCTCACCTCTCACTCAACTCAAACCTATGTTCCAGGCTGACTTCCAGAATGTCAGAGTAAAGGCCTTTGAAAATCTACTTTTCCATAAAGGCAACAAGGAGCACTGGAAAAAACTGACAAAATTAGCTTGTTCAGAACTTTGGAAATTAACAAATGGCTTGAAACACTCTGAGTAATGTTTACTCAGAAAAACAGCTTAATTTAGTAAAAATTTGATGAACTTTACGGCGTTTTAGTTTTCCCTAATTGCATCCCCACTTTCCAGCTCTGAAGTAGCCTTGAAAATTAACATTACTGCAACTACTATATCTGTGAAAACCAAAAGCCTAGCAACTGTTGGAGAACACAAAATGGGTTTGTGTTATTGCTTTATGCAGAGCCCCCTTCCCAGACAATTGTGACTATTTGACTTGTCTAGTGGTTTGAAGAAAAGCTCCATTTTCAGAACTTGTCTTTATTTGGCTTGCCTGAGAACTTTCTCTGTGCAAATAGTACTGTCCTCAGGACATTTGTCAAAAACAATCAGTGGCAATTGTTTAAGACTATAGCTGTTCCATGTGATGTTAGAAGTTGGGGCTAGGGGTGCCTGGCTGGCTCATTTGGTAGAACATGAGACTCTTGATCTCAGGGTCATGAGCCTAAGCCCAACATTGGGTGTAGAGATTACTTAAAAAAAAAAAAAAGGAGGAGGAGGAGGGGAAGAAGTTGGGCCTAACAAGAGGCTGACCAAAAAAAACTTAATTTTTTTTAATGTTTATTTATTATTGAGAGACAGAGCATGAGCATGGGAGGGGCAGAGAGAGAGGGAGACAGAATCTGAAGCAGGCTCCAGGCTCCAGCTGCCAGGACAGAGCCCGATGTGGGGCTCAAACTCGCAAGCCTCCAGATCATGACCCGAGCCAAAGTCGGACGTCTAACTGACTGAGCCACCCGGGCACCCCTGGCCAAAAAAGCTTAAAAGAAAAGATGGACATGGTAAGTTTGTAGATATTTTTTAAAACCTCTAAGGTATTTCTTCAGATCTAGAAGGCCAGATGCATATGCAGAGCTGTGTTATTTTGAAAGAGAGATAGCATGAGTGGAAGGGCAGAGAAAAGGAGAGAGAGAATCCCAAGCTGGCCCCAAGTAGGGCTCCATTCCATGACTGAGAGATCATGACCTGAGCCATATCAAGAGTTAGCCGCTTAACCAACTGAGCCACCCAGGTGTCCCCTCCTGGAGCCCTTTTGTACATTCTTTGGGATTTTCTATGTAGATAATCACGTTGTCTGTTCCAGATCACTTTTTGAATAGCAGGACCTTAAACTAATATTAGATAAAGTCTTATTACTTGCACCTGAAACCATTCCTATTTGAAACAGTGACTTGCTAAAATTTTGACAATATATATTGGCTTCCCAATATGAAAGAAGAGGAATTAGTTCACTTATATCTTACTTACTATCTGTATTATCTTTTTCTCAGCAATGGTCCAGTTGTTTCTAAATCTCAGACCTCTACAGGGCATACTGACTTCTTCCGTATCTGTAGTCCCCAGTGCATATCCCTGCTACATCCTTCTTTGTTCTGCTTCATCAATTAGTAACATTTCTCTACCTGCTTTTTTCAACCAAAAATTTGAGGAAATTTCTTGTTTACTGGATGATTCCTCTGGTAGAATACTAGTTGTCCCCCCTGTATCTCCTTCCTTAATAATAGTACTCCCAATTTTTAAGTGGATATGTGATCATGCAGAATAAAGTTTATTATCTCTCATTCTTCCTGCAACTAGATGCAGCCCTATGACTAAGTTTTGGCTAACAGGGTATAAGTTTTGTCTAACAGGTATAAAAGGGTATCCTTTTAGTAAGAAGCATCCTTAAATGGAAGGGTGCATCTTTTTTTTTTTTTTTTAATCTCTTCCTTCTTCCTTTTGACAATGTTGCTCTTTACTGGCTATAATTCCAGCACCCGTCTTGGACTATCAGGTGATGTCCAGAATAGAAACAAGGTTGAGCAGAAATGAGGAGCCTAAGTCCCTAACACTGGGCTGACCACCTCTGGACTTCTGGAACAGAAGAGAGAAATAAACTTCCATCTTCTTTAAGGCACTATTATTTTAGATTTTTTTCTGTTATTCAAAATGAACTTAATCCTGACTTATAGACCTCTTCTCCCCTTCAGTCTCTTTATTGTTGTATTTTACTAACTTTTTTTATTCCTTCACAATCATTTTAAGGAATATTAAGAGAAAAAAGTTTCAACTCATGCTTCTGATCAGATATCTGGAATCAAACTCTAAATTATTCTTTTTTTTAATTTTTAATGTTTTTAATTTTAATTTTAATGTTTATTTATTTTTGAGAGATAGAGACAGAGCACGAGCAGGGGAGGGCCACAGAGAGACACAGAACCTGAAGCAGGCTCCAGGCTCTGAGCTGTCAGTACAGAGCCTGACATGGAGCTTGACCCTACGAACCTGAGCTGAAGTCAGTTGCCCCTGAATTCTAGATTATTCTTTAAAACAATTATATATTATAAGAATGTCATTGAGATGGCAACAAGGGAATTCAAACAAAAGAAAAAGAGTCACCTACCTTCTCACCATGTTACCACCTTGTAAATTCTTTTTTCTTTAGTTCCCTTTTCAGGTTTCCAGATTTAATCACAGTTTTGTTCTCTTATTTTTCTATTTACAATCAGCATTTCCATAAGCTATATAGTACTTCTAATTATAATTTAAAATAGCTGTATTTTATTGTATTAAGTATATATCATAACTGACTTAACCTTTATTTTATTTCTGTTTATTAAAGTATAAATTCTCAGGAGTGGGATTGCTAAATCCAAGGATTTGAACATTTGTATGGTTATTGAAATGTCTTATCAAATTGTAACTCCAAAAGGTAGAGAATTTCTATGTAGTAAAATTCATTTCTACGTAATATGAAGAGCTAGCACACTGCTGTGAAGGACAGATTGAATTAAGATAAACGAAGGGGAGGGAATTCAGACAGGATAAAGGCTAGGGTAATAATGTCAAGATAGGCAAAGTCCATAGAATGTTCAGGGACAATGGTTGTAGTGAAGTTTTGAGTAATGAGTACACTAGCTACCACAGATATTAGTTGCTCATTCTGCATAGAATTACCACTTTAGCAATCAGTAATCTGCCTCAGTAGTGAGTGGTATAAGTGTAGACTCACATATTGAGATCAGATTGTGGAATGGTAACCTAAGGAATTGGGTCTTTATTCTGTAGGCAATGGGAAACCTGTGAAGACTGACAAAATAACAAGGATATTTTATAACTATAACTATGGATGAATTCGGGGGAAGGGAGTTGAGAGGAAAAATGAATAGACGAGGATTTTGGGAAATAGGGAGACCTCTTTGAAATTATTACAGTATTTCAGAGATGAGAAGATTGATAATATAGGAAATGGAATGAAAACCTTCCAGGCTAATGGCGGTAGATTAGTTGGGCTGGATATAGATTCTTTCAACTTCTTTTGAAAATACTCAAAGAAACAAAAATTTTTTTTGTATAGATACACAGAAAGAAACAAATTGGCAATGATAGCATAGATTGAAAAATGAAAATTTATGTGCCAAAGTAGGTTCTTTCTCCTAATTGCATCATGATTTGGTTGGACTGAGAAATTTTTAATGATTCTCTTTTGAACCTGTGCCTAAGAATAGAGGAAATACTGACTCACCCCTACCATCTGCTTCATCATCTGCCCTTACCCCAGGATAAAGGGGCTGCACTGGCCAGAAAAGCAGCCAGTCATCTCCCAAACACAGAAGAATGACCCTTCTCTTCTGGAGACTAATGGGAGGGGGGGGCTGGGGGGAGGGGAGAGCGGCAAAAGAAGACTAGTCATAATTCTTATGTTTTCACAAAGAGAATGTATTTCAGTATTGTTCACGTAATTAGAAATATCACTGGGCAAAACAAAACCCATAAATACTACTTTTGTGTTGTGTGTGTGTATGTGTGTGTGTGTGTGAGAGAGAGAGAGAGAGAGAGAGTGAGTGAGCAGGGTAGGGGCAGAGGAAAGAGAGAGAATCTTAAGCAGGCTCCATGCTCAACATGGAGCCCCTTGTGGGGCTCGATCTTACAACTGTGAGATCATGACCTGAGTGAGCCAAGATGAAGACTCAGAGGCTCAACTGACTGGGCCACCCAGGTGCCCCTACTTTACTGCATTTTACACCAACCTTTGACCTTTATTTATCACATAACAATCTTTTCCCAATTTTCTTACCAGGCTTGAATGGAATGCCATGTTTCTAATTCATCTTAAATCCTGTCTCAGAATAATGTCCTTTCCAAGGTTCATGTTGAGACTTTAGGACTTGAAGATATTTTGCCGCCAAAACATCTGCTCTGTCTTCCCTGTCACAATCACTACCTACCAGGTGATTCTGTGTGGCAGTTGGGCTAAGTAATGGGATGTCTGGCCTCAGGCTTCACTTCTTGTTTCTCCTTCCTTTCTCACAGCTGACATAACTGAAAAGCTCTTTTTGGTCCTGTAAGTATATCCCCATACAAACAGCTTCTGAGAGAAAGCGAGCACTTCAGAGAAGAGATCAGCTGTCACAAATATTAGTTTCTCATTCAGTGTAGAATAACCACCTTAGCAATCAGGGATCTGCCTCTGAGACAGCAATTTATAAAATCTTCAAGTCATAAACTCTTTTCTGAGGTCAACATGTCTAATAGGATAAATGCTATTTTTTAGCCAAAATCCAATATTTAAGCCAAAACAGGATTTCAGAATGGGATTTCCGAACAATTATATAATGTATTTTTATCACAGTTCACTGAGAACAAAGGGAGATGGGTTTAGGTTTAGATTTGCTAAAAGGAAGAACCTTTTCAAAATATAGACTATATATCGAAACAAGTTATTAGAGATTGCGTTTCTTAAGGATCTTTAAAAATAGAATAGACAATCATTCTTCTTAAATGAGTTAGCTGCAGACCTGCTTGGAAGAAAGAACTAAAATAAATGTTCTTTTGAAGACCCCTAAGGTTTGGCTAATCTGTGATTTCTTACAACCCTTGCCCCTACCCACTTACTTTATCCCAGGTCATCATTGCATAGCAGAGATGTGGAAGTTGATGGGAGGTAGATGATGATAGTGACATTTGGGATTACTTCACCACAGGAATTGAGAAGAAGTGATTACAGTGCTCTGTCAGTCTACCAACTGAGCAGTTAATGTAAGCAGGTGGTACAGCATAATCCTTCAGTTATTTCTAGAATCTTGATGAATCAGTCAATCCATTCTTATACAAACTAGGGAAAATAGTTACCCCACTTCCAAAGAAATATGATAAAACTATAATTCCAATCTGAAAATGATATTGATCAGAACACAGCAAAGATGTTCTTTTCTTCATACCCCCATATGATATCAACTCTTATTCAAAGCCTAATACATAACACATCTTTATTTTTTATTTTTATTTTATTTTATTATTTTTTTAATGTTTATTTATTTTTTTAAATTTTTTTTTTTTTCAATGTTTTTTTAATTTATTTTTGGGACAGAGAGAGACATAGCATGAACGGGGGAGGGGCAGAGAGAGAGGGAGACACAGAATCGGAAACAGGCTCCAGGCTCCGAGCCATCAGCCCAGAGCCTGACGCGGGGCTCGAACTCACGGACCGCGAGATCGTGACCTGGCTGAAGTCGGACGCTCAACCGACTGCGCCACCCAGGCGCCCCATAATGTTTATTTATTTTTGAAGGAGAGAGAGACAAAGTGTGAGTGGGGGAGGGGCAGAGAGAGAGGGAGACACAGAATCCAAAGCAGGCTCCAGGCTTCGAGCTGTCAGCACAGAGCCAGACGCGGGGCTTGAACTCACAAACCACGAGATCATGACCTGAGCCAAAGTCGGGCGCTCAACCGACTGAGCCACCCAGGCGACCCTAGTTTTTAAAATTTTTTAATGTTTATTTTTGAGAGAGAGAGAGAGAGAGAGAGACAGAGCATGAGCAGGGAAGGGCAGAGGGAGAGGGAGACAGAGGATCTGAAGCAGGCTCTGCCCTGACAGTAGAGAGCCTGAGGCGGGGCTCAAACCCAAAACCCACTAAATCATGACCTGAGTCAAAGTCGGACACTTAACCGGCTGAGCCACCCAGGTGCCCCATAAGACATTTATAAAAAGTATTTGGTTTGTGGTGTACATGTATTAGAAATTCTATAGGATACATGTAACTGACATAAATCTAATAATACAAATCAGATTTGCAAGAAATGTACCTTTTTTCAGTTTTCTACAACTTAATTTCTCTCTCTTTTTGAGTGACATTCTGCTGAGTGACAGATACTAAATCTTAGTTTAGGGTTCCTGTTGCTCTTTTCCTCTGAGATCTGGGAATTTACCATAGTGCCACAGCATCAGAGTGGGGACGGGTAGTGTCTTGTCTTTGTTCATCAGTCCATGCTGGCATCTGCCGAAATATATACCACCTCCTGTCTGATTCCTCCGTCTTTGGCCCAGGTCCTTTGTCTCTCCTCCTGACTGCAGAGCCTTTCTAGATATATTCTCTTCCCCTACTCAAATGCTTTTCTACCATTCCTGGATGGCAGAAAACTAGGTGGCATGTCCAACTCACTGCCCCAAGTCTGCATTACTCTCAGGTGTGTGGAAAGCATTTTGCTTCTCCCCAACCACACTGAGGCCCAAGGGATGCTTTGAGACTGCATCTGTCCCACTGGCCAAGGCACAGATATTTCTTCTGTGCCCTCAACATTCTGGGTAAGGAGGACTCTGGTATCTTGAAGTCTCCCTGGGTTCTCTCTGGGGGTGCATCATAAGTTTCCTCTACCCCTGGGTTTCTCATTCCAGATGAGATGAACTGGGGAAGGACCCTGAACTGTTTCTTAGGAACACAGTAACGTCTAAATTTACCTTTTCTGATTTTCTCTCTTCATCTTGCAGTCAAAGTAAACTTTATTTAGTCTCAGGGGTGGCACCTACATATCTTACAAATTGTCCATGCTCAGAGAACTTCAGGGTTTGGGCTCGTCATATTCAAAAAACTTTTACTGCCATAACAGCCCTTCCCCAAGGGAATTGGTCCTCCACAGAATAGCTTTAAATGGGGTATAAAGGAACTGCCAGGGATTGGAAACATATCTGGTTTTTTTAATGTTTATTTATTTTTGAGAGAGAGAGCATGAACAGGGAAGGGGCAGAGAGAGAGGGGGACAGAGGATCCAAAGCAGGCTCTGCACTGACAGCAGAGAACTCGAGGTGGGACTGGAACTCACAAGCTGTAAGATCATGACCTGAGCCGAAGTCGAAGCTGGACGCTCAACTGAGCCACTGGTGCCCCAGAAACATATCTGTTAATATATCAAAATATGGTGCCACTATGCTGCTATAAAAGAAATTTAATAACAGGAGGCAATGAGAATTAGAAGATTTCAGTTCCAGGTGAGCAGCAAAGCATCCCTTCTCTCTGTCTCTGTCTCTCTCTCTCTCTCTGACAATGCATAAAAGACACCCAGCTCTTTCTTGTGGTTCAGTACAATTTTTGTTCTCACTACATTCTCAGGCAGGTATTTATTACATCAGTTGAGGTCTACCTTGTCTGCATCTCAAAAATCCTCTCTAGAGAAAAGGAGAGAACATTTACTTCGGGGTTTGAATTAGAACCCAACCCTCCTAAATCTTGGGAGGGGTGTCCCTCAGTGGGTGCATGATGGCTGCCCACATACCCTTAGAATGGAAAACTGGGAAGAAAAAGTAGAAATAAATGAATCTCCCCTACCTTGGAAATTAGTTCTTTCAACAGATTGCGTTAGCACTTGAAATCACTGCCTTAACTACTAAAATTGATTAAATTAGCAGCTCTGTGTTTTGCCAAGATCTTTATAGGCTCCCCCCCCCCCCACCACTTCTCAACAAATTAAAACCTGGCTTGGAGGGGAATGTAGTAGACTGGAGACATTTCTCCTCCTGTTGCTGGATGCTGGTGTAGCAAGCTTTTGACAGTTTTTAAAAAGAAAAACTTAATTCTTGATTACTACTCTTTACGTGTCTTATATCAAGACTGCAGTGTGGGTGTGTGGGAGGAAAACTGAAGTAACATTGAAGAGTTTAATAAATATTTGTAATTTGAAGTCTTTAGATCATTGGTTCACAGAAGGCTATTATTATTATAAGAAATGGAATTATTTCATTTCAAAGGTAATGCTAAATTTTTAGTAAATGTTAATGAATTGAATAAAATATTCCATGATATAAATGTCATACCTAGTGCAAACTAACAGATTTAAAGCAATATGTTTAATTTGTAATAAAATATAACAACTACTAGTAATTATATTCACTGTCCAAAAAGACAACACTTGAAAATCTAGAAAAGATATAATGTTCAACTTAAATAATGCAAAAGGGAATGGTAGAATGGTGAAGAAATATGTTTTATGATGCTCAAAGTAATATTATAATCTTGACTTCCAATTCAAATGAAACACATATTTTTACTAAACCGTGAACTCACATCAACTTTCAAAGTATGCATTTTTGCTTGTGTTATAATTGGAAGTGAAAATAGGACACAAAAGTGTGCATATATATATATGTATATACATATATATATATACATATATATATGATCAAAGCAATTTTTTTTCAAAAACTGCACATGAATAAAAGCCCAAAAGGAAATGCACAAAAGTATCACTAATGGTTATCTTTTGCATAGTAGGTATAAACATGATTTTTTATTTCTTTCTTCCTTTTGACATTTTCAAAATCTTCTGTAATGAGGACATATTTTTTATATTGACCAAATTAATTAAAAACTCTCTTTTTAAAAGTATTCATCTTCCACACTGTCACCTGTTTATTAAGTACAATAGTTTCTTTTATTATACTCCTCATGATTGTTTTGGAAAGTGGTATGAGCAAGAATTAAATGCTAAAGTGGAGGCTGAGGTGCATCAATGTTCTCCATACAGTGTTACCAAGGATCAGGCATCAGAACAAGGATAAAAAACACACCTTATTCTTTAAAGTAATAAAGACACTGCATAGTCATAATATCAGTTTAACTCTCCCCACTCTGTTACTAGATTGCTTTGCCCTTGAACTGCCCACTGGAAAGATCCAGGTGTGTATCTTCTAAGGTCAGATCTTTCTAAGGTTGACAACTACTTCCCTTCACCACATTTCATTTTACATAATGATTTTGATGTAGGATTGTCATGGTGTAAAGTGGTAGGGGAAATGTAAGGTGATAAAATAAGATAGAGCAATATAGTTAAAAGGCTGTGGAGTTGCCTGTTGATTGCTGAGATTTCTGCACATTTTATCCATAGACTTAGTGAATTCTACTGATGAGGAAAGCAATAGAATCTAAACAACTGGGATCAAAGGGAGAGGATGTCTTTGATCATCTGTTTGACTGCAAGTAATAGTCACAATTTACTTGAGTATTTTATAGGTGCTAAATTCATCCAGAATAACTTTCTTATGTACTATTAATGCATACATTTACATTGGTTTGTATAAAAGTTTTTGCAAGAATTTTTAGGAAAATAGGGATACATTTTCCTGATTCACCCCCATATTAGAGTGCAAAAGAAAAATGACAGGCATGAAATTATGAATCCTATCAATGTTGTCAAGCTAGACAGGTTCATGAATTGGTTATTTTCAAGTAGATCTTTTTTTTTAATTTTTAAAAATGTTTTCATTTATTTTTGAGAGAGAGAAAGACAGAGTACTAGCAAGGGAGGGGCAGAGAGAGAGGGAGACACAGAATCTGAATCAGACTCCAGGCTCCAAGCTGTCAGCACAGAGCTCGATGTGGGGCTCGAACTCATGAACTGCAAGACCATGACCTGAGCTGAAGTCAGACGCTTAACTGACTGGGCCACCTAGGCACCCCTCAAGTATATCTTAATTAACATGTTTATAACAGTAACTATTTCTTCAGGTTCTATTATTCTGCTTCAGCTCTGTACTCTGAGAAAAGCCACTATTTTTTTAAACTTGCATGTAGAGCCTTAGGGGAAATCCCTAGTGCCATATGTCAAAGACTATCTTTAAAATTTTACAAGTGAATTATTAAAATGAATATCCAAAGATCGTTTCAGTGTTTTCCTGTCAGAGAGGAGACCTTGGGTAATCATTTATGTTAAGTAAAATAAATATCCAATGTATACAACAAGGTGTAGAGATCATGAAAATCTAAGTTTCCAGGACAGAATGAGCCTTGATGGGTACTCCACCTGAGAGTGTCCAGAATATGTTATAGCTCTGAAGCCTACCAAAAAAGACTCCCAACTTTGTTAACACATTTGTGCCTGTCAGAGTCCATGTGCTAGGACTAATTGACAAGGACAGCAAAGAGGGAAAGGATGGGCTGGAATACTGACAGAATGGGAAGTTCCTAGGCCTAGAGCATGGTCCAGAATGGATAAAGATTTCAAAGATCTGGCAGATTGGAAGTGGGCAGCATGGGTGATGGGACGAACAAAGCCTACATCTAAGCAAACCTAAACAAGTCAATCAGGCCCAGTAGAGGAGGTGCAAGGGTGGAACCAAAAGTAAAACAATGGTAGAGAGTTGAGTTGGACAATGGGTCTACCTGTAAAAATTCAAAGAGCAGAGACCTGGTAGCCAGAAATAGGTGGGAAGCTGGGATAGATAAACAAAGACAAAGTCAGGATCAGTTCCTCTATAAAAGGGTGATAATAATAAAACACCATAGGAAAAGCCAAATAACCAAAAATAATCCAGAACAAGAAGAAGCATAGAAGTAAGCAGAGAACTGGAATGAATGCCCAGGATTCTTTGAATGGTTTTTATGTGTCCAATTTTCTAATTAGTGCTTCTTGTCACTTCTAGAATCTCAGAGCCTTTTCTGTCACAGCTAGCAACTATATACAGGTATGATTCCATTACCATAACTAATGTAAGGTTCGGCATAACAAAGCTATTTCTGCAGCCCCAAAATAATGCGTATCAATGGCACTATTTTCCATTTGCTTAGCATTCACTCCTCACAGGGGAATAATCTTGTAGGCAAGTACATCATGTCCTACCTGATCATAGACTCTCTGAACCATTTATATTCCTGTATTTGTTGTCTATCATTGCATAACAAAATACCCCAAAATTTAGCCACTGAAAATACTATTATCTCACAAGTTTCAGAGGGTCAGGAATCCTGCAAGCAGCTTAGCTAGGTGGTTCCAAGTCAGGATCTCACATGAGGTTGCAGTCAAGCTGCTGGCTGGGATGCAATCAGCTTAAGGTTTGAGACTACATGATTCACTTCAAGTTCACTCACATGGTTATTGGCAAGAAACTTTGAGTTCTTTATCATGTGGGCTTCTTTATAGGGTTGCTAAATATATGATAGCTGGCTTCTCTCAGAGCAAGTGATACAATAAAAGGAGAATAATGCCATATTGCTTTTTATTACTTTGTCTCTAAGTCTTATACCAGCATTCTGCCTTATTCTATGCATTATAAGTCATTAAGCCCACAGTCAAAGAGGGGATGACACAAAGGCATGAATAATACCAGGAGGTACAGATCATGGGGGCCATCTTGGAGACTGGCTACCACAGTTCCCTACAAGATTTTATCTAATGTTTACATAAGCACCTTCAGAGATGAGGAGCTAGTTGAAAGGCACTCAACCAATTCTCCAATTTCTTTTTTTCTTCTTTTTTATTAAAAATTTTTTTTATTTTAGAGAGAGCAAGTGAGCACAAGCAGGGAAGAGGAGCAGAGGGTGAGAGAGAGAATCTTAAGCAGGTTTCACACTCAGCATGGAGCCCAACACAGGGCTCAATTCCACGACTCTGGGATCAGGACCCGAGCCAAAATCAAGAATTGGATGCTCAAACAACTGAGCCACCCCGGTGCTCCAGCTTAACCCATTTCTGGAGAGTAGTTTGGGCTCATGTACACTGAGTTAATATCTCCAATAACTTCTACATACCAGTTCTTTTTTTTTTTAATATGAAATTTATTGTCAAATTGGTTTCCATACAACACCCAGTGCTCATCCCAACAGGTGCCCTCCTCAATACCCATCACCCCCCCTCCCCTCCCTCCCACCCCCCACCAACCCTCAGTTTGTTCTCAGTTTTTAAGAGTCTCTTATGGTTTGGCTCCCTCCCTCTCTAACTTTTATTTTTCCTTCCCCTCCCCCATGGTCTTCTGTTAAGTTTCTCAGGATCCACATAAGAGTGAAAACATATGGTATCTGTCTTTCTCTGTATGGTTTATTTCACTTAGCATAACACTCTCCAGTTCCATCCACGTTGCTACAAAAGGCCGTATTTCATTCTTTCTCATTGCCACGTAGTATCCCATTGTGTATATAAACCACAATTTCTTTATCCATTTGTTGGTTGATGGACATTTAGGCTCTTTCCATAATGTGGCTATTGTTGAAAGTGCTGCTATAAACATTGGGGTACAAGTGCCCCTATGCATCAGCACTCCTGTATCCCTTGGGTAAATTCCTAACAGTGCTATTGCTGGGTCATAGGGTAGATCTATTTTTAATTTTTTGAGGAACCTCCACACTGTTTTCCAGAGTGGCTGCACCAGTTTGCATTCCCACCAACAGTACAAGAGGGTTCCCGTTTCTTCACATCCTCTCCAGCATCTATAGTCTCCTGATTTCTTCATTTTAGCCACTCTGACTGGCATGAGGTGATCTCTCAGTGTGGTTTTGATTTGTATTTCCCTGATGAGGAGCGACGTTGAGCATCTTTTCATGTGCCTGTTGGCCATCTGGATGTCTTCTTTAGAGAAGTGTCTATTCATGTCTTTTGCCCATTTCTTCACTGGATTATTTGTATTTCGGGTGTGGAGTTTGGTGAGTTCTTTATAGATTTTGGATACTAGCCCTTTGTCCGATATGTCATTTGCAAATATCTTTTCCCATTCCATCGGTTGCCTTTTAGTTTTGTTGATTGTTTCCTTTGCAGTGCAGAAGCTTTTTATTTTCATGAGGTCCCAATAGTTCATTTTTGCTTTTAATTCCCTTGCCTCTGGGGACGTGTCAAGTAAGAAATTGCTGCGGCTGAGGTCAGAGAGGTCTTTTCCTGCTTTCTTCTCTAGGGTTTTGATGGTTTCTGGTCTCACATTCAGGCCCTTCATCCATTTTGAGTTTATTTTTGTGAGTGGTGTAAGAAAGTGGTCTGGTTTCATTGTTGTGCATGTTGCTGTCCAGTTCTCCCAGCACCATTTATTAAAGAGACTGTCTTTGTACCATTGGATATTCTTTCCTGCTTTGTCAAAGATTAGTAGGCCATACTTTTGTGGGTCCAGTTCTGGAGTCTCTATTCTATTCCATTGGTCTATGTATCTGTTTTTGTGTCAATACCATGCTGTCTTGATGATTACAGCTTTGTAGTAGAGGCTAAAGTCTGGGATTGTGATGCCTCCCACTTTGGTCTTCTTCAATATTACTTTGGCTATTCGGGGTTGTGGTTCCATACAAATTTTAGGATTGCTTGTTCTAGTTTCGAGAAGAATGCTGGTGCAATTTTGATTGGGATTGTATTGAATGTGTAGATTGCTTTGGGTAGTATTGACATTTTAACAATGTTTATTCTTCCAATCCATGAGCACGGAATGATTTTCCATTTCTTTGTATCTTCTTCATTTTCCTTCATAAGCTTTCTATAATTTTCAGCATACAGATCTTTTACATCTTTAGTTAGGTTTATTCCTAGGTATTTTATGATTCTTGGTGCAATTGTGAATGGGATCAGTTTCTTTATTTGTCTTTCTGTTGCTTCATGATTAGTGTATAAGAATGCAACTGATTTCTCTACATTAATTTTGTATCCTGTGACTTTGCTGAATTCATGTATCAGTTCTAGCAGACTTTTGGTGGAGTCTATCGTGTTTTCCATGTATAATATCATGTCATCTGCAAAAAGTGAAAGCTTGACTTCATCTTTGCCAATTTTGATGCCTTTGATTTCCTTTTGTTGTCTGATTGCTGATGCTAGAACTTCCAACACTATGTGAAACAACAGTGGTGAGAGTGGATATCCCTGTCGTGTTCCTGATCTCAGGGGGAAAGCTCTCAGTTTTTCCCCATTGAGGATGATATTAGCTGTGGGCTTTTCATAAATGGCTTTTATGATGTTTAAGTATTTTCCTTCTATCCTGACTTTCTCAAGGGTTTTTATTAAGAAAGGATACTGAATTTGTCAAATGCTTTTTCTGCAGCGATTGACAGGATCATATGGTTCTTATCTTTTCTTTTATTAATGTGATGTATCACATTGATTGATTTGTGAATGTTGAACCAGCCCTGCAGCCCAGGAATGAATCCCACTTGATCATGGTGAATAATTCTTTTTACATGCTGTTGAATTTAATTTTCTGGTATCTTGTTGGGAATTTTTGCATCCATATTCATCAGGGATATTGGCTTGTAGTTCTTTTTTTTTTTTTTTTTTGCAGGGTCTCTCTGGTTTGGGAGTCAAAGTAATGCTGGCTTCATAGAATGAATCTGGAAGTTTTCCTTCCCTTCCTATTTTTTTTTTTTTTTTTTTTTTTTTTTTTTTTTTTTTGGAACAGCTTGAGAAGGATAGGTAATATCTCTGCTTTAAATGTCTGGTAGAATTCCCCAGGGAAGCCATCTGGTCACGGACTCTTATTTGTTGGGAGATTTTTGATAACTGATTCAATTTCTTTGCTGGTTATGCATCTGTTCAAGTTTTCCATTTCTTTCTGTTTGAGTTTTGGAAGTGTGTGGGTGCTTAGGAATTTGTCCATTTCTTCCAGGTTGTCCAGTTTGTTGGCATATAATTTTTTATGGTATTCCCTGATAATTGCTTGTATTTCTGAGGGATTGGTTGTAATAATTCCATTTTCATTCATGATTTTATCTATTTGGGTCATATCCCTTTTCTTTTTGAGAAGCCTGGCTAGAAGTTAATCAATTTTGTTTATTTTTTCAAAAAACCAACTCTTGGTTTCATTGATCTGCTCTACAGTTTTTTTAGATTCTGTATTGTTTATTTCTGCTCTGATCTTTATTATTTCTCTTCTTCTGCTGGGTTTGGGGTGTCTTTGTTGTTCTGCTTCTATTTCCTTTAGGTGTGCTGTTAGATTTTGTATTTGGGATTTTTCGTGTTTCTTGAGATAGGCCTGGATTGCAATGTATTATCCTCTCAGGATTGCCTTCGCTGCATCCCTAAGCATTTGGATTGTTGTATTTTCATCTTCATTTGTTTCCATATATTTTTAAAATTCTTCTCTAATTGCCTGGTTGACCCATTCATTGTTTAGTAGGGTGTTCTTTAACCTCCATGCTTTTGGAGGTTTTCCAGACTCTTTCCTGTGGTTGATTTCAAGTTTCATAGCATTGTGGTCTGAAAGTGTGCATGGTATGATCTCAATTCTTGTATACTTATGAAGGGCTGTTTTGTGACCCAGTATATGATTTATCTTGGAGAATGTTCCATGTGCACTTGAGAAGAAAGTATATTCTGTTGCTTTGGGATGCAGAGTTCTAAATATATCTGTCAAGTCCATCTGCTCCAATGTGTCATCCAAGGCCCTTGTTTCTCTATTGATTCTGTGTCTAGATGATCTATCCATTGTTCTAAGTGGGGTATTAAAGTCCCCTGCCATTACCACATTCTTATCAATAAGGTTGCTTATGTTTGTGATTAATTGTTTCATATATTTAGGGGCTTTCACATTCAGCACATAGACATTTATAATTGTTAATTATTATATAATTATACATTTATATATAATTATATATATAATATATAATAATATATTATATATAATATATATAATATGTTATATTATATATAATATATATAATATAATAATTATATGTTATATAATTATTATATTGTATAATGCCCTTCTTCATCTCTTGTTATAGGCTTTAATTTAGAGTCTAGTCTGTCTGGTATAAGTATGGCTACTCCAGCTTTCTTTTGACTTCCAGTAGCATGATAGATAGTTCTCCATCCCCACACTTTCAATCTGAAGGTGTCCTCAAGTCTAAAATGAGTCTCTTGTAGACAGCAAATAGATGGGTCTTGGTTTTTTTATCCATTCTGATACCCTATGTCTTTTGGTTGGAGCATTTAGTCCACTTACATTCAGTGTTATTATTGAAAGATATGGGTTTAGAGTCATTGTGATGTCTGTAGGTTTCACGGTTGTAGTGATGTCTCTGGTACTTTGTGGTCCTTGCAACATTTCACTCACAGAATCCCCCTTAGGATTTCTTGTAGGGCTGGGTTAGTGGTGATGAATTCCTTCAGTTTTTGTTTGTTTGGGAAGACCTTTATCTCTCCTTCCATTCTGAATGGCAGACTTGCTGGATAAAGGTTTCTCAGCTGCATATTCTTTCTGTTCATCACATTGAAGATTTCCTGCCATTCCTTTCTGTCCTGCCAAGTTTCAGTAGATAGGTCTGCTACTACCCTTATGTGTCTACCTTTGTAAGTTAGATCCTGGTTATCCCTAGCTGCTTTCAGAATTCTCTCTTTATCCTTGTATTTTGTCAGTTTCACTATGGTATGTCATGCAGAAGATCGATTCAAGTTACATCTGAAGGGAATTCTCTGTGCTTCTTGGATTTTATGCCTGTTTCCTTCCCCAGATCAGGGAGATTCTCAGCTATGATTTGTTCAAGTACACCTTCAGCCCCTTTCTCTCTCTTCTTCTTCTTCTAGAATTCCTATGATACGGATATCGTTCTGTTTGATTGCATCACTTAGTTCTCTAATTCTCCCCTCATACTCCTGGATTTTTTAATCTTTCTTTTTCTCAGCTTCCTCTTTTTCCATAATTTTATCTTCTGATTCATCTATTTTCTCCTCTGCCTCTTCTATCCGTGCTATGGCCGCCTCCATTTTATTTTGCACTTCATTTATAACGTTTTTTAGTTCCTTGTGATTATTTTTTAGTCCCTCGATCTCTGTAGCAATAGATTGTCTGCTGTCCTCTATGTTTTTTTCAAGCCCAGCGATTAATTTTATGACTATCATTCTAAATTCTTGTTCCATTATATTACTTAAATTGGTTTTGATCAATTCCTTAGCTGTCACTACTTCCTGGAGTTTCTTTTGAGGAGAATTCTTCCGTTTTGTCATTTTGGGTAGTCCCTGCAGTAGCTCCAAACTGCAGGGCAGTTCCCCTGTGCTGTATGGAGAATCTTGTGTTGGTGGGCGGGGCCACATCAGATCTGATGTCTGCCTCCAGCCCACCACTGGGGCCACTGTCAGACTGGTGTGTACTTTATCTTCCCCTCTCCCAGGGGCAGGACTCACTATGGAGTGGTATGGCCCCTGTCTGGGCTGCTTACACACTTCCAGTCTTGTGGTGCTGCTTCGATGGGATCTGGCCAAGGGTGTATTAGCCAGGGTGGATCCGCAAGGTGCATAGGGGTGGGAGGGGCAGGCTTAGCTAGCTTTGCGGTCAGTGGTCCCCTGCAGGAGGGGCCCTACAGCACCAGGAGGGAGGCAGGCCTGTCGGAGGAATGGATCCACAGAAGCAGTGTTGGGCCTTTGCGAGGTGCAAGCAAGTTCGGTGACGGGAACTGGTTCCCTTTGGAATTTTGGCTGGAGGATGGGAGAGGAAAATGGTGCTTGCCAGTGCCTCTGTTCCCCTGCCAAGCTCTGTCCTTCCGGGGCTCAACACCTCTCCCTCCTGGGGTTCTCTCGCCCTCCCCACTCTCCGAGCACAGAGCCATGGACTTTTAACATTCCAGATGTTAAGTCCCGCTGGCTGTCAGAACTCACGGAGTCCGGCCTGTCCGCTTTTGCAAGCCAGACTTTGGGGGCTCTGCCTTGCCCAGTGGGCTGCCCCTCCACCGCCCCGGCTCCCTCCCGCCAGTCCGTGTAGCACGCACTGCCTCTCCACTCTTCCTACCCTCTTCCGTGGGCCTCTTGTCTACGCTGGGCTGCCGAGAGTCCCTTCTGTTAGTCTTCCGGCAGTTTTCTGGGTTATTTAGGCAGATGTGGGTGGAATCTAAGCGATCAGCAGGAAGAGGTGAGCCCAGCATCCTCCTACGCTGCCATCTTCCTTGTACTCTCTCTCTTACCTATTTTTTTCTTTTGTCAGTTGTGATTTTGGTGTTAAGAAGGTTTTGCTTAACCCCAAATTACAAAGATTTATGTCTACATTTTCTCCGAAGAATTTTATAGTTTTAGCACTTACATTTAGGTCTATAATCCATTTGAGTTGATTTTTATGTGTGGTACGAGGAAGGAGTCCAACTTCATTCATTTATATGTTGATGTTCAGTAGTTCCAGCACCATTTGTTGAAAGATTCCCCTATTTTTAAATAATATATGATTTGGGGGTAAATGTTAATAATATCTAAAATTAGTTGAGCACTATGTATTTGCTTAGCACTGTTCCAAGGCTTTTACATATGTTGACCTTAGTTAACCCTTACACTAATTCTAAGGGACTCCATCTCACTATCAGAGAATGATTGGGGAGAGAAGAAGGAAACTGAATGTTAACTGCTTCTCAGTGGCAGAAAAAAAGGAACTAAGAGGTAGTCCCAGCTCTCTTATTCTTTTTCTTGACTTTTTTTGTTTATTTATTTATTTTGAGAGAGAGAGAGAGAGAGAGAGAAAGTGTGAATGGGGGAGGGGCAGAGAGAGAGGCAAGAGTGAGAATCTCAAGAAGGCTCCACGCTGCCAGCGCAGAGCCCCATTTGGGGCTGGAACTCATGAACTGTGAGATCATGATCTGAGCCAAAATCAGACGCTTAACCAACTGAGCCACTCAGGTGCCCCATCCTTGCTTTTAATACCAGTGCCTATCATTGGACTTCCTGATATGGATGGCATAATGTTAAGGGAAAAGCCAAAGCAAAGAATAGATCTACTCATATCCTATTTTGTTGCCATCAAGAAAAATGATATACTGAGCGCCTGGGTGGCTCAGTCAGTTGAGCGTCAGACTTGGGCTCAGGTCATGATCTTGCAGTTCGTGAGTTCAAACCCCACATTGGCTCACTACTGTCAGCACAGAGCCTGCTTCAGATCCTCTGTCCCCCTCTCTCTGCCCCTCCCCCACTTGTGCTCTCTCAAAAATAAACGTAAAGAAAGAAAGAAAGAAAGAAAGAAAAGAAAAATTGTATTATGACCAGAAAAGGGGACAAGATGATTAAGAGAAAAGCAAACATCTTGATAGAGGTGATGATGCTTAGAGAATACTATATGATCTCATGAGTTTAAAGCTCTTGGCCCAGAGAGCTTATAGGTAAGGATGAAAGACCTCACACATGAGATAACTCAGTTGTTTCCATCATTTTCATTGCAACGTGGACAATAGAAGTGCTGGAAGACTGAAGAAATGCTGATTTTCAAAATTAATGAGATGCTCAATTCTGTCAATCCTAGAAGACAGTGTGGTAGCCAGTGAAGACAAAATCATAGAATGGCTTTTAAAGTAGATGGTTTGTGATTATTTCGGAAGAGAAGGGGTGACCAGTAGGAGATGTCATGGGCTCACCATTCAGGTTGACATTGATTTGTTAGTAATTCTCTATCTGTGTATATGCTAAAACATTAAATAGTTTGCAGTACCAGCTCTCCATAAATTACATTTTCAAGTTGAAAAGTAATATTTGAAGGACTAAGATTGGTATTAATAATATGGAGAATTAGTATTCTTTTCCAGCAATGATTGGCACTTTACATTTGAATGAGGTTTGGAAAAAGGTTTTATTTCTATATGTAACTGCATTCCCTCATTGACCTGATTAATTGGATCTGTGCTGTTTACATAAGAACATAAATATTTTAGAGTAAAACCCAATTTAATAAATGAATAAACTTATTAAGATGTAATTACTTTTCTAAGTTCTGTGTTTTAAAACTTGCAATTAGAATGTGGATTATAAACTGTTCTACATGGAGCTTTCAGGGAGGTTTGGCTTATCTTTCTGTGATTTTATTTGGTTTAAAGCTAAACATGCATTAGTATGGGATACAGGGTTTATAATTGGAATTACTTCTTATTGATAAAGTCAAGTTTGTTAAAAACAAATGTAATATTATTGTTTAAGATGAGGAAAAGGAGAAGAGAAGTATCTCAAGTGGAAGTAATTTCTGCTTAGGCCTCATGTTTCCCCGCACATAAACAATTATATATATTATTAATGAACATAAAGTATGGCTGTAAATATAGATAGTATGGATACAAGTAGCAATAGTACAAAAGTGTGCATGGAAGAAAAAAAAGTTGGCTTTAGGATAGTGATTATTTGTGGGGAAAAGGGATAGGGGTAGGGAGGGGTTAGGACTTTATTTGTATCTGTAATATTTTACTCTTAAGAGTAAGAGAGTGGGCTTCTCTTGTTATTTTTTTATGTTTGAAATATTTCATTAATTGAAAATTTGAAAACAAGAAAATAAGCAGCCTAATTCTCTGATTGCTTTCTTAAAGGGACAAGTGTTTATTTCTTGTTGACTTGAGAACATGATTAAATAAAGCTTTACAGGTAGCTGGAGAATTTATTTTTATAATCTTAGCATATAGTACTAATGACAACAGCTACAATTTATTAAGCATATAGAGTGTACCAGGCCCTATGTGAGGTGTTCTAAATATGGTCTCTACTGTTTTGACAATAACTGTGAAGAAGGTATTTCCTTCATTCCCATTTAACAGATGGCAAGGTGAGCTGTAATTCCAATCCATTACTTGTGATAAAATATGCTAAGTGAAAACTCAGACTTCCAAATGTCAAGTTCAATATCCCAAAGATCATTTCTCATGTAATAGCTTTCTTTGTCCCAAGAGTTATCTCTACATTTTAATGTTTACTTGAGAAAAATCAGAATATATGGATAGAGAAAAAGAAGATAAAAATTGCCTAAAATTTCACTACCACCCAGAGAAAGTTTCTGCTAGCATTTTGGTAGGTGCCCTTTCATATGTTTTCCATGCATAAATTTGTATGAACTTTCAAATGTTTTGAAAAGGAACTGTGTCAAGAATTTCTCTATCAGTATTGCTTATGGTGTATAATATAGAATAAATTTAAAATTTGGATTTTATTCCATACATATCTGTATATTTTTAAAAGTAGAGTTTTAAACTGAAAAACTTCATTAAAAAATTTATACAACAAGGGCACCTGGGTGGCTCAGTTTGTTAAGTGTCCAACTTCGGCTCAGGTCATGATCTCACGGTTCATGGGTTCCAGTCCCAAGTTGGACTCTGTGCTGACAGCTCAGAGCCTGGAACCCGTTTCAGATTCTGTGTCTCCCTTTCTCTCCCTGCCCCTCCCCCACTTGCACTCACTCTCTCTCTCTCTCTCTCTCTCTTTCTCAAAAATAGATAGACATTTAAAAAAATTTATACAACATATATAAAAAAGCAATTAGACTGGCTATTTTTTTTTAATTTCAGTATTTATTACAGTGGTAGATCTAAAACAAAGACCAACTGGACAGTTACTAAATTATATTTGCCAGTAAATTATAGAATCAATAATGAGTATATTACCTGTTGTGGATAGTTTGTTTCAAAAGACAGATGGACAATTCCATTTTCTGTCTCTGTGATATGACCACTCTAAGTACCTCATACAAGTGGTATCATACATTATTTGTCTTTTTGTGGCTGACATAATTCACTTAGCATAATGTCCTCAAAGTTCATCCATGTTGTAGCATGTCAGAATTTCCTTCCTTTTTAAGTCCAAATAATATATCATTGTATATATATTGCATATTTTGCTCATCCATTCAGCTGTTGATGGACACTGGGGTTGCTTTTTATGTATTAGCTATAATGGATGATGCTGCTCTGAACATGTGTAAACCTATTTAAGACCTAGCTTTCAATTCTTTTGGTTGTATGCTCAGAAGTAGAATTTCTAGATCATATGGTAATTCCATTTTTAACTTAAAAAACATTTTTTTTGTCAACGTTTCTTCATTTTTGAGAGACAGAGGTGGGAGGAGGGGCTGAGAGAAAGGGAGACAGAATCCGAAGCAGGCTCCAAGCTCTGAGCTGTCAGCACAGAGCTCAAGCCCATGAACCATGAGATCATGATCTGAGCTGAAGTCAGACGCTTAACTGATGGAGCCACCCAGGTGCCCCTCCATTTTTAACTTTTATAGATCCTCCATGCCATTTTCCATAGCAGCTGTACCATTTTATATTTCTATTCATAGTGCACAAGAGTTCCAATTTCTTCATATCCTTGCCAACACTTGTTACTTTCATTTTTTTGACAGAAACCATCTTAATAGGCGTGAGGTGATATCTTACTGTAGTTTTTATTTGTATTTCCCTAATGGTTAGTAATGTTAATCATCTTTTCATGTGCTTATTGACTATTTGTATATCTTTCTGGGAGAAATGTCTACTCAAGCCCTTTGCCCATTTTTTGGCTTTTTTTATTGTTGAGTATTAAGAATTCTCTATATATTCTGGATATTAATTTTTATTAGATATAATTTGAAAATATTTTCTCTCATTCTTTGGGATGCTTTTTTACTTTCTTGATAGTGTCTTTTGATGCACAAAAATTTTAATGTATATGAAGTCCAATTTGTCTATTTTTTCTTTGTTACCTATGTCTTTACTGTCATATCCAAGAAACCACTGCCAAACCAAATTTGAAGATTTTCCCCAATATTTTCTTCTAAGTGTTTTATGGTTTTAGGTCTTACACTTAGGTCCTGGATCCATTGACAGTTAATTTTTTTTATTTAACTTTATTTTTTATTTTTAAAAATTTATATCCAAATTAGTTAGTATATAGTGAAGCAATGATTTCAGTAGATTCCTTAATGGCCCTTACCCATTAAGCCCATCCCCCCTCCCACAACCCCTCCAGCAACCCTCAGTTTGTTCTCCATATTTATGAGTCTCTTTTGTTTTGTCCCCCTCCCTGTTTTTATATTATTTTTGTTTCCCTTCCCTTATGTTCATCTGTTTTGTCTCTTAAAGTCCTTATAGGAGTGAAGTCATATGATTTCTGTCTTTTTCTGACTGACTAATTTCACTTAGCATAATACCCTCCAGTTCCATCCACGTGGTTGCAAATAGCAAGATTTCATTCTTTTTTATTGTTGAGTAATACTCCATTGTATATATATACCACATCTTCTTTATCCATTCATTCATCGATGGACATTTGGGATCTTTCCATACTTTGGCTATTGTTGATAGTGCTGCTATAAACAAGGGGGTGCATGTGTCCTTTCGAAACAGCACATCTGTATCCCTTGGATAAATGCCTAGTAGTGCAATTGCTGGGTCGTAGGGCAGTTCTATTTTTAGTTTTTTGAGAAACCTTCATACTGTTTCCAGAGTGACTGCACCAGCTTGCATTCCCACCAGCAATGCAAAAGAGATCCTCTTTCTCCACATTCTTGCCAACATCTGTTGTTGCCTGAGTTGTTAATGTTAGCCATTCTGACAGGTATAAGGTGGTATCTCATTGTGGTTTTGATTTGTATTTCCCTGATGATGAATGATGTTGAGTATTTTTTCATGTGCCTATTGGCCATCTGTATGTCTTCTTTGGAGAAGTGTCTGTTCATGTGTTTTGCCCATTTCTTCACTGGATTATTTGTTTTTTTGAGTGTTGAGTTTGATAAGTTCTTTATAGATTTTGTATACTAACCCTTTATCTGATATGTCATTTGCAAATATCTTCTCCAATTCTGTCAGTTGCCTTTTAGTTTTGCTGATTGTTTCCTTTGCTGTGCAGAAGCTTTTTATTTTGATGAGGTCCCAGTAGTTCATTTTTGCTTTTGTTTCCCTTGCCTCTGGAGACGTGTTGAGTAAGAAATTGCTGCAGGCAAGATCAAAGAGGTTTTTGCCTGCTTTCTCCTCGAGGATTTTGATGGCTTCCTGTCTTACATTGAGGTCTTTCATCCACTTTGAGTTTATTTTTGTGTATGGTGTTAAGAAAGTGGTCCAGGTTCATTCTTCTGCATGTCACTGTCCAGTTTTCCCAGCACCACTTGCTGAAGAAACTGTCTTTATTCCATTGGATATTCTTTCCTGCTTTGTCAAAGATTAGTTGTCCATATGTTTGTGGGTCCATTTCTGGGTTATCTATTCTATTCCATTGATCTGAGTGTCTGTTCTTGTGCCAGTACCATACGGTCTTGATGATTACAGCTTTGTAGTATAGCTTGCAGTCTGGGATTGTGATGCCTCCTGCTTTGGTTTTCTTTTTCAAGATTGCTTTGGCTATTCGGGGTCTTTTCTGGTTCCATACAAATTTTAAGATTATTTTTTCTAGCTCTGTGAAGAATGCTGGTGTTACTTTGATAGGGATCACATTGAATATGTAGACTGCTTTGGGTAGTATCGACATTTTCACACTATTTGTTCTTCCTATCCAGGAGCATGGAATCTTTTTCCATTTCTTTGTGTCTTCTTCAATTTCTTTCATCAGCTTTCTATAGCTTTCAGTGTATAGATTTTTCACCTCTTTGGTTAGATTTATTCCTAGGTATTTTATGGTTTTTGGTGTAACTGTAAATGGGATTGATTCCTTGATTTCTCTTTCTGTCACTTCATTGTTGGTGTATAGGAATGCAATCAATTTCTGTGCATTGATTTTATATCCAGCAACTTTGCTGAATTCATGAATCAGTTCTAGCAGTTTTTAGTAGAATCTTTTGGGTTTTCCATATAGAGTATCAGGTCACCTGTGAAGAGTGAAAGTTTGACCTCTTCCTGGCCGATTTGGATGCCTTTTATTTCTTTGTGTTGTCTGATTGCGAGGCTAAGACTTCCAATATTATGTTGAATAACAGTGGCGAGAGTGGACATCCCTGTCTTGTTCCTGACCTTAGGGGGAAAGCTCGCAGTTTTTCCCCATTGAGGATGATATTAGCATTGGGTCGCTCGTATATGGCTTTTATCATCTTGAGGTATGATCATTCAATCCCTACTTTTTTCAGGGTTTTTATCAAGAAAGGATGCTGTATTTTGTCAAATGCTTTCTCTGCGTCTTTTGAGAGGATCATACGGTTCTTGACCTTTCTTTTATTGATGTGATGAATCACGTTAATTGTTTTGCGGACATTGAACCAGCCCTGCATCCCAGGTATAAATCCCACTTGGTTGTGGTAAATAATTTTTTTAATGTGTTGTTGGATCCAGTTGTCTAATATCTTGTTGAGGACATTGTCAGTTAATTTTTGTATGTGGTGTTAGGTAAGAGTCCAACTTCATTTTTTTTTTTTTGCATGTGGTTATCCAGTTGTTCTATTCATTATCAAGAATGAGATATTGAAGCCTCCAATATTATTGTAGAATTGTCTATTTCTCCCTTCAGTTCTCTCAATTTTTGCTTCATATATTTTGATGGCCTGTCATTAGGTGCATGGATGTTTATAATTGTTATATTTTTGCTGTATTAAAATTCCTATTTATATGTAATGTCCTTCTTTGTCTCTTGTAACCTTTTTTTGTTTTGTTTTGTTTTGTTTAAAGTCTATTTTGTCTGATGTTATACATTATGCAACCATTATACTGTTGCATGGAATAGCCTTTTCTATCCTTTCACTTTCAACCTATTTATGTCTTTGGACTTAAGTGAGTCTTGTAGACAGTGTGTAGTTGGGTCATGTGTCTTAATCCATTATGCCAATCTGTCTTTTGATTGGAGAATTTAATCCATTTGCATTTAAAATAGTTACTGGTAAGGAGAGACTTACTTCTGTCATTTGCTATTTGTTATCTATATGCTTTATAGCTTTTTTGACCCTCATTCCTTGCATTATTGTCTTCTTATATGTTTAGTTTGATTTTTTTTGGTAGTTAAACATTCAAATTTCTTTATAATTTTATTTTGTGTATATTCTTTTCTTTAATTTTTCAAAATGTTTATTTATTTTGAAAGAGAGGGAGAGAGCATGCACAAGCAGGGGAAGGGCAGAGACAGAGGGACAGAGAGAACCCCAAGCAGGCTTCATGCTGCCAGTGCAGAGTCTGATGTGGGGCTTGAACTCATGAACTGTGAGATCATGACCCCAGCCGAAACCAAGAGTTGGATGCTCAATCAACTGAGCCACCCAGGTGCCCCTATTTTGTGTATATTCTTTAACTAGTTTTGTGTGTGTGTGTGTGTGTGTGTGTGTGTGTGTGTGTGGTTACTATAGTGATTACATTTAACATTTTTTTTTTAGTATTTATTTTTGAGAGGAAGAGAGAGTGCACACAGGTTGGGGTGGGGCAGAGAAAGAGAGAGACAGAGGATCTGAAGTGGGCTCTGAGCTGACAGCAGAGAGCCTGGTATGGGGCTTGAACTCATGAACAGTGATATCATGACCTGAGCCAAAGTCTGACACTCAAACCACTGAGCCATCCAGGTGCTCCAACATTTAACATGTTATAACTTAAGTCATAACACACTCTAGTTTGAATTTATACCAGCTTAACTGGAATAACATATAAAAAGCTCTGCACCTTTAACAACTCTGTCCCTACCTCTTTTAATTGTTGTTGTAAACTTATATCTTTATACACTATGTATCCCAAAACATAAACAGATAATATTTTAATGTATTAGTCTCTTAAATTTTGTAGAAAACAAAAAGTGGAGTTACACACCATTGTTTTAATACCAGTTTCTGTAATTGCCTTTGTATTTATCTTTACCAAGATCTTTATTCACATAGCTTCAAGTTACTGTATAGTGCCCTTTCATTTCAAGATGTGGGACTCCTTTTAGTATTTCTTGCAGGCAGGTCTAGTGGTCACAAACTTCCTTAGTTTTTTTTTTTTTTTTTTTTTTTTTTTTTTTTTTTTTTGGGGGGGAATGTCTTAATTTCTCCCTTACTTTTGAAGGACAGTTTTGCCAAATATAGGATTTTTCATTGACTAGGTTTTTTTTTGTTTGTTTGTTTTTTGTTTTTTTACTTTTAGCACTTTGAATATATCAGCTCACTGCTTTCTAGCCTCCAAGATTTCTGATGAAAAATATGCTGATAATCTAATTAAGGATCCCTTATATGTGACAAGTTACTTCTCTCTTGCTGCTTTCAAAATACTCTCTTTGTCTTTGGACAGTGTTATAATGTATCTTGGTGTGGGTTTCTTTGAGTTCATCTTGGCATTTATTGAGCTTCTTGGATGTTTATATTCATGTATTTCATGAAATTTGGGGAGTTTTTAGCCATTATTTCTTCAAATATTCTCTCTGCCTCTTTCTCTCTGCCTTCTAGGACTCCCACAATGTATATGTTGGTCCTCTTGATAATATCTCACAGTTCCCTTAGGCTCTGTTCACTTCAATCTTTTTTCTTTGTGTTTTTCAGACTCAATAATTTCCATCATCTTATCTTCAGGTTCACAGATCCTTTCTTCTGCCTAATCAAATCTGTTTGTGAATCCCTCTATTGAACTTTTCATTTTAATTATTGCATTTTTCTTTCTTTTTTTTTTAAAGAATTTTTAAAAGTTTACTTATTTATTTTGAGAGGGGCAGCAGTTAGGAGCAGAGAGAGAGAGAGGAGAGAGAGAGAGAATCCCAGGCAAGTTCCACAATGTCAGTGCAGAGCCTGACATGGGGCTTGATATCATGAACTGTGAGCTGAAATCAAGAGTCATATGCTCAACTGACTGCACCACTCAGGCACCCCAATTGTACTTTTCCACTCCCAGGTTTCTTTTTGGTTTCCTTTAAGGTTTCTCTTTGTTGATACTCCATTTTGTTTCATACATCATTTTCTTGACTTTCTCCATATCTTTCTTTAGTTCTTTCAGCATCTTTAAAACAGTTGTTTTATTTATTTTATTTTATTTTTTAAAGTTTATGTATTTATTTTGAGAGAGACAGAGACAGTTTGTGTGGGGGGAGGGGGTGGACAGAGAGAGAGGGAGACAGCGAATCCCAAGCAGGCTCCGTGCTGCCAGCTGTGGAGCCTGACAAGGGGCTAAAAATCATAAACAATGAGATTATGATCTGATCTGAAACCAAGAGTCAGGACAGTTAACCAACTGAGCCACTCATGCACCCTAAGACAGTTGTTTTAAAGTCTGTGTCTAGAAGATTCACCATCACGGGATTTTCAGGGACAGTTTCTGTTGCTATTTTCCTTTGAATGGACCATATTATTTTGTTTCTTTGTATACCTTGTGGTGGTTTCCGTTGAAAGTTGTACATTGAATCTAATACTGTAATAATTAGAGTCTAATAAGTGGTAACTCTGGAAATTAGATTTTCTTCCTTTACCAGGGTTTGCTGTTTTAGGTTCTAGTTTGGGGGGACGTGGTTATTATTATTGGCTCTGTTTGTGATAAGGATTACCATAAGATGTACACATAAGATCTTCTCAGGTTCTTTCTTAGCCTGTAACTTTCTCTGGGCACACATGATGACTTTCTAATTTCCTCTGTGTATGTGGTTGCTTTTCTTTTTTTTTCTTTTCTTTTCTTTTTTTCTCTTCTCTTCTCTTTTATTTTCTTTTCTTTTAAGTAGGCTCCATGGCCAGTGTGGGGTTTGTACTCGTGACCCTGAGATCAAGGGTCACATGATCCACTGACTGAGCCAGCCAGGCATCCCTGTATATGTGGTTGCTTTTGAATATCCTACTCTTCACTGTGTGGCTACCAAAATGGCTAAAAAGAAAAAATAAGGGGAAAGAAAGGTACTGACCCATTAAGTCCCCTAAAAATCATTTCAGCCAGCAGGGGAGGGCCTTGCAACAATGGGATATGTGTGTGCAAAAATAAGGGCCACAGTTTCATTATCTGCACATATGTGATCAGAAACAATAATCAATGATTAGAGCACAGATCCCTGATATTTGGAGAACAGGGTCCTTTTGGTAAAATGGTCACACCATGCATAGCTGCCAAGAACACATACATGTCTCCCTACAGTGAGGCAGAGGTGTGGGGAGTAAGTAGTTGCCACTGTGCTAAGAACTGGAATCAAATGAAATTAATCACAATTTACCTCCAGATTTACTCTGGAAGTTGTGTCAGGCTCTGTTCCATCTGTTCTGGAGCCATCAAGGCTCCAATAGCTCATTGTGAGTTTTTTTCTCATTTAAATAAACATGTATTTTTATACTTAAATTTTTTCTTGCAACTTTGCATTATTTTTCTTAAAGAGAGTCCCCAACATTTTATAGATTTCAGATTACACAAAGCTTGAATCTTTTCCTGCTATGGCATCAAGAGAGTAACATGCTTTAATTCAAAATGGTCCCTAAAGTGTCTAATCTTTAATGTGCCCCACCGTGACTTCCATTTTTGCTTCTTGAACACATTATCATCCCCATCCTACTCTCTGCCAACCGGAAAGTGTTACAACAAGATCTGGAAGGCAAGCTTACTGAAACACGAGTCACCTTTTCTCTGCTGATGAGAGTAAATTTCTAAGGTTGCTAGATTTAGCAAATAAAAATACAGGATTCCTAGTTAAATTTGAATTTCAGATAAATGTTACATGGGACATACTTATACTTTAAAAATTCTGTTTTTTATCTGAAATTCAAATTTAAGTGGCAACCTGTGTTTTATCTGGCAATTTCATGAATTCCTCAAAAATGGTTTCTCTAGCATAAGGATTACATTTTATTCATCTTTCTGTAGAACTAGAACAGTTCTCAGATCAATGATAGTGGTGTTGAGTACTAAAATCAGTGACTATTCATTATCTTTTCTGGGAAACAAAAATCTAATGTAACTTATTGATCCCCTTCCCAGAAAAATGCACAAACACAAAACACTTTGCACATAATTTCAGACCCCTAACACCTAACTTGTAAGGTGTCACTTCCTGACTTCTCCCCAACTCAGACCCTTTATGTAGAGTTCCTTATTTGTATGTTTTGTGATTTACAAAGTGGTTTCATCTTCACAAGAGTCTTATAATAGAACTAGCCCATTTTGTGGATGGAGAAAGTGAGACTTGGATTCAGAAACATTTATACCCAGTAATTATAATCAGAATCAAATTCAATTCTTCCCACTTTGACTCATGGGCTCTTTCACCATACCAGCCTGCCATATAAATCTTCCTTCCTTATAATGTTCTGATTTCTATAGCAGCATTTTTTGTATGGAAGTCAGGGTGGAAGAGTGGAAAGTGCATTCAGATGAAGAGTCCTGGGTGTGAATCTTAGTTCCTTCACTGAGAAGCTATATGCCTGGGCCTTAGTTTACCCATCTGTACAATGAGAAGGCTGGACACCATACTCTGAGAGCACTGATATTCTATGATTTTAAAGGGCCCCTTCACTTTCCCCAACTTTCCTAGTAGGCCATAATAAAACCTACTTTTGTGACCTTCTAAGGTGCAGAGATTACAGATGTACTCAGAGGAATTTGAAACTGAAAAGGCTTAGGAGTTAGGAAGATATGAATTTGCTCTATGTGGGGGGTTTCCAGGGCCTATAGTATAAAGAGTTATATCTACACCTAGCCAGGGTATGAGGGGAGTCTAAAGGCATAAAGGAGTGAGATGAAATCCCCTGTGCAGACTCTGGATTTGCAGTGAGAGTAGAACATGGCTGCAGTCAAATTCTAGGCTTTGCTTTTACTCTTACCTTTTGGCTGAGCATGGGGAAGACAGAGTCTGGTGCTCAGGGACCCCACTCAGACCATCAGCCTTACTCAGCTGTCCTTGGCTGCTTTCTGTGGAGCAATGGACTTATAGCAACTAGTACCTGGAGGTACTTTCCCCACTTTAGGATTTAAAGGGAAGCTCTTTCTTTGAAACACAAGGGAAGAGGATCCTGGATTCTACTTCTTGGTACCTAAAAGAGCAACTAACTAAATTCCTGTGCTAATGGCCATATTCTCTTCTTCCCTTACATTGTTCTACTGGATGCAGATATGCCAAAGCCACACATGCCCGAGCCTAATAAACATCCAACACCACATAGGAATCCTAACAACAACCTTAGGTCAAAACAATGTGCTAAGAAATATCTTGGCAGTTACCTCAGCAGGTTTGCCAATTTGGGAAAGTTTCTTTCTTTTTTTTTTAAGAGAGAGAGAGGGCACAAGTGAGCAAGGGGCAGAGAAAGAGAGCATCCCACAAGGGGCAGAGAGAGAGGCGAAATTTCCAAAAAGAAATCCTTGCAAAGCAAATGGTTTGTACCTCACCAGCATGGTGGTGAAATGGGCAGATGTAGGAGAGGCCATACTAAAGAGAGAACACAGCATATGTAAGAAATCAGAGACCTTCATATGGGCAATCTGGGGAAAGAGGGAGCATTTCTTTTTCTCTTCTTCCTCCTCCCAAACTTTATCCCAAAAGTAGCAACAAGTCACCTCCTCTGTGATGCCTTTCCCATTCCACTTGTCTTTCAGGGAAAGGTTGAGACACAAGAGTGTCCCAGAAAAATCCAGTTAAAATATTTATTCAACATTTATTAGGTGGAGTTAGGGAGAAACCAATATTTTTATTATTATATTTAAAAAAAAGAGGCTTACTCCCACGGGCCAAAGTAGAGTCAATGTTCTGGAAAAAAGAAATCTCATTTTTCTGTAATTCCTGTTCTCGTTTCTATTTTCTTTTGCAATTTACTGAATCAGACTACTTGGGAGACATACCAAAGAATTTAAAATTTAGGCTTTGTTCAACAGTTTAAAATTCATTCCAGAAAAAACAGCTTGGTGTTATGCATGATTTGATTTCAGAATTTCAGTTGACTTCATCTGCAGCTGCTCATGGCAAAACTAATCAACAGACATAGGTCAGTTCTAGAGAGGAGGTCTCTGTTTTTTTGTTTTTAAAGTTTATTTATTTTTTTTTTAATTTTTAAATGTTTATGTATTTTTGAGGGAGAGAGAGGGAGAGAGAGAAAGAAGAGCACAAGTGGGGGAGGGGCAGAGAGAGGGAGACATAGAATCCAAAGCAGGCTCCGCACTGTCAGTGCAAGGCCTTACATGGGGCTTGAACTCTCAAACTGTCAGACCATGACCTGAGCTGAAGTCAGACACTCAATTGACTGAGCCACCCACACGCCCCTAAAGTTTATTTATTTATTTTGACAGAGAGAGAGAGAAGGGGGAGGCAGAGAGAGAGAGGGAGAGAGAGAATTCTAAGCAGGCTCCGTGCTCTCAGCATAGAGCCCTGAGCCAAAACCAGGAGTCAGAGGCTTAACCAACTGAGCTACCCAGGTACCCCTGTTTTTTGTTTTTAATTTCCACATGAAAGCATTGTTTTCTTTGGTGGTAGCAAAACCAAATTATCTTTCACCAGAAAGGTAAGTAATTTTGTACAGAAACCTTAGTTAACTAGCACATTTCTGGTTTTCATGGCATCCCATATGTATTGTTGCCTGCTATTGTTGCCTGGATTTCTCATTTCTTCATACAGCTGTGTCTGTCAACTAAACAGAACTGTGTGCTTCCTCTGTCTTTCTACAGCCTTCTACTTTGCCTTAATTAGAGATAATACTTATCACATGATATTGTCATTGTTTTTGCATCTTTGTTCCCTCCTAGACTATGAACTTGCTTAGTTCAGAGACCATATTAATCTTCATGATTCTAGTGGGCCCTCAATAAATGAATGAATAAATGCCATGGGCAACAAGGAAAGATCAACAGGCAATAGGCCTGCATGTGGGATATCAGCGAAGAATCTGTAGTCTCCCTGGGCAAAGCCTTCTATATGAGAAATCCTGAGCCGTCTGAAGTTGCCAAAAACTCAAAGAATTTAGTCACACATTGGCCATTTTTGGTGCATAGTCCACAGCATCTCTAATTTGACGACAAAGCAAAATTAACCGTAATCGAGTTACTGACCTAGGATCTTTACACATATTTTTTATTAAATTATCATAACAACCTTATGAGGTAGGTGTTATTAGCCTCTATTTTATAGGTTAAGTAGCTAAATTCAGAAAGGCTAATTAAGTTCATAATGACTGAGTCAAGAAGAGGTAGAACTGGCCTGTAAATCCACCTTTGCCTTCTTCCACCACACCTCTGTTATAGTTATACATTGCATATCTCACTATGGAACTGTAAGGAACAAGGGACACCAAGCATTACATTAATTAGAACTTTCATGTGATATTCAAGAAGTCAGTGACTAAATCTCTTCAACCTCTGCCTTGAAATTGAAATACAGTAAAGTTAGACATAATAATGTATCTTGATTTTCCCCCAAGGAATCTCCCTCTCATATCCACATAGTGAGCATTAACAATTAATGGGAAGTGCTTTCCAAGCCATATAACATCATTCTTAATATTTATGATGCCCACGAAACACACAAACATCTGTTCTGTAGAGTGATAGCTATTAAAGCATACTTAAGTGCCAAGCACTCTCATGTAGACAAGCCAAAGCTTTAAGCAGTTGCTCCTCTGGAGATGTCTAAATAGCAAGGATTCCAAGATGGGAGGAAGACAATTTTAGCCTCAACTCATCTTGAGGAATATTAATTCATTTTATTATGGCCCAAACACATAGTAACTTAAAGTGGAATAAAGCTATGTTTAAAAGGTTGACATGACAGTTGGGTGTCTGACTCTTGATTTCGGCTCAGGTCATGATCCCAGGTCTGTGGGATCCAGCACTGCATTAAGGTCTGTGCTGAGCGTGGAGTGTATTTGGGATACTCGCCCTCTCTTCCTCTGCCCCTCTCCCACTCTTGCATGCTTTCTCTCTAAAATACAAAACTATTTTATCGAGCATTTTTCTGGGAAGAGGATCCTTAAGTTACATTAGATTTTCTGGGTGGCTCAATTGGTTGAGTGATTTCGGTTTGGGTCATGGTCTCACGGTTCATAAGTTTGAGCCCCACATTGGGCTTGCTGCTGTCAGGACAGATCCTGCTTTGGATCCTCCGTCTCCCTCTTCTCTGCTCCTCTCCTGCTCTCACTCTCGTTCTCCCTCTCCCTCTCAAAAGCAAATAAACATGGTTTTTTTTTTAATAAATAAATGAATCAAATAAAATAAATTAAAAAAAATAAAAGGTTGACATGATCTTTCATATTGGGGATGATTGTAAGACTAAAGCTAAAGTTAATGTTTCCTTCTGAGAAACAAAATTAGACTCAAAAGTTCTTTTAATGGATGAGATTACCCATCAGCAGGAATGACAGATCTAAGAAATCTGCTGTTAAAGTAAGATTGAAGAGTTGAGCATACCCAAAATCCAATCAAGGTGGTCTGTGTGTACCCTCAGGTACAGGGAGTAGGCCTGGCTTGAGATTATTACTAAGGAAAAAAATCTCTTACCTGCTTGTAAAGAGAATATGTTAATGGAAGAGAGTGGTTAGCCTGGATCTCTGGTAATGGAGTCAGTGGAACCATTACCTTCACCAAAACTTCCTATTTATTTGACAATAAAATTTGTCATGATAAAATAACTAATACATTAATGTCTACATATCTATATCAATACCTATATCTATATCAACTTATCTGTATGGCTAACCTGAACATAACTCTGTGTATGGTAACACAATTTAGTTTAGCAAAGCTGAGGACCACCTTAAACATGGCAATCAATACAAGCAAATACTGCCACCCAGGCTTTCCCAGCTGACACTTGTTTCAAATTGCAACAAACAAAAGATCAACATAACAGCCACAACAACAAGACAACAACAACAGTAATGGCAACTGACAATTGATGCCCACTTATCAAATATCAGGCATACTTCTAAAGCTCTGCATATGAATTACCCGTTGGGTCTCCAAGCAACCCCATGAGGTAAAAGAAAAAAATGCACACAGAGATTCTGTAATATGAACTAAGTCATATGTTAATGAGTGGTTGGGCCTAAGTTCTAACCTAGGTAGGTTGTTGGCATTCTTAACCACTCCTTGGAGGTGGGGGTCATGGGGAAACAATATAAATATATTTAAATAAGATGTTCAAACAGAGGTTCTTTTGTTCTTTTCGTTGCAAGATATAAAACTTCACTCAAGCTACTTTGAATAAAATGTTGTTTGAGGCTAACCCCTAAGCCAAGTAAGGTATTTTTTTCTCATAATATCTTACATTCATCTCTATCATTGCATTTACTACTTTGTTATAGTTATCTGTTATATGTTCATTATAATAGTCCCTCTGGACCCCAATAACTATGATTTTTTTCTCTTTTGTTTACTACTGTAGCCTTCCTTGATGCATGTCTGACAACTGGTAGGTGCTGTTTGTTCAAATAAAAAGTAGGATTGGGGACACTGGTCAGGGACAAGAATGTTAATTGATTAATGATTTTTTAAAAAGCATGAAACAATGTCAGTCAGATTTCATAGGAAATTAAAATTCAGGAACAGATCTCATTCCTCCACCCTGCACCCTACTCACAGTGCCTTGTCTCTGTACTTTTTTTGCATATGTGTTCCATTTTCCTTTTTTTCAAGTAGGCTTCTTTTGCTTACTTAACAGTTTCTGCTCCCTCATAATTTTGGCTTTTGTGAAACTTTGGATAGCTTTGGTGTTAATCTCAGCCTTAACTCTAGTTGACCTTTGAGTTCTAGAAGCTCTAGCTCACCACTACCTACAGACTCAAGACCTACTAATTCAGATTGTCATGAGAAAGATTCTGATTGGTTCAGCTTAGATGAAGAGTTCTCCAGATGTCCAATAAGTTGTGGTTGGCATATTGTGTGACAAAATTGGTTGTGTAGGCTTGCCCTTTTGCCAAGGAGACAGTTTTCTTTTTTTTTTTTTTAGTTGTTTTATTTATTTTGAGAGAGAGAGAGGATCCCAAGCAGGCTCTGCACTGTCAGTGCAAGCTCGGTGTAGAGCTCAAACTCGCAAACTGTGAGATCATGACCTGAGATGAAACCAAGAGTCAGTTGCTTAACCAACTGAGACCACCCAGGCACCCAGAGACAGTTTTCACAGAAAGGGATGTGGACTGAGTATGTACCCCTAAAGTAGGTCTCCTATAGATGTCAAACTGATATTTCTCTCCTTTTGAAATCTAGACAAATTTTTTAAACCACCAAGGAGAATATTCTAAATTACATAGAAAATTTATAGTCATGCATTTACCGTATTTTAACAAGGAATTTCTATGGACTGCCATTTTCCAGTTGCTTGCATTTTCAATTTTGTTCTTTGATTGCTTAAAACACAGACATCTCTTCTCTCTTGCCATGCAATGAAAATGTTCTATTTTGATATGGTATGTGTTAGTCATAGTGTTTGCATTTTCATTATGATATCAAGAAGTTAATCTGTTCCAGTCTTTTTAACTAGTGTAGTTAAGGGCTTTTGATGGTTTCTTGTGATAATTGCATTATGATTTTCATCCTCTTATATTTTGGACTACATAATTTCTGAAGCGTTAAGAGAATTGCTGGAATTTTTACTTGTAGTTCTTGATTTAATACTGATGCTGAAGAGCCCTAGATTGCTTCTAATTTACAAATGAATTCTAAAAGATAGCTTCTATGTCAGTTTGAACCTGAGGTACATTCTCCTAGTGGTTTGTAAGAGGTTATTTAACCTATAACATGTTCATTCGGTAATTCATTATGTTAAGAAGCACTGTTTGCTTGGCATTGTGTTAAGCTATGTGTACAACATGAGCAAAACATATAGTCTCAGTCCCCATGAAGCTAGTTAGTCTATGGGAGGAACACAAATGAGCAATTACATTAGGGCTAATAGTAATAGCTGACCCTGGGTGTCTGGTGCATAGTAGGTTCTCCAAAAATAGTCATGAGATGCATGACTCAATAGGTTAAAAGTGAATCATTTACATTCATTATTTCATTTAATCTTCACAGTTCTCTGAAGACTTAACCTTTTAAAATCTTTAATCCTAACTAAACTGATTAGTAGTTCCACTCAAAAAGACAAAGCTACTATGGATATATTTAAAACTTGTTATTGATGTATAAAATATATATACAGAATATGCACATCACAAATACATCTCACTGCATTTTCACAAAATGAAGACACCCGACGAAGAAACAAATTTTATCAGCATCCCAGAGTCTTCCTCATGTCTCTTTAAGTCACAATACCCTCAAGGATATTATTTAAATATTAAATAGTTTGGCTTGCAGTTACTTTATAATGTATTTGAGAGGAAGAAAGATTTAAGGAAATCCTAATTTGTCTGTTTAGAACTCAACAAAATTTGTTATTAGAGTTAGTTATGATTAGATTCAGATGTACATAACTGAAAATTCACAATAACAATGGTTTAGCTAACATATTTTATTTCTCTTTCATGTGAAAGAGGTTTAGAAGGAGGTATATATTTAGGGCTGATTTGGCAGCACCATAGTTAGACATCAGGGTTCCTTTTAGGTTATAGATCAGCCATCTTTGTGCTTAGCTAGTGATGGTCCAAGATGGCTATGAGGAATCCAGCCATTACATCCACATTCCAGACAAGAAAAAGGAGGAAGGGCAAAGGACTGCCTCCCAGCTGATTAAGTTCACCTCTAAGGGGTCTATCCCCAAGTCCCTCATAACATTTTTGCTGTTACCTAATTGTCCAGAATTTAGTCATAAGGCCATATGTTTTTTAAGTGAAGCTGTCCTTTTAGCTGGGTATATTGATGCCCCCAATAACATAGGGTCCTGTTAGTAAGGAAGGAGAGCACATATTTGGGGTAGGCTACTAGTTGTGTCTGCTAAGTTATATTGATGTGCAGTGTACTTACCATACAGCACATCGTCTAGTGAAATTTTTCTTCCTAGGAAGGGAAAGAATGGAAATTTAAGTGTCATATATAAGAAACTGAGAGATGAGATTTCAAAGAAAGGTGTCATGTGTAAGAAAGTGAGAGATGAGAGTTCAGAGAAAGTTCACTTACTATACAAAGTGATCTAGCCAGATTCAATTTCTTGCTGTAGGCCATTGAACCCATCAGCAGACTTCTCTAAGCCCAAGAATCTCACTGGTAGAATGTGGCAGAAACACTTCCTCTCTAATTATAGCACAGAGTCATGGTTAGAATTTTCTCTTAAAAGTTCTCTCTCTCTCTCTCTCTCTGTGTGTGTGTGTGTGTGTGTGTGTGTGTGTGTGTTATGCATTTGCTAGGAAAACTCAAACTGATAGTATTCAGTCCTCATGGGCACATTTCATAACTTCAAATTTTGTATTTTGAGATTAGCAAATGGGTAAATGTTACAGTAGAACCTGGCTTATTATATGGATTTATATCTAGAACAAGTTAGGTCTTGCCTCTCACAAGAAAAAGTTACATAAAAAGGCTAATGCACCATGATTATAAGGCAGTTACCTTGTCTCCGTTTTCCACCAGGTTATTAATGTTGGGCTCTGTTCCAAGAAGGGCCCTCTCTAAGGCTGGGTGAGACTGGGAACAAGTTGTACTTTGAGGCCTTCCTGCCTATCATTTTTGAACAAGTAAAATCTGGTTACAGTGAGCCTCCAGGGCAGTCTGTATCAGTAGATCTAAGGACATAAACCTCAGGAAGAGCAGGAGGTAGAAAGAGAGATCAGCAGGTACCGAAAGGACCTATTTCTAAAGGAGCCGTTGTTTGGGTTTAACTGGAAGATGGGGCAGGGAAGCAAGGGTAAGTGATGAGAATCTTTGCAGAGGGAAAGAATAAAGAAAGGGAGTGGAAAGACAGAGAGAGGTTTCCAAGTAGGTAAAAGAGTTGCAATGAGCATGTACAGAGCCTCAAACTTCAGGAGAATGGCAATTGTAGTGGAGCAAGGGCCAAGTGGATGATTCCCTGAACATTACTGAGCATCGGCTATGCCAAAGGCACTGTGCTAAGTGCTGTAGGGGACATCGATATAAACCAGACATAGACCCTGCCCAAACAGTGCTCATAGTCACCAGTCTATCAAGGGAGATGAAGCATGGGTTTAAAGGATGTCATAAGGTTCAAGGTGATCAGTACTGTAAAAGAAGAGTAATTGACATTCCAGAAATTCAGGGGGAGGATGACAGTTTAGCTGAAAGAATGGTGAAGGTGAGGTAAGGTAGGAAGAGGGGACTGTGGAAGGTCTGAGGAGGACGTATCCTTTGAGGTGGATTTTGAAGTCTGAGCAAGAGGAATAGGGTTATTCCCCCCTTCCACCCTCCCATGTCCCCCACTTCCCGTCACCCCTATGCCAATGGCCTTTATTGTTCGCAACAGGAAGTGAAAGAGGAAGGGACAGGACAGCTCTGGCTCCGGGGGTGGCCCCAAAGACCTACTCTGTCACTGTCCTTCAAAAAGTAAGAATAGAGTTTTTGGCGATGGGAGAGTGGGTATTAAGAGAAACAAGGGAGCTGTGAAGAAGATGGCACTAAGAGGAATGGCAGGATGACAAAATTTCATTGTTCTGCAGGAAATAGGTAGGCACCCAGGACCTCATAATGTAGAATCTGCTCTGGGGAATATCCTCTGAAGGAAGAGCAAGGAAAACACCTGCTCTCTCCCTCAGTCTCCAATTTCTACTTCTCTCCTAATTTCTCTGCCATACCTCTACTTTGCCATCCGCATCTGTTGTCATCATCACAAGGAGATTTAGGGCACTCTGTTCTGTGACCTTTCAGCCTAGATGTGGTGGCTGCAGCTGCAGCTGGAGAAAGTGGGGTGAATTCGAAAGAGACATGAGTGAAAGAAAGAGAGAGAGAGAGAATAGGATGATTGCAATAGCCCCTTTGTAATAAAGCTGGTGGGTTTATTTACAAGATTTTCTTGATTTGTAACTTTGAAATCCTTCCTGAGAGAGTAATTTCCTTTAAGTGGTAGCAGAATACACATTCTTCTCAATGCGTACATAA
The DNA here is from genome assembly GCF_028018385.1 of Neofelis nebulosa. Classification (NCBI taxonomy): domain Eukaryota; kingdom Metazoa; phylum Chordata; class Mammalia; order Carnivora; family Felidae; genus Neofelis; species Neofelis nebulosa. The sequence goes on from NC_080797.1 coordinate 48,903,304, forward strand.
AACATTCTCCAGAATAGATCATATGTTGGATCACAAAACAAATCTTAACAAATTTAAGTGGAAATCACATCAAGTATATTTTTTGACCACAATGGCATGAAACCAGAAATCAATAAAAGGAGGAAAATTGGAAAATTCACAAATATGTGGAACTGAACATGCTCCTGAACAACTAATAGATCAAAGAAAAAATCAAAGGGAAATAAAAAAGTATCTTGAGACAAATGAAAATGGAAATACAACTTACCAAAACTTATGGGATGCCGCAAATGCAATTCTAAGAGGGAAGTTCATAGCAATGAATGCCTGCATTAGAAAAAAAGAAAAGGAGGTGCCTGAATGGTTCAGTCGGTTAAGCATCTGGTTTCAGCTCAGGTCATGACCTTGTGGTTCTTGAGTTTTATCCTCGTGTCCGGCTCTGTGCTGACAGCTCTGAGCATGGAGCCTGCTTCAGATTCTGTGTCGCCCTCCCTTTCTGCCCCTCTCCTACTTGCACTCTGTCTCTTTCTCTCTCTCTCTCAAAAATAAGTAAACATTAAAAAAAAATTTTTTAAAGAAAAAATAAAGATCTCAAGTAAACAATTTATACTCAAGGAACCAGAGAAAGAAGAACAAGTGAAGCTCAAAGTTAGCAGAAGAAGGAAACAATAGAGGTTGAGCAGACATAAATGAAATAGAGACTAGAAAGACAACAGAATAAATAAATAAATAAATAAAATGAAGTGGGTTTTTTTTTAAAGATAAAATTGACAAGTCTTTAGCTATGCTAAGAAAAAAAAGAGAGGGAACTAAAAGAAATAAAACTATAAATGAAAGGGAGACTTATAGCTGATACTACAGAAATAAAAAGGATCATGAGACTACTAAAAATTATATGCCAACAAATTGGACAACCTAGAAAAAATGGATAAATTCCTAGAAACATACAATCTGCCAAGACTGAATCATGAAGAAATAAAAAATCTGAACAGATCTATGGAAAGTAAGGAGATTGAAGCAGTAATCAAAAACCTCCCAACTAAGAAAAGCCTAGAACCAGATGGCTTCACAGGTGAATATGACCAAACATTTAAAGAAGAATTAATACCAATCCTTCTCAAACTCTTCCAGAAGAATGAAGAGGACAGATGCTTCCAAACTTATGTTGAAGCCAGCATTACCCTGATACCAAAGCCAGACAAGGACACTACAAGAAAAGAAAATTACAGGCCAGTATCTCTGATGAATAAAGCTGCAAAAATCCACAACAAAATACCAGAGACCAAATTCAACAGCACATTAAAAGGATCAGACACCATGATCAAATGTTACCCTTGAGATGCAAGGATTGTTCAACACATACAAAGCAATAAATATAATTCACCACATTAATAGAATGAAGGACAAAAATTATATGGGGGCCCCTGGCTGGCTCAGTTGGTAGAGCATGCAACTCTTGATCTTGGGGCTGTGGGTTTGAACCCCACATTGGGTGTAGAGATTACTTAAAAATAAAATCTTTAAAAAAATGGTATGATCTTATCCATAAAGGCATAAAAAGCATTTGACAAAATTCAACATCCATTTATGGTAAAAACTCTCAACAAATTAGGTATGCAAGGAACCTATCTCAACATAATAAAGGCTGTGTTTGACTTAGTTCAGAGCTAACATCATAATCAGTTGTTTGTTTCCCCAGTGCTTTCCAAAGAGTTATAAGCATCTTATTCCCCATATTAAATCCCTTCCTGCCTGAAACACCTATAGTGGTTTCTGTTTTATTACTATGTCCTGTTGGATACACCTGATGGAATGGAAGCTTAAAATAGAAATTATTATAGGAAAATAAACTTGTATTTCCTGTGCACCTGAATTTGTGATTCAGACACATACATCCTCACTTCATCACAAGCAGCTGAATCATGAATCTTTAATTAATAGCAACGCCTTCTCCTTTATCTCCCCTCACTGCCATTCTGATTCACTAAGCAGATCGAATCAACCCAATCCTGAAAACCACATAGCCCCCAAAAGAGTGGGTCTCAAGAAATTTTCCAGTTTCCAAATCATAGGTTTGACTTTATTTTAGGATGCACAGAATTTCATACTTACCTTCATGTCCTTTCCATGTTTTCCTTACCCTTGGCCTCTGCTCATTTGCAAAGCCTGGTATCACCTTCTTTCCATGTTGTTTCATCTACTCTCTTTTGGCCCAACTCTCCCATTACTATTATTAATCCAACTCCACATACTACTAAATAACTCTCCAATTTACTCCAGCATGCAGTTGCTACAGGTAAAAAGAAAGGAAAGACATTCCAGGCTCCAAGGAGTTTACAGACTATTTTGAGACACTATATGTAATTTCAATCCTGATGTTGCTAAAATGTTAATTACAAAATGTACACCCTTTAAGGGACTGTTACAAAATATAGAATCAGATATGGTGAGACTATAATCCATAGATTTACAACTTGAATGGACTCTTGTATATCAGGTTAATTTAAAGCATGCCCACTCGGCTATTAGTGAGCTGTTCTTAATGGAAAGGAGTTGCATCAGTTGATTTATTATACAGAGGGCAAGATCCAAGCTGTCACTGCTTTGTATCTAAATTTGATTCCTAAAGGGTACGCAGGTGAAAGATCAGTTTTCAGATGAAAGAGGAAAAATTCCAAAGAAGAACACACATGATAGAGTCATAAATACTTAATGTTAGCCTGAGGCAAGCAAAGTTTATATACTACTTTTTGAATATTTATTCATTTCAAGAATGGTTTAAATTAGTACTTTCCTTCAAAGCCCCAAAGGCATTGTGATTTCAACAAAACTAATAATCACTTCCTGATAACATTAACTGACTTATGTATGTTTTTCTTCTTATCTTGTTGTTTGAGAGAAGGAAGTCATAAAACTAAGCATCTGGTTTCAGCACAGGGCTTCAAAGAAAGAGCTACTATGTATGTTGCAGAGGACTGGTATATTGAAAATCTTTTTACTCTTTTCATTTATCACCTAAATCTACTTGCACACTGTAACCTGCAGACCACCCAAATAAGAAGGGGAAGCCTTCTGTAAGAGATGCTCCTTACCTGGAGTGCTCACTGAGCCCTGAAATCTTGTTTGCAAAAGTCAGATGGAATCCGACTGGTTCAGATACTTTTCTTTCACAAAAGGATTCTTAGACCCATGATACCAGTAAGATATCAAAAAGATTAACTGAGAATCACTGGATCCATACAATGGAATGAAATATATGCATTACCCAATAGTTCAGCATAAATATATGTATTAGGACTCTTAATGAAGGTAACAGAAACCAACCTGAGGTAACTTAAAGCTAAAGAGGGAAGGGGCGCCTGGGTGGCGCAGTCGGTTGAGCGTCCGACTTCAGCCAGGTCACGATCTCGCGGTCCGTGAGTTCGAGCCCCGCGTCAGGCTCTGGGCTGATGGCTCGGAGCCTGGAGCCTGTTTCCGATTCTGTGTCTCCCTCTCTCTCTGCCCCTCCCCCGTTCATGCTCTGTCTCTCTCTCTGTCCCAAAAATAAATAAAAAACGTTGAAAAAAAAAATTAAAAAAAAAAAAAAAAGCTAAAGAGGGAATTTATTATGTGGGTAAAGTGTTATCTCAGGCTGGAAGCCAGCCAGATTTCAGGAAGTAAGTGACATTGGATACAGGGGAACTGTCAAGATTCTGGCTCTCTTATATTTTGCTTCTCTCTTTGCAACTTGATTTTTCTCTACATTGACCAAATTTATGCTATAGAATTTTATTTTTGTTGTTGTTGCTGCTGTTTTGTTTCTTTGTTTTAAATTGGGGAAATCATAAATGCCTCTGGACAACTGCCTTGCAAATATTAAAGTCAACTCTACATTCACAAACATATTTAAACTAATGAATATCACTTTTAAAAACTGAAAACCAGGGGTGTCTGGGTGGCTTGGTTGAGCCTCTGACTCTTGGTTTTGGCTCTGGTCATGATCTCGCAGTTCATGGGTTCGAGCCCCATGTTGGACTCTGCACTGATAGCACAGAGCCTGCTTGGGATTCTGTCTCCCTCTCTCTCTCTCTGCCCCTCCCCTGTTTGCTCTCTATCTCTCTCTCAAAATAAATAAAAATAAACTTAAAGAAATTAAAAGAAAAACAAAACTGAAAAACCTGGGGCACCTGGCTGGCTCAGTCAGTACAGCATGTGATTCTTGATCTCAAGGTCATGGGTTCAAACCCCACATTTGGCATGGAGCCTACTTAAAAAGAGGAAATAAATTATTAATCAATTTTAAAAAATTAAAAAAACATAAAAGGAAAATTTGAGATTGACATATTGGTAAATACAGATTCAACAGGGATATATTTTGAGAGCTTATTTTAATTACCTGTGGGGAAATCCTTTTTACTTTTTTAGGTAATGATAGTATTAATTTTAGATTGTATTACTATTCAAAGGAATGAAAAATTATAAAATTATACAGAAATCTTTTAAATCGTGTCTTCCAAATAATAATGCATTAAACTTAATAAACTACTAAGCTGGTTTACTCCTGTGAAAACTATCTTCATTTTTCATGAAGGGAAAATTGCATGTATTGCGTTTAGGAAACAGTTTCCTGTACTAAGATAGTATGACATGTTGAGATTTTGGCAGGAAATCTTGAGGGAATATCAAGTTTATGGACTTGGATTAAGAGAAGATTGTACAGACTTCTATTATGGCATTAAACACACACAACCACCCCAAAGAAGTGAAACTCAATGTTAATGCCAGATAACTCATCCAACTCAAAGATGTTTTAATGATAATTACAAACTATTAAGGTATGCAGGAAATACAGAGAATAGGATAACACATTTTATATTGGTCTAATGATTTTGAATTTATTATAAGAACTGAAAAATAAGACAATATCAAAGAGTTCTTTCTCTTAAGATGTAATATGAAAATATCAAACAATTTTGATTTTGCTTTCTAATTATTAATTAGTGATTGTGGCTTAGGCACTTTCCAAATATTCTGAAAAATGTATTTAAACATTTATACAATTGCTGTAAATATATATTTGCATACAATTGGCTTTAAAAAAGCAATTAGAACTTGAATAGTATGTAAATTCAGTCCAGAAGAAATACATCTATATAGAGTTTATCAACTATATTTCTCTTACTATAATTAAAATCCAGGTATATTTTTTTACTTCATTTATTTTTTATATTTTTAAGATTATTTATTTTGAGGGGCGCCTCGGTGGCGCAGTCGGTTAAGCGTCCGACTTCAGCCAGGTCACGATCTCGCGGTCCGTGAGTTCGAGCCCCGCGTCAGGCTCTGGGCTGATGGCTCGGAGCCTGGAGCCTGTTTCCGATTCTGTGTCTCCCTCTGTCTCTGCCCCTCCCCCGTTCATGCTCTGTCTCTCTCTGTCCCAAAAATAAATAAAAAACGTTGAAAAAAAAATTTAAAGATTATTTATTTTGAGAGAAAGAGCGTGTGTGTGTGTGCACTAGACGGGAAGGCGGGGGGGGGGGGGGGGGGGGGGGGGAGGAGAGAGAGAGAAGGAGAGAAAATCCCAAGCAGGCTGCGCACTGTCAGCTTGGAGCCCCATGCAGGCTCTAAGTTGCACAATGAGATCCTGACCTGAGCCAAAATCAAGAGTCAGATGCTTCCCCAATTGAGCTACTCAGGTGCCCCATATCTATTTATTTTAAAATTGAGCAAACCAGGGGCGCCTGGGTGGCGCAGTCGGTTAAGCGTCCGACTTCAGCCAGGTCACGATCTCGCGGTCTGTGAGTTTGAGCCCCGCGTCAGGCTCTGGGCTGATGGCTCGGAGCCTGTTTCCGATTCTGTGTCTCCCTCTCTCTCTGCCCCTCCCCCGTTCATGCTCTGTCTCTCTCTGTCCCAAAAATAAATAAAAAACGTTGAAAAAAAAATAAAATTGAGCAAATCGGATCACAAAATTTTGGATATGAGAAAGTGAATTTGTTTTACAACCCCACTACCCCCCCAAAAAAAGGACATTAGATTTTTCACTTGTTACCAACTTAATCGTATGACATCAAACACAAAATGGGACTAGTTTTTGCTAATACAGTTATCCTATAACAATATTTTTCCCATGTTGAAATTGTTTTTTACCATCTGGAATATGAGGTGAAAGACAGCCATACAAATGATGTAAATAGCACATCTTTTAATGTTTATTTAATTTTTCTTTTTCTTTTTTTGTTTTTTTAATGTTTTCTTTTCAACTGTTTCTTTCTTTCTTTCTTTCTTTCTTTCTTTCTTTCTTTCTTCTTATTTTTTTGGTGCTAAAAGGTGATTTTATTAAAGCACATGGACAGGAGCGATGGGCAGAAAGAGCTGCCTATTTTTTTTGAGAGAGAGAGAGAGAGAGAACGAGTAGGAGAGGGGTAGAGAGAGAGGGAGACAGAGGATCTGAAGCAGGCTCTGCGCTATCAGCACAGAGCCTAATGCAGGGCTCAAACTCACAAACTGTGAGATCATGACCTGACCCCAAGTCGGATGCTTAACCGGTTGAACACCCAAGCACCCCATACCACACCTCTTATTAGATTTGTGTGTATAGACTTATATTTGCAGAGAACATACAAGACCAGGAATTTAAAGTCCCAAGTCAGGAATGACTTCTGTCTTCCATTAGTTATGTAGGAACCCTTTTTGTGATTTACTACAAAAATTTAGCAGTTAGGAGCACCTGGGTGACTCAGTCGGTTGAGTGTCTGACTTCAGCTCAGAGCATGATCTCGCAGTTCATGAGTTCCAGCCCCACATCGGGCTTGCTGCTGTCAGCATGAAGCCTGCTTCAGATCCTCTATTTCCTTCTCTCTCTCCCCTTCCCCCACCTCTCAAAAATAAATAAACCTTGGGGCCCCTGGGTGGCTCAGTCGGGTAAGCCTCCGACTTCGGCTCAGGTCATGATCTCAGTTTGTGAGTTCAAGCCCTGCGTCAGGCTCTGTGCTGACCACTCAGAGCCTGGAGCCTGTTTCAGATTCTGTGTCTCCCTCTCTCTCTGGCCCTCTCCCGTTCATGCTCTGTCTCTCTCTGTCTCAAAAATAAATAAACGTTAAAAAAAATTAAAAAAGAATAAACCTTTTAAAAAAAATTTAGCAGTTAAACTCTAGAGGCTGATTATACCCCTCAGCCATCAGCCACAAGGATTAACCAGTGGCTTTAAAACATACATTGTAAAATCCAGTTCAATATTAGTCTTTTGGCAATTTTATTTTATTTTTATTATGTAACTTTGATGCATACAAAGGAATAGAAGTCACATATATTAATACAATGATGAAATGAATATCTGTTACCTACCAACAGTCTATGAACTAGAATGTTGGAGCATGTGCTTCTCCTTGTTCCATTCTTCTGTTGCATCTCTGAAGAGCTAACTACTATCCAGAATTTTGTGTATTTTCCTGTTTTAGTCCATTCAGGTTGCTATAACAAAATACCACAGACAAGGGCTTATATACGACAGAAATTTATTTCCCACAGAAATGGAAGCTGGAAGTCCAAATTCAGGGTGCCTGAATGGTCAGCTTCCATGTCTGATGACAGCCTGCTTCCCACGCATAAACGGCCATTTCTTCACAGTAACTTCACGGGTGGGAGGAAGTAGGAAGCTCTGTGGGCTTCTTTTATAAGGTTACAAATCCCATTCATGAAGGCTCTGGTTTCATGACCAATCATTCCCCAAAGGCTCCACCTCCTAATATCATCTCATTGGGTACTAGGTTTCAACATGTGAATTTGGGGGTGGGGGGGACACAAACATTCAGCATATAGCAATTAGTCTCTTGCTTTTTAAGATAATTTAATCATACATGTATGTATTTCTAAGCAATATATTATTTAGTTTTGTTTGTGAACTTTATAAAAATGGTATTCTGTATATAGTTTTCTGCCACCTGCTCTTTTCACTCAGTGTTATGTTTTTAAGATTCATCTGAAGATTATGTCCTAAGATTCATATGCTGTTGCATATGGCTGAAGCAGTGTTTTATGACCTACTTTTCCACTCATTCTTGCATTTCTAAGCTATATCCTTGTTGCTGTGTATCTCTAGGACCTTGGGCTTTCCCTCTCAGCTAGAATTTCCTTACATTAAAATGGAAGTAATAACAGTAACTACTAATAATAAATTATTGTTACATTTCTTTAAAAAAAAAAAGTCTTCTGATAGCTTATTGTTTTGTTCTTTGTGGGTGCCCTGGCTTTTTCTCTCTGGGATTTTTAAGGTCTTCATTTTTGGTATTGTGCCATTTCATCACAATATGTCTTGGTGTGGATTTTTCTTTATTTGTCATGCTTGAAATATGCTGTGCTTTATCTGTAGGTTTATCTTTAGTCAGTTTAGGAAAATTCTTGGGAATTATCGTTTTCAATATTGGCTTTCTCCTATTCTCTCTTTTCCTTACTTCTAGAACTCTGATTAAATTTATATTAAGCCTTATTTTACCTTCCGTGTCTTTTAACCCTTCTTTCATATTTTCCATCTGCTGCACTCTCTATGCTCCATCCTGGCTAATTTCTTCAGATATAACTTCCAGGTCAGTAATCCTGTCTTTAGCTGTTTTTAACAGGTTTGCTACGTTGTTAATTTCAAAATCTAAAGCTATTGGGCTAAAAAGTTCTATTTGGTTCTTTTACTAATCTTTCTGATCTCTTGTTTCTAAATCTCTCTCTCTCTCTTTTTTTGAGAAAGAGTATGTGAGGTGGGGAGAGGGCCGGAGGGAGAGAGAGAATCCCAAGTAGGCCCACACTCAGTGTGGAACCTGATGCAGAGCTCAATCCCATGCCTTGAGATCATGACCTAAGCAGAAATCAAGAGTCAGATGTTCAACCTACTGAGCCACTCAGGCACCACTTTCTATTTCATTCCATATTTGATTTCTTTAAATGGTTCATAAAAAGTTATTTAATATTCTATAAATGACAATTCTAATTCCAGTTCTTCAGTTCTTACAAATTATTGTTTGTTATTTCTGTTGATCTTAACTCATGGTAGTTTATGTATTGGTGATTTTTTTAATTTGTAAACTTATATTTTCTTGAACTTAATTTGTGGAAATTTCAGGGACCCAAACAGGGAGTTGCTTTACTCTAGAGAGTCCTTGCATTTGATTCTGAGAGGTATGAGATACAACTGATCAGAACCTCCTTTTCAGAACCAGGCTCAAAGCAGAATCCCAGGTGTGATTTCCACACTTTGCAGTGTGCCTCCAAGCTCAATCTCTTGTCCTGGATTGGCACTAGCACTTGTCCATTACAACTCTAGCTTTTGTTTGTTTATTGCTCCCTGTTCTTGTTTGAGGTCACTTTTTCTTTTTGATCCCTTTCATCAAACCCCAGCAAAACTTTAAAGTGCACATTAGTTTTCATTCAAATTAGATTTAATTGTCTCATAGCTAAGGGGCCCTTCAGGTTATCTGGCTTTCCATGCTGCCAGAAATAGAAGTCTACACAACATTTCTAGCCCAGAAACAATTCTTAGACAAAATTGTGAGGATTCTTCCTTTAAATTTTTTTTTAACGTTTATTTATTTTTGATAAAGAGAGAGCGTGAGTGGGGGAGGCAGAGAGAGAGAGGGAGACACAGAATCCGAAGCAAGCTCCCGGCTCTGAACTGACAGCACAGAGCCCAACACGGGGCTCGAGCTCACAGACCGTGAGATCGTGACCTGAGCTGAAGTCGGACGCTTAACCGACTGAGCCACCCAGGCGCCCCAGAGGATTCTTTCTTTAATATTAACCTTCTCCTTTCACTAAAGTCCCTGTCACAGAACTTAAGTTCTGTGCAGAAGGAACATTCAGTTAGAAGTCACAGATGTGAAATATTGTCTATGTTACCTTGAAAAAAATTGCTGGATAAGTTATTTAACCTATTTCTGTTAATTGTGCTATAAAATGGGGTTATAGTTAGCAGCATACCTACCCACAGGTTGAAAGGGTAAAATGAGAAACTGTGCTAAAAAACACATTTTCATTTGGTAATGTGAGAAACAAAATGTAATGATAATTGTGGTAACTAACATTTATTGAGAGTTTACTATGGTTGGCGGTTTGTTAAGCTTTCATCGGCTCCTTACAACAACCTTATAAGATGGGTACTGATATCCTAATTTAACAGTTGAGAAAACTGAGTCTCAGAAAGACTAAAAGTGTAAGATGATGGTACCATTATTTCGGAGCTCCTTATTTTCATCATGAAATACTATCCAGTTCAGCTATGATGATGAAGAACAGAGTATGCAAGTTAAGTACTACCATATCTCAGTTTCCTAGATGATTTTTCTCTCAAATAATGAGAAGTATTTTACAAGGATACATGCCCCTCAAGATGCCTGCTATGTTAAACTTCCATCCCGAAGAAGTGATGTGCTTTTGATAAAAGCAACTTTAGCTATGAAGACTCCATTGCAATTTGTACAGCTGTGTAATCGAAACTGCTAAAAGGCAAGTTAATATATTATTCTACTCACAGAACAGCAGTTTGATTCCTATGACTTCTTGGCACATCTGTTTGGGATATAAATCCTAAGCAGACTGAACAGTCACTTTCTAAATCTTCAAAATGCTTTACTAAGCAAAGTCTTTAGTGTGGTTAAGGGGAGAAAAAAATTAATAGACTCCCAAGTGAGTGAAGTAGTCTAGCTCAGTGCAGAGTGTTTAGGGCAGGTGCAGGTGGGACTGGGACCTTGAAGAAGATGGATTTTGAGGTAGAGGATAGCACACAAGCCTACAAACGGCAGAAGGTGAACTCTCCTGCCAACTTGAGATAATTAGAGAGGGTCTTTGGGGAATGGTCTTTGCATGGTGTTTAATTTTTTTTTACTGGCAAGAGTTCAAGTTACATTTAAGTAGGCTTGATTAGAGATGCCAATTATTACTGGCCTGCTCACATCCCTTTCTAGTAAAATCCCTACCCATTGACCATACTGCGTGGGCAGTGGGCCAATGACTATGACCATAAACTATACCCCATGACTTAGGCCTCCTGTACTTTGGTCTAAAAAGAAAAGCAGAAGTCAGAAATTCTGTCTTGGAAACATGCAATAAGAGACACAAAGTGGGCTACAGTTTTGGTACGTGCTGGAATTGGAAGGCCATAGAAGTATAGAGGTTAGAGTGGCTACTTGTGCAGCCAGTTGTAAGATGAGTAAGTTGAGAAGGCTGGTTCAGAGAGAGACTGGTGCTGATTCACAGAGAAGCCAAAAAGCCTTGAGAGAGGCGAAGGGGTGGCTATTCCACAGTGCTAATGATGTGATTCTGACTCTTCCTGAGGCCCTGTGGTTCAGTTTACTCAGGTTTTAGCACACGTATGTTTTTTCTATAAGCCTTTTTTTTTTTTTTGCTTGTCTTTGAGTAATGAGTAACTTGGCTCTAGTAAATTGACTCAATCTTTGTTTCTAGCAATGAAAATAGCCCAGTAAAGGGGCGCCTGGGTGGCTCAGTTGGTTAAGCGTCTGACTTCAGCTCAGGTCATGATCTTGCCATTTGTGGGTTCGAGCCCCACATCGGGCTCTGTGCTGACAGCTCAGAGCCTGAAGCCAGCTTCAGATTCTGCGTGTCTCTCTCTCTTTCTCTGCCCCTCCCCTGCTCACACTCTGTCTCTCTCTCAAAAATAATAAATAAGCATTATTAAAAACAATAACCCAGTATGGATCAGATAATTCATCACCAATTCTCCTCCAAGTGTTAATAGTTAGACTGTCTTCAAAAGTACCCTACTTGGGGGCACCTAGGTGGCTCAGTCAATTAAGCGTCTCACTCTTGTCTCAGCTCTGGTCTTGATCTCAAGGTTGTGAGTTCAAACCCTGCCTTGGGCTCCATGTTGGGCATGAGGTCTACTAAAAAAAAAAGTACCTTACTTGTTTCCTGTTTTAGTAGTACTTCTACGTTGCAAGTGGCAGGAAACATATCAAACTGAATTAGAAGGGGGAGTTTATTGGAAGGACTTAGTTATCTGATGAAACAACCAAGTTTGGAGAAGGACAAGGATGCTTCTGAGCCTCAGGAACCTAGGTCTCAAGGTTTTTAGAAACCTACCTCTACCCCTTTTCTCAGCTTCTCTCTATTTTTTTTTTTTTTATTCTTTCTTCTTGCTACAGATGAACTCTATCTGCATGACAGAAAACATGGCCTTTGAGCATCCCAATTTTACAGAGACTGTATGGCCTGGTGATTAGGAAGCATGGGCCCCAAATCAGGTGGCTTGTTTTGAATCCAAACTTAGCCATCAAGTAGCAAGGAGATCTTGACCTTTAAACTTACCCTTGACTTCTGTGTAACCCATCTAAGCCGCTGTTTCCTCATCTATAAAATGGAGATTAAAAATAGGTGACAGTCTCCCAGCATTGTTGTGAAGATTGTGATAATGTGTGTAAAGCGTTAACTCAGCATCTGGCTCTCATTTAATTTAGTACTTATTATTACTTCTCTGCCAAGTGCAAAACCAGAAAAGGCTTTTCCTTTGAGGATGTAGATCTTAGCATGTCTTGATGCAAATACATTTATAGGAAAAAGGAAGGTGGGGCCTGTGGTGAATTTCTCTATCAGCAAGTTGCAGGAGGTGAATTGCAAAGAAGGTAAAGCTTGCCAGGATCTGATAGCTGATTCTGATAGCAGCTCCTTTTAACTGTCACTGGTGAGCACTAACAAGCTCTGTAGGAACCTATCTCTGAAATTCACTGCTGACCAAGGTACACCCATCCATGGCCACAGGAGGGTGCCAGATGTCAAGACGGGGAGCTGGCCCAGGCAACTTCACTGGCCTAGGAGTCTGTTCTTGGAGAGCAAGCTAAGAAAGAGAAAGGAAAGAAGGCCAATAAAGGAGTCCATGTGACTTACTGGCTTATTAGAAATGCCATGTCAGGTAGGAGCCCTGGAAACCTGGGACAAGTGAGAGTCCAAGGAAATCCAGAACCTTAGGAAATCTCAACATGAGCTTGGTCTGAGTTGAAGTTTCAAATGACCATGTCTCAAAGAGAGCAGACTGGAGAAGCAGGGAGCTGTTAAAACATTCAGACAATGGGGGGAGATTAAGAACCTGCTTTGAGTTGGGGCGCCTGGGTGGCTCAGTCGGTTAAGCGGCTGACTCTTGTTTTCGACCCAGATATGATCTCGAGGTTCATGACGTTAAGCTCCTTGTCAGGCTCCACGCTGATAGCACAGAGCCTGGTTGGGATTCTCTCTCTCCCTCTCTCTGCTCCTCCCCTGCTTGTGCTCTCTCTCTCTTTCTCAAAATAAATAAATAAACTTAAAAAAGAAAAGACCCTTTCTTTAAAAAAAAAGAACCTGCTTTGAGTTGAAGAATCTATATAGAAGTCAAGCAAGACCAAGAGCAAGATAAAGATAGAGCTGAAAGATATAACCCAAGACAAAGTTAGCAGAGGGAAGGAGCCTTTGACAAAGCTTCTAGGCTGCCATATAGGAGGGGTGTGCTGAAAGCATCAAACCAGTTCATACTAAACTGTAAAATTATTATTTCAGTCTTAAACTCTACTGATCAATTCAATCGTGCTCCAAGCTAACATATGTTAAAGCAAAACTTAATATGTAATTTTCTAATATGTATAATGCATTTATTAGTTTTTTTAAATTGATTTATTTATTTAGAGAGAAAAAACACAAGTAAGGGAGGCACAGGGAGAGAAAGAATCCCAAGCAGGCTCTGTGCTGCCACTGCAGAACCCAACGTGGGGCTTGGACTCAAGAACCGTGAGATCATGACCTGAACCAAAATCTAGAGTTGGATGTTTAACTGACTGAGACACCCAGGCGCCCCAATATTTGTTAGTTATTATATAAACTGCAGTTCTTTGAGCACCACCAGGAAACTCATTATGGGGGTAACTGGCTGGCTCAGTCTGTACAACATGCGACTCTTGATCTCAGGGTTGTGAGTTCAAGCCCTATGTTGAGCATGGAACCTACTTAAAAAATAAAAAAAATAAAAAAGAGTTGTTGAACCCTTAGAAAAAATTACTTTGATAAAAAGGAAAAAAAGAAGGGTGCCTGGGTGGCTCAGTCGGTTGAGCGTCCGACTCTTGGTTTTGGCTCAGGTCATGATCTCACAGTTTGTGAGTTCAAGCCCTGCATCAGGCTTCACACTGACAGTGTGGAGCCTGCTTGGGATTCCCTCTCCCTCTCTCTCTGCCCATCCCCTGCTCACTCTCTCTGTCTCTCTCTCAAAACAAATAAATAAACTTTAAAAAAAATTTTAAAAAGGGAAAAAAACGCATTATGGTTTAAAGTTGTAGGAAAAAAAGAAAGCACTAGTAGTCAGAAATCCAGAGGCATTTGAAAAAAACACTATTCAGGGGTTCCTGGGTGGCTCAGTCAGTTAAGCATCCGACTCTTTTTTCTTTTAAGCTTACTTATTTATTTATTTATTTTGAGAGACAACATGAGCAGAGGAAGGACAGACAGAGAAAGAGAGAGAGAGAGAGGGAGAGAAAATCCCAACCAGGCTCTTTGCTGACACACAAGAATCCCACGAACCTGTGAGATCATGACCTGACCTGGGCTGAAATCAGGAGTTGGATGCTCAACCGACTGAGCTACCCAGTTGTGCATATGCAGCTGACGATCTCAGCTTAGGTCAGGATCTCAGGGTCATGATCTCAGGGTCGTGAATTCAAGCCCCGTCTTGGGCCCTACTTTGGGCCTCATGTTGGGCTTAAAGCCTACTTAAAAAAAAAAAAACAACCAACAACATTTATTGGGTTTCAAAAATATGGAAAATATAGAAAAGAATAAAAAAAATGATTTATACTTTCACAATTTTAATTAAGATTAAATTTTAATTTATACTTTCATAATTTCACTCTTAGTGTTACTTTAAATATATAGTTTATGAGTGTATTCAGTTTCGTATTCTGTCTTTTACACCTACCATCATTTCACAAGTATCTCTATTTAACAAAATTACTTCTAATGACTGCATGTGGGAGTTCTGAGTTTCGTATGGGTTTACCATAAATTACTTTCAACATTTTCACTGTAATTGAATATTTAGGTTGTTTTCAATTATAAATTATACTATGATAAATATCTTTGGTACGTAAAACTCTGTTCACATTTGTGATTATTTCCTTAAAAGCTATTCCTAAAAATAAAATTATTGATTCAAAAAGCCTGAGCATTTTAAGACTCTTAATAAATAAGATTGAATTGTTTTACAGAAAAATTTGGTCAAATCTACATTTCTCTCTGCAATTTCACCAGCATTGAATGTTATCTCACTTAATGTCTTTGATAAATAACACTAATAAAGCTGTTGGTTTTTCCATATTTTCTAGCCATTTGTGTTTCATCTGTTGTGAATCACCTGGACATGTTTTCTACTTATTTTTCTAAAATTTGGATCTCTGTTTTTCTTATGAGTTTATTGAGATGCAGCATAAGGATTTTACAATATATTATTTGTCATATTAATTATTGGTATTATTTTTATTATGATATCTTGTTTTAGAGAAGATTTTTATGCAGTTTAATTTATTTTTAATTTATTTTGGTCTTTCATCTCTTGATTTAATGATTACAAGGTTTTTCTTTATCTAACAGATAAGGTGAATATTCATCATATTTTCTCCTAGTATCTTAAGATTTTATCTTGCATTTAATGCTTTAAATTAGCAGGATGTCCTTTGGAGGTGTGATAGGTGGAATCCATGTATCTTTATAATAAGGCAAAGTGCTTGTGAAAGGGTTCCCTACTAGTAAAATATAGCCACTGGTCCTGGTGAAAAGGTTTCATAGTGTTCAATGTCTCCCTGACTTACTCCTGGTGCTTGGTGCCTGTGCTAGGCACTGTGAACATCAGACCTTGGATTGCCTTTGTTAGTTGTAGCCACAGAAGAATTTTCAAGAGTAGGGATGTTTCCTCTACTTCCTGGTACTTTGAAATAGGGAATCTACCTGGCCATTTCACTATCTCACTTATAATAAATATTAAAATCAGGAGCACCTGGCTAGTTCAGTTGGAAGAGTATGTGACTCTTGATCTCAAGGTCATGAGTTCAAGCTACACGTTGGGTGTAGAGATTACTTAAATAAATAAAACTTTAAAAAAGAATCAAAACACTCAAGGAAAGGAGCTCACCTGAGTCTATCTCAGCTTTTCCAGGGTTCAGTGGCCTACGCACATTGTCACAGGGCATGGGATACCTGTATCTAGTTTGATGTTTTCAAACCTCTAACATAGCCATGATGTTAAATGATTCTCATTATTAAATCAGGTAGTTAATATCAACCAAGACAGCTTCCTCCATCAGCTTCCTCTGATTGTTGCCAGAGCCATGGCTCTCTTATCTTGGGGCAATATGGCCCCCATCGCACTGTTAAAGGCATTGGTTTCAATAGTGTAGAGCTGTTTGGGTCCAGGTAAGTAAGGTTGAGATAAGCAAGTCTTCAACTTCTAGAATGTTTTAACTCTGGATCTGAGGGAAACTTTTTCTTCCTTTTGAGGAGGTTAGTTTTGGTCCAGTAAAGGAAGAGTCCTGTGAGAATCCCAGGAATAACTCAAATGCCTTTGGTGAATCTGGCTGGGTAGAACAACCATGAGGGTCTATAACACTATTCTTAGAGTTGGCCTAGAGTTGTAGTACTGCTGGTGGTCAAGGAACCTGGTTTGTGGGCTCATGTTAGGTTTGTGGGCTCACAACCTAAGGAGGTTGTGTAGGTACAGCATGACCTCCAGGAAGTCATAGAAAGTACTGTTCATTAAATGACTGAGACACTGCTTAGACAACATGACAGTGCCATATATTTAGACTTACCCAATCATAAGACAGTCTTTCATTTTCCTTCAAGATCTGGGAGAAGTTGTGGTCTCCTTGATGTTTTTATTTTGTAAAGATCTGTACCAGAATTCAGACATCAGTAGGAGCAGATAGAAGACCTCTAGATATTGTGGTAATTCTACAGAGCCAGAATTCCCTACTCTTTATTACAAAGGGCAATGGGACTAAGATGAAGGAGGTAGAAAGGCTGATAAAACTGTTACAAAGGGAGGGGATCAAGATATGCCTGCTGAAGATTCCTAACTCTGAAGGGAATACACATGAAGGATCATCACATGGCACCAGATCTATTGTTCTGCCCTACTCATATAGCAGGGAGGCTCCTCTATTTATGTTTTTAAAAGCACTTCCCGTGGTGCCTTGGTGGCTCAGTTGGTTAAGCATCTGATTCTTGATCTCAAGGTTGTGGGATTGAGCCCTGTGTCAGGCTCCAGGCTGATTGTGGAGCCTGCTTGAGATTCTTTTTCCCTCTCCCTTTGCCCTCTCCCCCGCTCATGTGCTCTCGTTCTCTCTCAAAAAGAAAGGAAGGAAGAAAGAAAGAAAGAAAGAAAGAAAGAAAGAAAGAAAGAAAGAAAGAAAGAAAGAAAGAAATTCTGGAAACAGAGATCACGGATAAGAGAGGGTTTGGTTGGGGGTTGGGGTAGAGGCAAGGGGATGGCAGAAATATAACAATGGGGGTGGCTCAGTCAGTTAAGTGGCCAACTTCAGCTCAGGTCATGATCTGGCAGTTCACAAGTTTGAGCTCCGTGTCGGACTCTGTGCTGACAGCTCAGAACCTGGAGCATGCTTCAGATTGTGTCTCCCTCTATCTGCCCCTCCCCCACTCACACTCGGTCTCTCAAAAATAAATAAACATTAAAAAATATATGTGACAATAGGGAGAAGGAATGGGTTTTCCAGGTCATGGTTGGGTCATGGGCCTCCAGTCAGAGCCAGAAATCCAGGGACAGCATGTACATTGAACATCCCAGTTTCTATCTATGCTGCAGTGCCCCATGTCAAGTGGGAGAGAAACCAACTAGACCAGAGAAATCTGCTTGACCCCCTTGAGTCCATCATTGCTCCAATCTGAAGACTAGAACCCACAAATCTGTACTCCACTGGAATGTGAAACATCCCTTCCTATGCCTAAGGAAACCAGGCTACAGCATGGGCTGAGGTACACAGACCATCTGGTGAGGTGGATGGCACCTTTTTGGACCAGGTATTAGTGGATAAAGCCTACTCTTTTTCAGGTAAGCCGAGCCATTCAGCCTGCTAATCATGGAGCAAACAGAAAATGCCAACTGGTTAAGTTGAAACATACCTTACTTTATTTGGCCAACTGTTTGGTTTAATTAAGCAGACACATTTCCATACTCAATTGTCTCAGTTGTTATTTTTAATCTAACATCGAATCTTAATTCACTCCTTTTAAATGATGACAAGGGAATGGCATTACAGTTTGCCTCTTTTCCTAGAAATCTTTCCACTAACATAAATATGTTTATTTCTGTAAATAAATATAAAACCATGGTTACTACTGAATACAGCCATCATATATATTATGCCATCATGTTAATCATGTTACTAGAACAGTGAAGAGCTAGGAATTGGTGACCTGCTCCTAGAGTAATGTTTAAGTAAAAACATTATTTTTTCCCTCTACCTACACACCTTTGCCTTCTCAGGTGAAAGTTGGGCCCATTACACCTCAATATGAATCATCATTTTTCTATTGTGGAGATGGCATACTATAACTATGCCTTCAGTGGATTACACTTCCTTGCTTCACAAGCTGTAGTGGCAGATCTGCCCAGATCTATCAACATTCTGCCAGTAGGGTCTGTATTAGTTAGAGTTCCTCAGTTGTTCACAATAAGAACAGATTCTGAAAAACTTGAGTAGAAAATAAATGTTTTAGGAGGATAATATGTAGCTAATAGACCTAAAGGGAAAGCTGGGGAATCTGCTTAGAGAAAGACAGGAACCAGGACATCTCTAGAGGTTTTGACAGTCTGAGGATACAGCTGCTGGGTGTCAACTGGATTTTCAGTGCCTAGGCCACATCATTCAAGATTCATTCCTAGTCTGTTTACCTAACTCCTCGACTATGGGAGAACAAGGCAGTTTGATTTATAATCTCATCAAGATTATAGACAAGGTAGTCTCCCAGTCAGATTGTTGTTACCCAAATAAGTCTTGTGTGGTACTAGGGCTTTAAGCGCCCCTGTCCAAAGTTGTTCTAGTTCTGATCCCAGGGACTCATATTCTTTTTCAAGGCTTCTGCGGCTCTTTTAAGGGTTGAATTTGGAATCCTCACCACTTTTCTTGATCACCAGGACCACCAAATGTCATTGTCTTCCACCACTATGGTTAGGACTCTGGATGTAGTGAGAAGGCTTCCTACAATTAGGACTTTTGTAGCCAATAGGCAAGACATTTTGCCTATGGAGAAATGATAGTTCTGTCTTTCAGGCCCCCAAATACCATGTGGATCTTTCAATTTTCAGTTCTCCAAGTGAGCCCTCCAAGTGTGAGTATTCAAGTATACTCTTCTGTATCATGCTGAGGAATATTTTCTCCTGCCAAAGCAACTAGTATCCTAACCTGAAGAACATTTTTAATCTTATTTTAACCAACTTCAGGGTGAATTCTTGGTCATGCTATCCTCTATTCAAAGGTTGTCCCACGCTTATCTCCTTTCCCAGTGTTTCAGGGATTGTACTAGTCCCAAAGTCTCTAACACACATTTCCCTCATGAGATGAGGACTCCTGTTCTCAGGAAAAATCCCAGAAATATACAAATGAGGTCCTAATGTGACACAGTTTAAGGATCAGCTTGTCATTGGGTGTGCAAGGCAGTAGGGGTAAGAGGCCCCCTACTGTGCTTAGGATGCTAAACTTAGACTACAGGCCAAGGTACATGGTGGGGCTGGGATCATCTCTATGAAGGTGAATTACTTGGAACTCCAGCTTGAATCCTGTAGGAACAGAAGGCAACTAATCTGCCCTCTATCACACATGGAACCATTCTGATAAGAATGATTCAGCACTGTGGGAATAGGTCAAGAGTCCAGAGAATTCACAGGGCTGAGGAATATGTGTTACTGGCATTAAAATTCTAGGGGCGCCTGGGTGGTG